>NC_048223.1:32633088-32685440 GCF_002007445.2 Ailuropoda melanoleuca
GGGAGTGGGAGAGGAAGAAGCAGGCTCATAGCAGAGGAGCCTGATATAGGGCTCGATCCCGCAACGCCGGGATCACGCCCTGAGCTGAAGGCAGACGCTTAACCGCTGTGCCACCCAGGCGCCCCAGAGATCACTTTAGAAAGAGAAAAATTTTATCGTAAGCACTAAACCATGAGCCGACCTGAAGGGGCATTCCTGAATAAGATTCTACAGAAACAGAGAACTGTTGTGCGGCCTGACACTGTGTGTGGTGGTCAAGAGGAGAAAATATCCAGGACTTCTCAGCCCATCTGCCTTCAACTCTAGGTTTACTTTAGGGGGAAAAAAGATCTGTGTGCTTTGAGGCTCTGGCCTCCTTCTGGTTTCACAGACCCAGAAATTTCCTTAGAGATGGAGACTTTTGAGGAGACCCATGTAATCGCTGTATTTAATATTCTACTAGCTTATACCTTGGAAATCATGTCTCAGGTTCCTTTAACTGTGACATGAATCTTGAGTGGTTTTCCTGTTCATTCACATTTCAAATCACGAGCTTATGTTCGCGCTGCCCTGGGAAGCTAATGTTGGATTTTTTTTTTTTTTTTAAAACTTCCCTCTATGTGACGAGGTTGATTTAGGGAAAGGTGGAAGATGAAAGCTCAGTGAGCGAGGTCACTGGTTAATACCAGGCTGGTTTAGCTGCTAGCCTGTGGAAAGGGAGCTCAGATAGGAGGTGGTGTTTGTGTTTCCTGTCCCTTGGGGGACTGGAAAAGGTTGGGCCACAGTAGTTCATTTGCTGACTTGCTAAATCGAGGAGTAGGGAGGTTTCTTCTGCAGACTCATACCAAGCCCCCAGAACTAAGAATCCTTAAACCTCTTTTGTATGTGAAATATCATATGGTACTAAACTTATATATGGTCTAAAGAATAATAACACAAGTATATGCCAACCACTCAGCTTAAGAGATAGAACTCTGCCATATCTTAGGGGCCCCTTGTGTGTCCTGTCCATTTTCCCAGAGGTGACTCCTATCCTGGCTTTGTGTTCTATAAAGTTCAAAGTGTTCCAGCCATTGTTTAGCCTTGACTCATTTTGAACTTTACAGAATATAGAATCATGTGATACTTTCTTCTGTTACTTTTATTCATCATTGAGTGTTTTCCATGTTGATCCATGTAGCCGCCCATAGACTTTTAAAATTGTATTTTGTTATAGAAACATATCATCATTTGCCCCTTCTATGTCAATGGCCACCTGGATTGCCATGTTTTAGAATGAGCAAGTTTTCCATTTTGTATTTCTTATCCATTTTCTTCTTTTGTTTGGAAGTTCTGCTCTATCTGTCCTTTGGTAGATTCCTTAGCTATCTTTTTTTTTTTTTTAAGATTTTATTTATTTATTCGACACAGATAGAGATAGCCAGCGAGAGAGGGAACACAAGCAGGGGGAGTGGGAGAAGAAGAAGCAGGCTCATAGCGGAAGAGCCTGATGTGGGGCTCGATCCCATAACGCCGGGATCACGCCCTGAGCCGAAGGCAGACGCTTAACCGCTGTGCCACCCAGGCGCCCCTGGATTCCTTCACTATCTTAACATTCATATTTAGTCTGCTATACAGGTTGAAATTAATGTGTATTTTTAACCTGTTCCTAAGCAAAAACAAGGACCTCAGAACTCTAATTCAGATGACATCCCTCACAATTTATAATATTGTACTCTTTTCCACCTATATGTTAAGCATTATAATGATTGTATACAGTCAACAGTTTTGTTTTACCCACAACCCACATGGTTGCCCAATATTTTTGCTCATTGCTTTTTCTTATATCTCAGGCCCACCATCTGTTTTTGTTTTTATGAAAATCTTTTTCTTCCTCATTCTTGAAAGATAATTACACAGATTACGGAATTCTAAGTTGTCAGTCCTTTTTGTCTCCATTCATTGAAGGTGTCATTCTTTTGTCTTATTGGTTTCCATGGCTGCTGTTGAAGTTGGCAAATTGCAATTTGCCTCTGCTTTTTAATTTGGCTTCTTTTTCTTTTAAAATTGTCTTTGTCTTTGTATACAGCAATCTCATTGTATGTCTACGAATTTCTTTTTATTTATCCTTGGGTTTAATAAGGATTCTTGGATCCTCAGCCATTATCTCATGAAATGTTGAAAATATTGTCTTTCTCATTTTATTTCATCTCCTTCTGAAACTCTAATTAAATATGTATTAGATCCTCAGAGTCTGTCTTTTGTCTTTTAAATTGATAATTTCCCATTCTGTGCTCCTGGCCTTCATCTTGCTTATTTATTTACTTATTTACTTACTTACTTACTTATTTATTTATTATGTCTTCTATTTTAATAATTCTTCTTTTGGCTGTTTGATCCGTACATTCAACTTTTAAATTCAATTCTTTACATTTCTAGAAATTCCTTAACTTTTTCAGATCTGCTGTGTTCTTTATAGCCTACATAGACTCAGACCCAGCCCAAAGGAGAGACTGAGTATGGCTCTGAATTGAAGGGGATATTTTTTGCTCTCTGCCCACTGCCAAGATTGAGATAGCTGTTATCTTGCTGTTCGCTCTGGACAGTGAGTTAACTTACCTACCTTGACATTGAAGGGATGGTCCTTTAAGATTCCAGCTGTACATGGATGGGGGTGGGAGGTTGTTTCCTGTTAGACTTTTCACTTGGGTGGACCCTTGGCTTTAATTATCTTCTACCTTCTAGCACCAAGATGAAAGCTTGGCAAAGGATCTGAATAGCAGTTTCTGAAAGAAAATATACAAAGGGCCAATAAGCACATGAAAAGATACTCTTTCTCCTTAGTCTTAAGGGAAATGCAAATCAAAAGCACAATGAGATATCTCGCACACCCAATAAGGTGGCTCTAATTGAAAAGACAGACAATAAGGAGGCTTGGTGAGGGCCTGGAGAAATTGAAACCCCCAAGTGCTGCTGTTAGGATTGTTAAAATGGTGCAGCTACTTTGGAAAACAATTGGGCCATTCTTCAAAAGGAAAAACAGAGTTATTATATCACCCAGCAATTCCATTTCTAGGCATATGTTCAAAATAACTTAATAAAACAAACTTCTGTTAAAAAAAAAAAGTTGGACATGGGCACCTGGGTGGCTCAGTCAGTTAAGCATCTGCCTTGGCTCAGGTCATGATCTCAGGGTCCTGGGATCGAGTCCTGCGTCAGGCTCCTTGCTCAGCAGGGAATCTGCTTCTCCCTCTCCTCCCGCTCATTCTCTCTCTCTCTCTCTCTCAAATAAATAAATAAAATCTTTAAAAAAATTGAACATGAATGTTCATAGCAGCATTAATCATAATAGCCAAAAGGTGGAACAACCTTAATGTCCATCCACTGATGAATAGATAAGCAAAACCTGATATATTCATACAATGGATTCATTAAAAAAAAATTTTTTTTATTGATGCGTTTTAGAGAGCAGGCCTGCAGAGCACGAGTGGGGGGAGGGGCAGTCAGGGAAGGAGAGGGAGAGAATCTAGAGCAGACTCCGAGCTCAGGAGATCATGACCTGAGGCAAAACCAAGAGTGAGAGGCTTCACTGTGACCCCCATAGAATGGATTATTAATTTAGCAATAAAAAGGAGGGAAGTACTGACACAAGCTACAGCATGGATGACCACTGAAAACGTTACGCTAAGTGACAGAAGCCAGACACGGAAGGCAACATACTGTAGGATTCCATTTATATGAAGTGTCCAGAAAGGTAACTGCACAGGAACAGAGAGTAGATGACTGCTGGTGGGGCCTGGCCCTGGAGGGATGGTGGGGAAATGATAAGCGAGTGACTCTAATGGGTGTGGGGTTTCTCTGGGGATGATGAAATGTTCTGACATTAGATAGATGGTTGCACAGCTTTGTGAATATACTAAAAAAAAGTACTGACTTGTACATTTTATGGTATACAAATTAGATCTCAAAAAAGCTTTTCAAAAAAAAAAAAAAAAGGAAATTCAAGGTAGGTCCCCATGAGTTTCAACAAACTATCAGCATGAAAACTGGCTTTGGCATTTGACGATTCCCCAGGATTTCTGTTTTATTTCCTTTTTGGCCTCTTTAGGTTCTTTCTTGTCATGGCAACTCAGCAACATGTTTAAGAATGTTTTAAATTTTATCTCTCCTTGTTTCATTTGGGAGGATAACCAGCCTGTCCTACCACTAGAAAGCGAACGCAGAATCCTTTAAGTTTTTTAATTTTAAAAAAGTTCAAGTTGCTAAGGAAAATGCTAAGAACAGTATAATGAATTTCCTCCTCCATTCACTCTGGTTTCTCGAATGGAAATATCCTACTTCTTCCTCCCTGTCTATTTAATATTTTTGTATGAAACCATTTTATTTTATTTTTTTAAAAGATTTATTTATTTATTTATTTATTTATTAGAGAGAGACAGACGGCCAGCAAGAGAAGGAACACAAGTGGAGGGAGTGGGAGAGGAAGGAGCAGGCTCCAGCGGAGGAGCCTGATGTGGGGCTTGATCCCGGACCGCCAGGATCACGCCCTGAGCCAAAGGCAGACGCTCAACGACTGTGCCACCCAGGCGCCCCAGTATGGAGCCATTTTAGAGTAGGTTGCAAAATTCACGACCCCAGATACCCCAGATATTTTGGCATGTGTCTCCCAAGGACAAGAATATTCTCCTATGGAACCACAGTATAAGTGTCAAGTTCAGCAGATATACCCTCAATACTACGACAGTTCATACTTAACTTTTACCATTTGTCCCCATAATGCTCTTTATATTTATTCACTTTTTTCCTATCAGGATGTACTCCAGGATTATGGCTTACATTTACTTGTCCTGTCTCTTTAGTGTCTTTTAACCGAGGACAGTTCTTCAGTCTTTCTACCTTTCACGACTTTGGCAATTGTGAAGAATCCAGGGGAGTGAAATGCTGTGTGGAATGCTTCTCGAGTGGGGCTTGTCCAAGGTTCCCTCCTGTGTAGATTCTGGTTACATTGTCAGAAATACCACTGCAGTGACGTGTGTCCTTCTGGGTGCAGTGTCGCAGAAGGCACGCAATGTCGCCGTGTCTCATGATGAGGGAATCTAACCTAACGCCTTTTCCGAGCGCCACACATGGCATATTTCTGAGCAGAAATGGCAGACTTTGCGGTCAGATGTAGCTTTCGGTCTTGGCCTAGCAACTAGTAGCTCTCTGATCATAAACAAAATATTTAACATTTAAAGCCATCTGTAAAACAAGTCCAGTAACACCTACTTCTTGAGACTATTAAAAAAGCAAATGCAAATTCGTGGAAGTTGCTTAGTATGGTGACTGGCACAGGAGGAACTCATAACTCTTGTTTTGGGAGAGGTGATGACACTTAGGTGACACCTAAGTGTCCTAGGAGCCTCCCTGGCCCTCGAGGGTATCAGTGAAATTACTCAGAATCTCGGTCCTAAAAGCCTCCCATACGCTTCTGTAATTCTCAGAGAGCCAGTGTTCTCTTGGTCTTCTCTGCCTTCTCACCCACCTCCCCTGCCCCTTGCTATTGTCTCTCTCCAGTGTCCCTAAGAAGCCCAGTTGCCTGACTGTTGGGTTAGTTTTAGGCATTGACCAGCGATGGGCAAGAGGCTCTTGGCAAAGGCAAGCGGACATCCCACTCCATTCTCCTCCCCCTCTCGTTTTGTCACCTTCCCTCCCGGATTACTCATCCTCCTCACCTGCAAATCCTTCTCTTCCTATTCGGGGAAACTCTCCAGCTCCTACCTCCAAACTTGCGTGTCTTACCCAGTGGGAGCACCACAGAACAAAGGCTCTGCACCAAACTGGACACCAGGTCCCTGGAGGGCAGAGGTGTTAGGAGTAGGAACCTCTTTTCCTGGAACACGGTCTTTATAGTGTGTTCGTTGTGCTGCTTGTGCAACAGTACGCCATGGTATTTTTCTTATCTTTACATCAGCTTCCGATGGCAGTGCGAGGTTTGAACCTGAATGGCGAGTATCTTCATGGAGCCCCTGCCCTGCTGGCAATTAGAGCGATCGCTCGCCTGTGGCTAGCTGTGGATGTTTGCATAGACGTTTAAACCTGAATTCCAGGGGAAAGATGGGCTCAGCTGAAGTTGTGTCACACGGGATCTTACTTTTTAGAAGCGAGTGTAAGTTGGAACTCTGCAGAGGGACGAGGCCACCTAGGTTATTTTCTTGTAACCATTCTCGTCGATGGGTCCCACAAAATGAACATTGGATGTCACATCTCCTGTGTCTCATGCCACCGCCCACTCCTTCTCCAGGGAGTGGTTTGTCTGGGTAAACTTGCTTGGTGAGGCTACCGGACCTTCCATATGAAACGGAGGGATGCCCTTCTCACCTTCGATTTTTTGCATGAATGGGTGACACTTTCCTGATACTATTGTCTCTCCCCCATCTCATGAGAAATTCCTTCATTTTGAAAAGGAGGGAGAAGAGCAAGAAGGAAAGGGGCAGTGTTCCACCTGGTAAAGGCCTCTAGTCTCCAGGGAGGCTGTGCAGTGGGCAGGTAAGACCCCAGGGCCGTTGCTGCTGCTGCCTTACATGCTTGGGCAGTCAGTTCTCCAGGGAATGGAGCTGCCGTGAAGACCGTATTTGAGGGTGATGAGTGTTTGCGGGAGCACTCTTGTGTTCCCCAAGCTTTCAGGACTCTGAATATCTTGTCACTATTATCACCCTAAATTATGTTGTGAGTTCCAATAAAAGGTCTTCGTTTAGGAGAAGCCTGAGGAACAGAAATGCGGAGGGACCCCTGACTGGTTTTGTTGGTCTGTATAGTGTTGGAAATCGGAATTACTTGCCAATATGTAAAAGTCAGATATCTTAAGAAAATCTACATTTCCACGTTCTCCTGGAAAATTGGATAAATGTACAGGATTGGACCCATAATCCCTCATGGCAACAATCCTTTGGAGCCAAGAAATGGCTGCCATCTGCATGTAAGCGTGTTGGTCAGGATGAGTGTTTGACTCTTACGACAATGACCAAAATAAGTGGCTCAAACAAGATAGGAACTTGTTTTTCTCTCATTTGACAGTCAAAGCGCTAGTTGTCCAGGGCAGAGAGGATGACTCCACAATGTCAGACTTCCAGCTGCTTCTGTCTTGTTTTCTCTGTCCTCCACATTGGGTTCCATCTTGTGGCCCCTGTGCTGTTTCCCGCCATCATGTCCACTCCAGCCAGTAGAGTGGGAAGGGAAAGTGGAGGGTGCACACCTTCAAGCCCCAGCCTGGAAGTTGCATGTATCACTTCTTCTCCCACTCTCTTGGCCAGAATGTACAGGTGTGACCACATCTGGCAGCGGATAAGGCTGGGGAAGCATGGGCTCCACCTCTATGGCCATGTGAATAGCGAAAATCCAGTTCTCACTAAAGTGAGAAGGTGAGAGTGGGTATCGTGGACAGCTAGCATTCTGTGCCACCATAGGCCAAGAGTCATGGTCATTCATTGCTTTATACTGATGTGTTTCATTCATTGATGAATGTTACCTGTTTGATCCCTGTAGACAGTTAAAGTTCCATTCTCAGCTCTGCCCTGATAATCTCATGCAGCACACTTCCGTGCTTTTTTAAAAAAATTCTCTATTTAAATTCAATTTAGTTAACATATAGTGTGTTATTCGTTTCAGGGGTAGAATTTAATGATTCATCAGTTGCATAGAACACCCAGTGCTCATTACATCATGTGTCCTCCTTAATGTCCATCACCTAGTTACCCCCTCTCCTCCAGCGACCCCCAGTTTATTTCCTATGATTAAGAGTCTCTTATGGTTTGTCTCCCTCTCTGATTTCGTCTTATTTTATTTTTCCCTCCCTTCCCCTATGTTCATCTGTTTTGTTTCTTAAATTCCACATATGAGTGAGATCACATGGTATTTGTCTTTCTCTGACTTATTTCACTTAGCATAATACCCTCTAGTTCCATCCACATCGTTGCGAATGGCAAGATTTCCTTCTTTTTAATGGCTGAGTAATATTCCACTGTAGCTCTATACCACATCTTTACTTTCTGCTGCCTCTGCTTAGAGTTCTCTACCCTCCCTTTCAGGCCTGGCAAATTCCTCCTCAGATAAGTTGACCCCTTCTTTCCCTTCCCAAATTGACTTCTCTCTCTGTTGTCTCATCCTAATACATAAATGCTAATTTTTATATAATACCTTTTAGTTTATATACCTTTATATATTCAGTATACCGAGTGCCTGGCAAAGCACTTGGCACATAACAGACTAATGATCAGTACCATTTACTGACCATTCAGAGAAAGATACTTTCTAAAACTTTTATAAACATTTTTAATATCCTTCAGTGAAATAGTGAGTTAGTCATGGCTTTTGCAGTTGTAGATGATGAAAACTTGGCCTAGACTGATTTGAACAGCAGCAAAAAAGGACGAGTACTTGTTAATTCATGTATCTGACAAGTGGAGATGTGGGTCTAGCTTCAGGTATGGCTGGGACCAGGAGCTCCAATGATAGAACTAGGTCTCTTTCCGTCTGTTGGCCATGCTTTCTTCTTTATAGACTTTGTTCTCAGGAAAACTTTCTCTGCATGGTGATAAAGATTCCACTCACGATGCAGTATTATCCTTATAGTTTACTGATTCTAGAAAAAAAGAACATGAATCCATTTCTTCACAACGGTAACCAAGTGCTGGAGGAAGTCCCTCATTGACTTGGCTCTGCCATTCCCAGTCCATTAGGTAGGGCCCGGGAGATAGAGTACACTGGCCATACTTGGATCATCTGTCTACTTCTGGTACCAGGGTGTGGAGTCAGCCCTGCTCAAATTACATTACAAAAACATGAGCCTGCTACATTTGAAACTATCATCCCATTTACAGATATGGTGCCTGAGGCTAAAAGTAATGTGGTGACCTAAGGTCAAACCTGAAAGTGGCAGAGGTAGGAATCAAACCAGGTCTTTTTGGAGCCAGGAGGTAGGTAGGCTCTTCATTCACTGTGCTCAGTTTTTTCTGGAATGAAAGATACTGGAACTCCTCTCCATGTATGGGGAAAACTCTGACGTTTGGTGCTGCTGTGTGTGGCAGTCAAAATATGGAAATATCTGATCGCCCCACAAGGGCAGGATTTTGTGTAGAAATACAAAGGTAGCGGTGAGCTCTGTTTTCCCTGGAACACCTGCAAGCAGCTAGGCGTGAAAATGGTTAGTTGGCCAACAGAAGAACTCATTTCGTGGTGATGAGAATGGGAGGAGTTAGGTAGCTAGATTCTTCCCTTCTCTTGGAACACTTTGGTTTCTTTAGCACATGGATTCTCAGCAGAGGCGATATTGCCCTCAAGGAAGCAAAACCGGTTTTTGGGGAGAGGACAAGAAAAATCTTATCCTTTTTGTGTATAAAGTATATGTATACGTATTGTATATAAATATACAGTTTATGGTATTAAAATTGCATGAGGAGGGGCGCCTGAGTGGCTCAGCCGTTAAGCGTCTGCCTTCGGCTTAGGTCCTGATCCCAGCATTCTGGGATCGAGCCCTGCTTCGGGCTCCCTGCTCAGCGGGAAGCCTGCTTCTCCTTCTCCCATTCCCCCTGCTTGTGTTCCCGCTCTTGCTGTCTCTCTCTCTGTCAAATAAATCTTTAAAAAAAAAAAATTGCACGAGGAGGATATGCCATGGTGGGTCCCCTCTTGAAAGCAACAACAAATTTCCCCTCAAGGTCATCTGTACCTTCAGTTGTCCCCTCTTTTCTCTGCTCCCCTTTAAAGCAAAACTTCTTGAAAGACTTGTCATTATTTCCTGACACTTCCTTTCAGCCATTCGTTCTTGAGATCCTCTCCAATCAGCCTGTCACTAACCCATCCAGCCAGCTCTGGGCAAGGCCAGCAGTGGCATCCTCTTTGCCAAACCCAATGGTAAACTTTCCATCTTCATCTCGCCAAACCTGTGGACTACATTGACACAGTTAACCACTCTCTCCTTAAGTACCTTCTTTTCTTGACTTTGGGGTTACTGTCCTAACTGTTCTCTCTTACCTGACTGGGTGAGCTCCTCATCTCCCCAGCTGTAAGCACGGGAGAGCCAGGCCTTGGGCCTTCCAGCCTTTCTCTGTCTAGCCTCGTTCCCCAGGTGCTCTCCAGAATCATGGCTTTACACGCTGTCTGTCCAGGACTCCCAGTTTCTTCCTCCAGCTTGGACCTCTCCCCTGAATCCCAGATTTGTAATTCCTCACACACTGTCTCTCCTTGTGTGTCTCATAGGCAACTCAACCCCAAGTACCAATTTTCAGGAAATGCAGGGGACAGAGAAACATGTAAAAGGACCCATGAGAATGCAGCCAGCAAAATTATCACTAGGATAATTTCTCCAAAAAACCAATGCTAAACTGAAACACAGAAAGGCGCGGTGGAGGAGAAACCTACCGATGAAGGGACACTTAAGAGGTAAATGTCAGTCAGTTGCAATATACAATACATAGACCTTACTTGGATGTTGATTAAAACAAACAAATGTAAAAGAATCAGGGCTATTTGAATATTAATAAGTATTGATATTAAATAATTGTTGTTAATTGGGGTTTTTTTTTTTAGCTGCGACTGTGATGATTTGGTTATGTTAGAAAAAAGTTCCAAAAAAAAGTACCCAGAATGTTGTCAGTACTCACCACCTCCAGTATTTCCACCCTCAGCCAGACTAACATCCTCTCTTGTTTTATTTTGACAGTTGCCTCTTTTTAAAAAGTTTACTTATTTATTTGAGAGAGAGTGAGAGCAAGCAGAGGAGGGGAAGAGGGAGAGGGAGACAAACAGACTCCCTGCTCAGCACAGAGCCTGTGGGAGGTGGTACTGGATCCTAGGACCCCGAGACCAGGACCTGAGCTGAAATCAAGAGTCAGATGCTTATATGTTAATTAATTGATTTTAAATAAAAAAAAAAAGAAAAAAGTTGCTTAATTGACTGTGCCATCCAGGCGCCCCCTTGACGATCGCCTCTTAACTGGCCTCCTTGCTTGTACCCTCATCTCCGACCCCCAGTCTGTTCTCTAAGGTATGTCATATTATGCGACTTCCTGCCTCATTTGGAGTCAGAACCCAAGTCTGTTCAATCTGCAAGGCCCCATGTCCCACTCCCCTCCTGGGTCAGCCCCTCCAGCCATTCTGGCCTCTTCCACTCCACTTTACTTTTCTCCATACCATATATCACCGTCTGACAATCTTTTTTTTTTTTTTTCTGCTACTTCCCCTAGAATGTGAGCTGTATGAGAGTAGAATTTGTATTGTTCATTCCTGTATCTCCAGGATTTTAAATAACTCCTTGCACATAATAGGCACTAAGTAAATGTTTAAGGAAAAAAATTTTTTTCCATGGGAAGAGGAGTGGGGAGCATTAGGAAAAAAGTGGTTTTGCAGAGGTTCCTTGGAGGTGAGGAGCCCTAAGGAAAAGAGATTGAAAAAAAGGCCTTAGCCCCAGCCATGAGGAGGGACATGGTTCTCTAGGGCCTGCTCTTGTTACTGAATTTCTCTTTCCTTTTTCCCATCATTGGGACAGTCTGTGTTGTTTTATCTACAACGTCTAGTTGTCATATAGCAAAATTTCGCTAATTGGCTCTCGCCGGGAAAAGGCCATTTACATTCCTTCTTTTTGGGCGTAACCACAGCCCCTTGAGCTCTTCCCGTGTGGCTAATATTCTACCAGTCACGATGCGGAGCTGCGGGAGATGTGGGCTTGCGCTGCCCCTGGAGACGTCTCGGACTTGCCGAGCCCAGGCTCGCGCCCACAGTAGGCGTACGCAGACTGCGCAGCGCACAGTAGGGCAGTGCGCGTCCTTTCCCGGACGTGAGCTGGAGCTCGCGGAGCAGCAGCTGGGGAGCTCACTGACGTGCCGTCGTCCACGGGGCGCTTGGCATTTTAGGCTCGTGGTAGGCTGGGCAGTGCACCGTCGTGTGGGACTGTCTCCTCCAGGGCGGGATAGTCAGCACCCCTGGCTCCCAGGACTTACCTCGACACCAAAGACAGCTGCAGTGTTTCACACATGGGCACGCATCCCCCCGATCTGAGAGCTGAGGTGGCCGAGGGAGATGAGGAAGACAGGAAGGCAGTCTGTTCAGAGACTCAAATACACATTTAGTTTGTGGCCAGAAGACGGTGCTCTAGATATGATGAGGTGCCTCTGGCATCTTTTCTGAGACGGTTCGTAATAATTTGTAATCGTAGCCCACTTCTTTCTAAAAAGGGTTTGAAGTGTGGACATATGAGGACATATAAACCTCCATGCACATAGACATGGAGATTTAACAAAACGGACGTGGAAAAAAAAATCTGAGCAAACAGGACGAAGCAGGAAAGGGAGCCCTCGGGCTAGGACGGGGCCTCTGTTGGAGGACCCCATGCTGCCTGCCACATGTGTCCAGGGACGTGAGCTGGGGGGTCCGTCCCTCTACGGCCACTGTGCCTTTCCTCATGATGCATACAATTTTTTTCCTTTATTAATCACATTTTTTTTTTAATTAAGTAGGCTCTACACCCAATGTAAGGCTCGAACTCATGGCCCTGAGATCAAGAGCTGCACCCACTGAGCCCACCAGGTTCCACCCCCCCATTGTATTTTTTATTGAAAAAATCTAAGTAACTGATTTAAAGTGGATCCAGGCATTTTCATAGACATTCTAGACGATTCATGTCTGGCTTCAACACTGGTCGGTGATCACAGCTCACAGAGGCCACGAACTGTGTCTGTTCACCTTTGTACTCCAGTACCTGGAAGACAGGAGGAACTCAATACATATTTTATTGAATAAATGAATGGTGTTACAGTTCTCCTTACGGGAAAAGAAGAAACCAGGCAATTGTTTGAGGGAGAGTTGTTTTTCTCCATCCCCCAAGTCTATTTTGAGAGTTTTCCACGGGGGTAGTTATTGCTTTTTTAAAGATTTTATCTTTTAAGTAATCTCTACACCCAACAGAGGCCTTGAACTCACAACCCCGAGATCAAGAGTCATGTTCTTCACTGACTTAGCCAGCCAGGTGCCCCTCATGGGAGCAGTTATATCAAGAATGTTAAATGGTGTCCTGAGTCTTGTTCTCAAGAAAACTTGGGAGAAACTTCTCAGAATTCATGTGGCCTTTACTCATAGAGGGGAAGTTGAAGGCGTGTCACTGAAGGGCAGTTGAATGGAGGAGAGTCTCAGAGGCCCTGGCTAAGGCAATCTAGGTAGGCTCATGCCTTCTGGTCATCTGCCCTGATCCAGGAATGAAGCGTAGAACCCTCAGGGAGGGTGGAGAGCAGTCCTTAAATACACTGCTTCCAGGGCAACTGTGTACACCCCAGGGGCTCGTTCTGTTCGAGGTTATGTAATACAGCAGTAAAGAGCAGGCAACTTGTATGGAATGATGAACAAATCTACACCCCCATCCTCCCAAAAAAGACTATATGCCAAAGTGGGTGAAATCCATAAACTCCATAGACTAGTGAAGTACACTGTGCATGTATCCATGTCTTGGTTTTGGCAAAGCACTGTTGTTATATAAGACACCGCTGTTGCGAGAAGCTGGGCCATGGGTACAGAAGACTTCTGTCCTATTTTTACATCTTCTTATGAGTTTATGATTAATTCAGAATGAAACATTTTTTTTTTAAGTGGGGTCATGGGAGTGCCTGGGTGGCTCAGCTGTTTAAGCGGCCGACTCTTGATTTCTGCTCAGGTCACGGTCTCAGGGCCCTGGGATTGAGCCCCATGTCGGGCTCCCGGTCACTAGCAACAGAGCTGGATTCCTTCCCATCCTACCCCATGCGGAGTGGTGACTCTTCTCTTAGCACTTACCATAACTGGAAGCTACATATTTGCTCATTGCCTTTCTTCGCTTGGAATATAAACTCCTCGAAAGGAGAAGTGAATCTGTTTTGTTCATTGCCGAATTCTCCAGTACCTAGCACAAGGCCTAGCACCCATTTTTTCGTACTCAAATGTTTGAGTGAAGTTAGCACCGCTGATTTAAACTGTCTGAGACTGTTCTGTCCTTGTTACAGTGAGAACAATCCCACCCCCTCAGGATCTCGGGAGAATCATGTGTATGTAACGTTGGCAAAGCTCAGCGCCTGCTGGAGAGCAGATGCTCAACTCCAGAGGTCAGCAAACTTTCCGTAGAGGACGACAGTCAATGTGCTAAGCTCTGGGGGCAGCACAGCCTTGTCGTCGTTGTCCCCCCTCCCCTCGCCACTGGAGCACAAAAGCAATCATAGATAATATGTAGTGAATGTGATCATGGCCCAATGAAATCTTACGTGTGAACAAGAAGACTTGAATTTCATGTGGTTTTCACATCACAAGGTATTCTTTTTTTTACCCCCCAGCCATTTAAAAAATATAAAAACACCCTTAGCTCATGGGCTACGCAGTGGGCTCCATCTGGCCTCCAGGCCCCAGCTCGCTCAGTATGGCAGGCACCGCGCTTTCCTGCAAGTCCATTCTCCATATTGCCACAGGCTCACACACATACTGTGGAAACTAGACACTTTGGTGGCAAAGTTAATGTTCCCTCACAAGAGGGGATTTGTGTCCTGGATCATCTCTGGGCTGGGAGCAAGGCTGCTCCTGGGGCCTAAATCAACCCAGTCTGCATTGTACTCTGGAAGCTCCATCCCCCATGTGAATTCTTAAAAATGCTCTTGCTCTAGGTACTTCTAGAGTGTTCTCCACATGAACTTGTCTAGTGGAAAGGTCAAATTGATTTGGGCTCAGACCCTGCTGGAACAGCCTCTTCAGCTCCATGAGCTTGGGCAGGCCACTCCACCCTCTAAAACTCATTTGTCTCCATTTAAAAATCAGAATGAGGATGTATGGTGGCGTCGTGTTTGTGGCTGCTTCACATCTTGTATTTTGGGCTAGATGATATCCTTTAAATTCCTTTTCTGCCTAAAAAAGTTCTACTCACCCATTACATTAAGGAGTTAACAAAACAATATATGAAGGTACCATTTACCCGCCATTTTTGTTGGGCCCCTTCTGTAATATTTAAACCTAGATGAGGGAAGGGACTTCCCACCTCAAATGGAAAAAGGTAAGATTGTCTCCATTCCTTACCCATACACAGAGCTACTCAGTTCTCTCAGTTTGAAGTTTTTCTTCAGTATTTTGTCTTTATCAGAATTAGCTTGACATGTAGTCATAACTTTTTCCCCAAGTTTTATTTAAACTTCTCAGATATTTTGTTCTGGAACAGGGTGGAGACCAAAGTGATAGTGTTTTTACTCTTAAAATCATGAAACAATTTAGCTGTTAATACTATTAAATTATTACTAGCTGAATGCTTTTCTTTCTTTCTTTTCTTTTCTTTCTTTCTTTCTTTCTTTTCTTTCTTTTCTTTTTCTTTCTTTTCTTTCTTTCTTTCTTTTCTTTCTTTTCTTTCTTCCTTTCTTCCTTCCTTTCTTCCTTTCTTTCTTTCTTTCTTAGAAAGAAAGAGACTGGAAGAGGGGCAGAGGGAGAGGGAGAATCCCAAGCAGGCCCCATACTCAGCACGGAGCCCAATGCAGGGCTCAATCTCACAACCCTGAGATCATGACCTGAGCTGAAATCAAGAGTCGGATGCCTAATCGACTGAGCCACCCAGGCGCCCCTAGCTGAATTTTCTTCTTTGTGTTCAGATAAGTTGTAGGTAGATTGATTGGGTAAAGACCACTAGTAAAGTTTTATATTTTGTCTTTGTATGTGCTAGGAATTCCAATTTTCTGCCAATTCAGAATAAAGTTAAATTAGAACATTAGGGAAATAATTGTTTAGTGGAATATATAAATGCCTCTTGGAAGGCATTTAGAGGTTGATTAGATAGAATCAGAATAAATATTTTCAAAAATGATGGTTAAATAAAAATCTACATTATGCCTTGTGTCCTCTACCTTATGGAGACAGCCAGATCAAAAAGGATGGCGCAAGTCTGTTGATTCAGACTTCCTTGATAGGATTATAGAGAAAACCACAAGAGAAGCTGGAAATACACTCACATGCCAGCTGACTCTCACAAAGCAGCAGTGTTCTGGGCTTGAGGCTTGGCAATGAAAGAGACAGTCTGACCAGGGCCTTTTAAAAAAATATTTATGAAATCTTAGCTCACGTGATCTATACTATTCACTTGATGTGACGCATTTTATTGTGGATCATAAAACTAAGGTTCCAGAAGATTAAGTCACTTGCCAGATAACAGTTAGCCCTGGGATCTGAAGCCATGCAGCCAGACTGTACAACCCATGATCTTTTCACAACATCTCTGTGTCCAGGAATCTGCAAACACAAGATGATAGATAACAGAACCCCTGCCCTCAAGGGGCTTGGACTTTAGCTGAGGAACTGACTTTCATGGAGGACGGTAACAAGATGAAAATACAGCCATCATTTCTAAAGCCGTTTTTTCCAAACGGGCTATCTCATTTGAATTTCCTGCAACTGTAAACTAACTGAGGCACGTGCCATTAGCTCCTCTTTTCCTGGTGAGGAGACCAAAAGTCAAAGAATTAGTGACTTACCTAAAGTCCTTCCAGCAAGAACAGCCAGAGTCCTGATCCTTTGTCTCTCGCAGTTTCCTTCATACCTGAAGTTGCCGACACCACTGCAAATAGGGGCCAGGTGGGCAGAATGAATGAACAGAGCAGGCTGGTCACCGGGCAGCACGGAGCAGTGGGTTTGTGGTGAGCCAGAGACTGCACCTTCTGGCTACGGGACGCTGCTTCCTGGCTGCAGCTGAGTGCTGCCAGAGAGGAAGGGGAGGCTCAGCAATAGCGGACCTGCTGATTTTTCAGAGAAGCCATAGTCTGAATTTTAATATAAATTTTCTTACTGTCCTCTTAAAAAATTCTCAAACCGCTGTATTTGTTGGTGAGAAGGTATAATGGTAAGGCCACTGTGAAAACCAGTATGGCAGGCAGTTCCTCAAAAAATTAAAAATAAGGGCACCTGGGTGGCTCAGTTGGTTAAGCGTCCAACTCTTGATTTCAGCTCAGGTCATGATCTCAGGATCATGAGGTTGAGCCCCGAAGTCAGGCTCTACGTTCAGCAGGGAGTCTGCTTGAGATTCTCTCTCCCTCTCCCTCTGCCCCTCCATCCCCCCACCCCCGGCTTGTGTTCTCTCTGTCTCTCTCTCTCAAATAAATGAATAAAATCTTAAAAAAAAACAATTAAAAATAGAACTACCATATGATCCGGCAGTTTCACTTCTGGGTTTAATCCCAAAAGAATTGAAAGCAGGGTCCCAAGGAGTTATTTGCACATCTATGCTCATAGCAACATTAATCGCAGTAGCTAAAACATGGAAGCAACCTGAGTGTCCATTGACAGGTGAATGGATAAGCAAAATGTGGTATATACATACAGTGAAATATCATGCAGACTTAAAAAGGAAAGAAATTCTGATGTGCTGCATAAAACAGGGATGAACCTTAAGACCTCATGCTAAGTGAAATAAGCCAGTTACAAAAAGGTAAGTACTGTATGATTCCATTTAGATGAAGTAGCTAGAGTAGTTAAAATAATATAGACAGAAGGTTAGAATGGTGGTTCCAGGGACTGTGGGGAGGGGAAACGGGGTTTAGTGTTTAATGGGTATGGAGTTCAGTTTTACACAATGAAGAGAGTTCTGGAGATGGATGGTGGTGATGGCTTCACAACAAGTGAATGTATTCAATACTACTGAACTGTGCACTCAAAAATGGTTAAGATGGTAAATTTCATGTGGTGTGTATTTTCCCACAGTTTTTTTAAAATTGGGGGAAAAATTTTAACACTATGTAAAAACACTGTGTGTACTAAAAAGATTTGGCTGTTGGACCTCAAGTTTGAGAATGAAGTCTGCTGTATACTCTGTGGCCTCTAAGCCAAACTGTGATTGCATTTCCCCAAATGAGTGGCAAGTCAGGAAGCTTCAAACAACCATGGTGTCAGGGAAGGCTTCCTAAAAGAGGTGACATCTGGAAGGGGGCTTTCAGGATGGATAGTAAAAAAGAGCAGCGAGGTCTTTCCAGACTAGGAGAGGTCATCCGAAAGGAGAGAAGGTGTACAGTAAGTGCTGAGCACCGTGGCACTCAAAATATTAGCCAAAGTAATAATACTAACAGTGATACCAATATGCTCTTAATGTCATATTAACAGGAAAGCCAGTCTGATTGAAATGGGTGCATGGAGAACACGGGGCCAACCACCAAAAACCTCCAGCAAGCCGCGTACTTAATGATGAAACTTTAAAAGCATTCTAATCTGAAATCAGGAACATAAGTGTATTCATTATCACCATTTGTATTCATCACAGTATTGAAGGTCCTAACCGGTGTGGTAGAACAAGAAAAAGAAATAGCAAATATAAGGATTGAAAAGAAAGAAATCACGCTGTCCTTATTCATAGTCAATATTAATTGTCTACAAAGAAAATCTACAAGTGATTAGAATACTAGTGTTCCGCAAGGTTGCTTGATAGAAGATCATAATACAAAGTCAATTCCGTTTCTGAATACAAGCAACAAACAGTTTGCAAATATGATTTTTAAAATTTATATATGACCTTTGTGGAGCAAAACTATGAAACCTCACTGAAAGCTAAAGATCTAAATAAATGGAAAACTATACTATGTTCATGAATGAGAAGCATAAATATCACAAAGATGACAATTCTTTCCCCAAATAAGTACATTCAAAGTAATTATAATTCAAGTCACAAAAATTTTATGTGGGTAATTATAAGGGCATGTCACTTAAGCTGTTTCTAAAATGTGTTGTATGTGAAGCAGTCTGAAGCCAAATGTAGAGGTCTTTGGTGCCAGAAGATGAAATTTTGATCTGATCTGAATGCTAAATGGCAGTGTTTCTTAGGCTGGGGTCAGTGTTTGTATCTTCAGGAATTTAAAAAATTGTGTTATTTTAATGTGATAAGCAAATTCTGGACATTCTGAGTTTCCCCAAGGGCCTCCAGGTGACTTCAGGGCACACACTTGTGTTTGTAGTCAGCTTGGTGCTGTTACAGGAATACGTCCTAGGCTATGGAGAAAAGAACAAATGGACTGATTGATTGTATAAGTGTCTGGTTGACCAAGTGTGGGCCATGTTGGGTGACAGTCCAGAAAGGAGCTTGCAGCCACTAGAAAATAAATGATTGAATAATACTTTTTTTTAAAGATTTTATTTATTTATTTGACAGAGAGAGCGCAAGCATGGGGAGTTGGAGAGGGAGAAGCAGACTTCCTGGTGAGCAGGGAGCCCAGTGCGGAGCTCAATCCCAGGACCCTGAGATCATGACCTGAGCCGAAGGCAAACGCTTATTAACCAACTGGGCCACCCAGGCACCCCTGATTGAAGAATTCTTTTTTTTTTTTTTTTTAAGATTTTATTTATTTATTTGACAGAGATAGAGACAGCCAGCGGGAGAGGGAACACAAGCAGGGGGAGTGGGAGAGGAAGAAGCAGGCTCATAGCAGAGGAGCCTGATGTGGGGCTCGATCCCATAACGCAGGGATCACGCCCTGAGCCGAAGGCAGATGCTTAACCGCTGTGCCACTCAGGCGCCCCTGATTGAAGAATTCTTATCACGTAGGATATGTTAGATGATACTGCCATAGTAAACACAAAAGAACTAAGAGGACTGCTGTCTATACCATATTGGACTTGCAAATAGTGGTCCAGTTTCATAAAATCTTACTACCTAATAATATCTAATATTGATTTGAATTTCATTGGATTTATGGTTTTGTTCTATTTAATTTGCAAATTTGATTTGGTTTTCTCATTGTGGAGGAACCATAAATAAAATATGTACCTTTAGGTCCTGTTCCTACTGACATTACATGACTTGGCCATGACTGAAGGTTGTCTCAAGAATTATTTCCACTTTAAAGAGGCCCATACACCATTCAAGCTTGAGAAATACTGAAATAGACTGAACAGGGTTGGGATATGAGGTAGATTTTGTTTTGTTACTCTGCTCGCAGTTTGCAGGATAGATGGGAGGTGAGAGGCAAAGATGAGTTTGGGTAGAGAAGAATATTCGTTGAAGGTCAACTGTTGACAGGTCTCGAAGCATTTCATTTAATCCCCTTAAGACAATCTGTCAAGTTAATTTCCTCATTTGAGGAGGGCGTAAAAATTACAAATGGGGAAACTGAGGCTCAGTGAAACTAAGTGACCAGAGCTACAGAGCTAGAAGTGAAGCAAGTGGGATGTCAGTTCAGACGCTACTGAATGATAATACGGGGATGAATGGCGGCCTCACTGGGACGGTCATAGCTGGATCCAGAAAAAGGAATGAATCTGGAAACCTTATATCTTGAATTTTCCTTTCCCCACCTAAAGGTCCGAGGTACCCAGCACCTGCCTGGTGTATGACAAGTCCAGCCAGTGACCCTGGCTCCGGAAGGTCTGCTCCTCAAACTGTCTCCTTAGACCACACTCCGCTCTTGTGAATTTACTTTCCAGACCAGCAGAGGCAGCCCTGCCCCTACTCTACATAAGGCCAGTAAGAGAGAAGAGGTCCAGCCTGTGTTGTTGCTTTTCCATATTGGTGATTAAACATAGGACATATACTTTTTCTTGGATGTTGGGAAAATAAATCTGGTGAGATTATGTGTCCTTAAGCCCCTCCGTTGCTGTGTTGCTCTCATTATGTTCTATCCAGATTTTTCTCCTGTGGTTTGATTTTTAGCGATCTGGTCTAGAAACAGGATATTTCATGTCTCAGAAGGCGAGTATTGGGGAAAATGTTCAGAAGAATCTGAGCATTCCTGTGCTTGAGTTTGTGTGTGGTAGAAAGGCTGCCTCCCCCATTCAACCCACATCACCTTGGATTGTGCCCCCTGCCCCCTTCCCCTGTGGTGCAGGGCAGCTTGAGATTGGAGCAGATCTTGAGGAGACCATCAGCTCCTCATACAGAAATGCCACACTTCACAGTTGACAAGGCTGAGGCCTCGAGATGGGCACACTGCATGTTCCTGACAGAGTTCAATCCCCAACCCAGGCTTCTGACTCCCTGGCCAGAGCTCTCCTGTTGCTCATACATCACAACTTTGTGTTTCTTCTCTCTTCAACTTAATTTCCAAATAGGTGTCTACTAGGTACTATGTCTACACGGAGCAAAAAGCAAATTGGAAAAGCAGCACAGATATCTTGGTGTCCCCATCCCACCCCACCCCTGCCATGAACCCCACCTCTTACTCTTATACAGGGCAACTTTGAGTTTCTTTTTTTAATATTTTAAAAATTTTAAAATTTTATTTTATTTCATTATTATTATTTTAGTTTATCCTTCTGTTGTTTCTGTAGGCCAGGATTTCTCTACCTCAGCGCTACTGACATTCGGGGATGGGTAATTCCTTCTTGTGGGCAGCTGTTCTGTGCCTTGTGGGAAGCTTACCATCCCTGGCCTCTACACATCAAATGCTAGTAGGCTCCTGTCCACCATCCCCTCCCCAAGCAGTGACAATCAAAAATACCTCCAGACATCGCCACATGCTCCCTGGGGAGCAAAATTGTCCTTGGTTGAGAACCACTGCTTTAGGCAAACAGAAGCAAATGCGAATATATATCTTAATTTCCCACCCCTTTTTCACTTAAAGGTGGCAGTCTGTGTGCAGTTGGCCCTTGAACACACGGGTTTGAACTTTGTGGGTCCACTTACACTTAGACTTCCTTCAGCAAATACAGAACAGTACTGTAAATGTTTTTTTCTTATGATTTTCTTAATAACATTTTTCTAGCTGTATTGTGAGAACATAGTCCATAATACATATGTCATAGAAAATATATGTTAATGGGCTGTTTATGTTATCAGTAATGCTCCTGGTCAATAGTCGGCTATTAGTGGGTAAGTTTTGGGCGGGGGGGGGTGTCACCGGTTCTACACAGATTTTTGACTATATCAGGGGTCAGTGCCCTGAACCCCTGTGTTATTCAAGGGTTAGGGGTACACAGCTCCTAGTCCTGAGATGTCTAGCTGTATTTTTTCCTTTCACACGTATAGATATCCTAGAGATCCCTGGTCAGTACGCGGAGGTTGTCCTCACTTTGGCAGCTGCCTGGCGTTCCGTGCTGTGGAGACGTCATACTCGGTTCCACCAGTCCCCTCTTGTTGGGCATGTCTTTTCAGTCTGCTGTCATCCGGCTGTGCTCTGCTCTTCCTTGCGCGGGGTTGTCTGTGGGATAGACTCCGGAAGCAGGGTTTCTGGATCAAGGGTAAATGCACTGTCAGCGGATTTCCCCTTCCCAAGGGCCATGACCTTCGATACTCCCATCCGCAATGATTGAGCGGCCTCCTTCCCCCTGGCCCCACCAGTGTTATGAAGCCTTTGGATTCTCGCCAGTTCTGTAGGTGAGACATGCCTCGTGTTTCCTCGTAGACGAGCACTGCATTTATTTTCATAGTCTTGTTCATTCTGAGCAGGAGCTCGGGGAAACCTGCCCTGCTTTCCCCTGAGTGGCAGGTGCCCTACACCGGTCTGGTTGGGGGCCTCTGCCCTCGCTATGCCCTCCACTAGGAACGCTCTTCCTCCTTACTTTCGAATTTTTCACTGTTCTTTGAGGCTTCCCAGTGCTGTCTCCTTTAAGAAGCTTCTCGATTCTCAATTCTCCTTTCTACCCCACGTTGCAGTCATTTCCTCCTCCATCTCCCCTCTGGCTTACCCCAGTTGCCTTGTGCTATTGCCCCTCACAGGGCTGTCATGTTGCCCGGAGTCAGGTGGGAGTCCGGCGTCACACAGGTCTGGTTTTGAATTCCAGCCTTGCCACTTACCATCTATACATCTGTGGTCAAATTTCTGAACTCTGAGCCTCAGTTGGGGTGCCTGGGTGGCTCAGTCAGTTAATCATCTGCCTTCAGCTCAGGTCATGATCCCAGGGTGCTGGGATTCAGCCCTGCACTGGGCTTCCTGCTCAGTAGGGAGCCTGCTTCTCCCTCTCGCTGTGCAGCCCCCCATGCTTGTGCTCTCTCTCTCTGTCAAATAAATAAATACAATCTTAAAAAAAAAACAAAACCAATTCTAAGCCTCACTTTCCATGCTTGTAAAATGGGAACAATGCTTCCTTGTAAGATTATGGAGAAGAGTAACCAGAGAACCCACATGACGTATGCAGCAGCATATAGGCATTTAATAAATGCCTGCCCCCCCAAAGCAGATTCATCCATTTGTTTTCTACAGTGTCTTCCATGTACTCTTGCACACAGTAAATAAAGGTATCACACCTATTCTTTAAAAAAAAAATGAAAAAACCTCTTTCTATAAAATGAATAGTAATTTATTCAACACGTGCTTGAGCACCTATTGTATTCCAGGCATTGATCTCAGAACTGAGGATTTAGTGGTGAAAAGAGACAAAATCCCTTCCTGTGTGGCTTACATTCAGTTGTGGTGACAATTAACAGAAATGAACGATACCTAGTAAGTACAGATACATCTATTCGATACCATTTCTGAAATCCTATAGCGTCATCATTTTTGTTAATTGCTTCAAGAATTATTCATTTCTTCTTTATTGCATGGTAAGTTTCCTGGGGGCCCGAATGATGACTGCTTGTTGCAGAACCTCCCTGGTGCCCAGTCTGATGGGAGAAATACAAACCTGGACCTATTAATGTCTGCCCTCTGCTCGAACCTCTCCAAAGCAATGCTGTCCAGCCTTCTTCTGGGGCCTGCCTACTTTTCAGCTCGTCTGTTACCTGCCAGTTTGCCTGTCCCTGATCTCTGCACAGGCTTCAGCTCCCCTGGCCCTCTATGTTCTAGAATGCCCTGTGTTGTTTCGTGTCTGGGCTTTGTGCATGCCGTTCTATTTGCCTGGAACAGTTTCCTTGCCTGCTGCCCCTGGCCAGTGTTCTTCTGGTCTCCGTTAGATGTCACTTCCTTCGGGAAGCTGTTCTTGATCCCCCCCACCCCCCAGTCTGGGTCACATGCCAGGCTTGTGTTTTAGTAATCATCAGGATTCCTTCTCTGCAGACTTCCACAGCCTTATTTTGAAATTGCAAGTTTACTTGTCTCAGTCTAATTGTGAAGCCCTCCTGGGAGTAGGGACGTGTTTGTCTCTCTCATCCTATAGTCTGTCCCCAGTGAGTACCGATGAAGTGTTGGATGGACAGATGGATAGTCAAAGCCTAGAATGGGCCATGGGTACTTGTTCTAACTTGTCTTTTTTATTCAAGTCAGCCCAGTTGGAACCTGTTTTCCTTTGTGGGAGTCTGGTTTTTCTTTGCCACTCCCTTGAGATAGGCAACATGTTCTGCTGCTGGCTCTATTACTGGTCTGATGACCCTTGAGAGATCACATATTCTTCTGGAGTCTTTATTAAATGACCTACTGGGGCTGTAGAGTTGCTTAACTCTGAGGGCTCTGTTGACATTGTATTCCATGGGAATGGTGCCCTTAGGGTTGCATAATACACTGTGTTGCTTCACAAGTTCCTGCCAGATTTGAGGTTCCATAGGTCAGGCCCCTGCCTTTCCCACCCAGGTTTTTTTTTTTTCCCCAGGAAGAGCAGTGCCTAATTCAAACACAGGGGGACAGGAGGGGCGTGTGTGTGCACCCCTTAGTGTGCCTTTGTGTGTCTGTTGATCCTGAACCTAGCCAGTAGAGGGCAGCAGAGCAGCCCACCATACTGTTCACATTTTAAATTTTTAAAAATTTTTTAAAAAAGATTTTTATTTATTTATTATTTATTTGAGAGAGAGAGAGAGAAAGAGCACGAGCTGGGTGAGGAGCAGAGGGAGAAGCAGAGTCTCTGCTGAGCAAGGATCCTGATGCGGGGCTTGATCCCAGGACTCTGGGATCATGATCTGAGCCGAAGGCAGCCGCTTAACTGGCTGAGCCACCTAGGTGCCCCTAATTTTTTTTCTTTTTAAGGATGATCCTTTTTTTTTTTTTTTCCTAAGAAGGCTCCACACCCAGCGTGGAGCCCAATGTGGGACTCAAGCTCATGACCCTGTGATCAAGACCTGAGATCATGAGTCAGACATTTAACCGACTGAGCTCCCCCAGGCGCCCCTTCCATTGTAATTATTTTGATAAGCCATCGTGAGGTTAACCATCTATGTGTTTGCTTCCAAAAGATGGTTGTTTCCTGGAAGATTTGTGGTCTAGCCACTGAACAGAGAGAATAAATCCTATTATGTGTTAATGTAAGAAGATGATTTTAGGAAAATTGCTCTCTGCTTATGAAGAGGGCTCACACCATTTCCTCACCTTGAGTTGATGCAGTCTACCTAGATTTGAGCGAAGCCATTCTCTTCTGTGAGCCAACATCGGTGACTAAAAACTCGTCTTGTGGAGTAAATGGTGGCCTCACACAGAGAATACCCCAGCCCCTGTCAGCCTAGTTTGCGGCTGGGATGGACATTCTAGGCTGCTCTGGCTGTCTGAGACCCAGCAGTATCATCACAGCATCTTGTGCAAAACGGTGAAAGATAACAATTTCTTCTATTGTGCACCAGACTTATCTGGAGGAACGTTTAATTACCAGCTGTGGGAGTTAAGGAAAAATAAACTTCTTAAACTCGGGGGGCTTTGGCAGTTGAAAATAAAGGCCTGTGTGTAGGAAAATAAGATCTGTATGTGGGAAGGAATTGGGGAAATCATTCGGGTACTAATTTAAGGACCTGAAGTGTTTGTTTATGAAGGAGCTCTGGATAAGAATAACATTTTAAAAGTCAAGATGGTGAGAAACTCAAGGGCAAAGAGGCCTGGTTTGTGTTCTCCAGCAGGGTTCACGGTCATTAGCTGTGTTCATTGCTTATAGAATTCCAACAAAATCTTTATAATCTCCTAACTGACTACAGGCTTTCTGTGGGTATTAGAATATCTAAAATATGAGAAATGCTGTTGACATGTGACTTTTTGCTTTTTGAAATCTTTCCTTGTCTTAAAAGTTTTTTCAGAATAAGAACTCTTGGTGTGTTTCCAGGGAGACCCTAGCTAGGAATTTTCCTTACATTCAGCCCCCGTTTATTAAAACAATCCTGATTTCATATTTTTATTTGCTCTCTTATCATCCAGCCCCTCATCAGATGAGGGTCACATCTCAAAGAGTGCTGTTTCCATACAGAATATTCTGTGGGCCTGGATATATAGTAGGAAGTGAGAGAATGTCAAGGCACCATTTCTAAATGCAAAGTTTTTTCTTTCTACCCCTCCTTTTTGGACAAGAATTCAAAAGAGAACATTGGTTTGAATCAATGAAAATATTGGCTTAGGTTACCCTATATTTTGTAAACACCTTGGAATGCCAGACTTCTATCTCCTCTGCTTTCCCTACTCTGGAGATAGGTTTCCCTTCTATAGGAGTCATTGACCCAAGGGGAAAAGCACACATAGATCGTTAGAAAGGCATTAAAAAAAAAAAATTATCTCGATGTTGGAAATAAGGCAAGAAAAGATTAGTGAGTGCCCTTTAAGTATTCTACTAGAACATTGTTTAACAAGTTCACCAAAGATCACCTGATGTTCTAGGGCAGAAGTCAGCAATTTTTTTCTGTGAAGTGCCAGATAGTAAATATTTTAGGCTTTGCAGGCCATAGGGTCTCCGTGGTAACTACTCAGCTCCTCCAGTGTATCGTGAAAGCAGCCGTGGGTAATACATCAACAAATGCATGTGACAGTGTTCCAATAAAACTTTATTCAGGGGCATTGACATTGGGATTTAACATGATTTTCATGTGTCATGAAATCTTTTTAAAATTTTTTCAGCCATTTAAAAATTTAAATATCCTTCTTCACTCACAGGGGCTATGAAAACAGATGGCTGTTACTAATAAGTTGCAAATGATTTTTGTCCAGTTGAGATGCAGTTGATTTCTCCCAGGTAGAAAAGGACCGTGAAGGGTTTTACTTTACGCCCTGCAGCGCATTAACTTAGTTTTGTACCTCAGTTTCCTGTCTTTTCAAGCATTCATTTTTCTACAGGTTCCTTCCTTCACTTAGGTTTTTGTAACCCCCTTTGGGCCAGTTTTGACATCCTGTTGATGCCATCATCAGTAGGTTAAATCAATCTGTCATGTGCGCCTGTGTATTTATATGACAGTCAAATGTTTAACTTTTTGAAAATGATAGTTAGACAGCCACATATACCAAAAATATGTGGAACATTTTGAGATGTATTAAATTCAGTTCATTGGGTTTTAGAACTAAGAACAGGGCCACTCAATCATTCAGTATAAGCGTAAAGGGTTTACACCTCATCTTCCCTCCTGCCAATTAAATGCAGGAAGTGGTCGAGGGAGAGTGAGGGTGGATGAAGGGGGGCAAACAGGGTGGGTGGGGTCCCCTCTTGTGCCCACTTGGACTTGGCAGGGTTGTAGTGTTGCTCCTCCAGGCAGAGTGGGGACAATGCTCTGGGGATGCTTGACATCTCATACAATTTTCTGGAACGATTTCGTTTCCAGTCAGAGGTTCTTAGCCACTGGTAATATTTTTATAAAGAAGAAGGAAAGGACTTTTTTCTTTCAGAAGGCCTTAACGTGAAGAAGCCAGGTGAGGTCCCAGAGAACATTGGACTGGGTGTGAAGAGGTTTGTAGTTTTGAGTCTGCGACCAACTGACTATGTGACATTGGTTATCACAGAACTTTTATTTTTGCATAGTAAAATGAACAGCTTGCACTCCATAGTCACTGATACTTTTTCTGGTGCTGAAATTTCACAACCAAAAATAGACTCAAATTCCATTTGGTGGAATTGAGTGGTCACTGATTTCCTAATTTTTTTTTTTTCCTAAGTAAGAATAGTTTGTGTTCAGAATCTAGATTTCCAGATTTGACTTCTTTTTTTATAAAAGCTATAAAAGACGCTCTTATAAAAAAATAAAATACCATATATAGTAAAATAATATATAGAAGATAACCACTTTCAAGTAAATTCTCTACTTGGAACAAATCGTGGTGGAAAAGTACAGAATGGAGTCTCCTGCCTTTGTTTGCTCTTCAGTTTATGGTGCCAAGTGCCTCCAACAGGATCTTTCTGTTACTTAGACTTTAGGGTCACTTCCCTGTGCTAAGTTGGTTTTAAGTCTGAGAGCAAAGATTTCCTTGGCTAAGGGAGGAAACGATGAAACAGAGCTCCAAAAAAGCAGGTTGGCCTCCTGACAAGCCAGCACGTTGGTGAAAGAGATGGAAATAGAAGATAAGGGATCAGAGGCCCCTTTGAATGTAAAAGTACACTTGTGGGTGCTTGAAATTCCCTGGGTATTTCAAGCCCTGGGAAGAGATTATAGCAAATCTCAAAAGGCATTGGCTCTAACCTGTTTGGGAGGTCAGGGATCTGTTGAGAACTGAGGAGAGTGAAGGTCCCATTTCTCATAAACATGTGTGCATGTGCGTGCACACCCGCACACTCCTCAGGCCCCCCACGCAGTCCCACCCCATACACCCCCACCAAGTTTTCCCTTAGCTTCAGGATCTTCTTTTGAGACCCCAGACACAAAGAGACTGCTTGCTAAATTTGAACAAAGGGACCAGAGCGTTTGGTGTGAAGGACCCGGTCTCAAAGTTTTAACACCCAAGTGGCCCTATTAAAATATTAAACTAATTTTTCCTCGCTAACCCCTTTGCAGACAACCACATGCTCAATTGTGCGGCTTTCTTCTTTTTGTAGCAAACTGTTCTTGTTGACTATTACGTGAACTCTAAACTGAATGTCCAAATTGCACAAGTCCAAAATCCAAAATAAATTCAGGTTGTGAATAAGTAAGGTTTATTGAAGAAAATCGTTGTCGTCTTATTCTAAGTTGCTGATAATTACTGCTTGCTGCAAGTGCAGGCCTTTCCCGGCAAGATTTCTCTATATTCCCTTGAGAGCATTTGCGTTAACAAATTACAAAGATTACTTTAATCTTTGCCTGGGATTCATTTGGTGTGTGCATAAATCTTCAAGCCCATTATCATATCGATGAGAAATTTCTAGGGTTTTTAAGAGTTCTGATTCATCAAAACTTCTGATTTCAGCTCATTCTTAATGTGACAACAGAGTCAAAACATGTTGGATTGGATTCAGGGATTTTTTTTTAATCTTATGCTTCCAAACAAAGTAACTCAAGTTACTTCAGATTTCAGGCAGAATATAATATTTGGTTCTTTTTAAAATAATTTTATTTTTAATTTTTTAAAAAGATTTTATTTGAGAGAGAGAGAGAGACTGTGAGCAAGAGAGAGAGCGCAAGCAGGGGCAGAGGGAGAGGGAGAAGGAGACTCCCCTGCTGAGCAGGGAGCCTGATGCAGGGCTGGATCCCAGGACCCTGAGATCATGTCCTGAGCCGAAGGCAGATGCTTAACCGACTGAGCCACCCAGGTGCCCCTAATATTTGGTTCTTAATACCTTTTCCCCCTGTGCAGTGCATCTCTGAAGCATTCTGGCTTGATTACATACTCATAGCAGCAGATCTGTACCTGGTGTTCTCTGCTTCTCCCCCCAGCTTTAATTTTGAAAACTTTCAAATCTATAGGAAAACTGAAAGAACAATTCATTCTCCCTCACTTAAATTTTGTAGACTCCTTCCTTTCCATTTGCCTGCTAACATTTGCTCTGTTTCCCTGTGTGTTTGTGTGTGTGTTCATTTATTTTTGTTATTGCTCAGTCAGTGTGAAGTAAATTGCAGACATGATGCTTACTCCCTAAATACTTCAGTTTATATCTCCAAAGAACAAAGATGCTGTCTTATACAATCACAATACCTTCATCACACTGGAGGAATTTAGCATTGATTTAATGCTGTGTAATGCAGCCCCTATTCAGATTTCCCAAAATGCCACTTACCCCGACTTTTTGTTCAAGGATCCAATCAGGATCTATAAAATGCATTTGGTTGCCATGTCTTTTTAGTCACTTTTAATCTGGGAAAGTCCCCAGCCTTTTCTTGCCTTATGACATTGACATTTTAGAAGAGTCCTAGCCATTTTCTTCTAGAATGTTCCACAGCCTGGTTTACCTGTGTCCTCATGGTGATGTTCACATTAGACAATTTGGACAAAAAAAGACCTAGGTGGTGCTGGACATTTCTGATCCTATCACCCCAGGAGGCAGATGTTAGCAGGTTGTTTCCATTTTAGTGCCACTGTTTGGTCACTTGGTCACAGGGATATCTGCCGGATCTTGTAAAAGGGACCCTCTCACTTATAATAAGTCTGTGAGGACATGTTTTGAGACCATGTGACAACCTTTCACCCACCGATTTAGGCATCCCCTGATGATCTTAGCATTATTTTGATTCGAAGTTGGAGGTGGCAGAGGGCGAAAGTGAAAATATAAAGGACGAGTATCCAGTCAGATCTTTGTAGAACCATCCTTACTTGTATAACTGCAAGAAGTGAATGATGTGAGTGCTCTGTGTTTTCCAGATTGTTACACTCCATCTATATGAACAGAAGAAGCGTAGTTCAGCTCTGTCCGTAGAGAGGCCTCCAAGGCAAATACTTGTCTGGAGTCAGTAGCCTGCCATGATTACTGACGGTCTGAATGAGGTTATTAAAATGCCTGATGTTTGCCATGGTGGCACACACAAGAGAAATAAGCCAGAATTCTTTTAGCTTGGTTACAGATTGGTTTTCATGTTTTAGTTAATAGCCTGGAGCGGGAATGTCTGCTTCAGCCACCGCAGCCAGTTCATAGCCTGTGCAGTGTAACAGAGAAAAATTAGCCCCCTGTCTCGTGGACTTAAAGACACAGATTTAAACTTTGCAGAGAAAAGGTGTAGCTAAAACTTATAAGGAGAACTATTTCTGTGCGCCTGTGAAAACTCCCGTGAATTCTCCATTCCGTCTTTCCCCGTAGGGTAGCGAGCTGAAGCAGTTTCGGGCTGCTGGGTGAGAACCATCGAAGAAGAAAGAGTATCGGTTGGTCATCTCAGTCCTCCCTGGGAAGGACTATAGACAGAATGATGTCATTGGAGCGAGCTCTAACAAAATCTGTGTCAAACTCGTTCAGCGTTTCCAGGGTGCCGTCTTAGAATTGTAGCATCGTGTAGCCCAAGCCTTTATTGTCAGGGCTTCCCAAGCAGGGAGTGATTTTGACCATCAGGGAACAGATGGCAACGTCTGGAGACATTTTTGATTGTCAAGCTGGGAGGGCTTTATTGGCATCCAGTGAGCAGAGGCCGGGGATGCAGCTAAACACCCTATAGGACGCGGAACGCTGCCCCCTTCACACACACAGCTGTCAACGACAAAGAAATGTCAGGTCCAGAATGTCGGGAGTGCCAGGGTTGGAAACTCTTTTACAGAATGATCGAGCTATTTACCAGTGTGTGCAGGGTATTGCCGTGTGGGCGCCGGGTGTTCCAAGAAAATTGACTCCACACTCAGAGCTGCCATCTCGTTAGGAAGACAGACCTGTCACAATCACAAGACTGGGGTAAATGCACTTCCTTATTCTCTTACGAGCTTCCGTAACTGAGAGAAGATGGTGCCGCAGGCTCCAAGGCGAAGGCGGCTCTGGGCTGGAGCTTACGGGGGAGTGGGCATTACTCAGTGCAGGTACTCCTCAGGTCACACCCTTATCGTGGGTGCGCGTGAGGCCTCATGTCGTTTCCCCATTTGTCCCTCCATTCCCACCACACCATTGGCAACTGTGTTTATGGGTTAAACGTGACTCTTTAGTTTTGCATGGTTTTTTAAAAATAAAATAGCATTACTGATTTGGATGGCTACCGTAACACAATTATATTTGCATAAGTCATCTCATTCAGTCCCTTTTCCAGTTAGCTCTGTGTTTGTTACAATCAATCATCGTGCTATGGACCCACGTATTCTGTTCTTTCTAATTGCTGCGTAGTACTCCTGTGGGGGGTGTCAGTTAGTTACACTTTGCAGTAAACCACCCCAAACTCCGTGGCTTAAAACAACAGTCATTCATTTTCATGTGTCTTTGTCATTGGTTGAGTGGCTTGGCAGATCTGTGTCTGGTTCGGCTCATCTCAGCTGGTGTCACTCATTAATCTGTGGTCTGCTGGGGGCTGGAAAATTTACAAGGGCTTTGGTACATTGTTGTCATCCAACAGGCCAGCCCAGGCTTGGTCACACGGTGGCAGGGCAAGAGTCCAAGAGAGGGAAAATGCACGAGGTCAGGACTTGGAACCTACACACAGTCATTTCTGCCATATTCTAGTGGCCAGACCAAGTCACAGGTATCACCCAGATTTGGAGCGCAGGGGGGAAGGGTCTACCTCTTGATGGTGCAGACTGAAACGTCACAGGCAAAGGCTGTGGTTATGGGGAGGGTCACTGGGGCCGTTGATATAAGTAGCCACCCAGAGCATGCATCTGCCGCCTTTCGCCCATCCAGCCTCCCAGTGACGCCTGTCCAAGTCGCTTCCAGCCTGGATACTGTGACAAACACCCTTGTGTGTGTTGAGGATGGACCTTATGGACCTAAATAAGAACCGTGGGGATATATTTCCAAGAACAGGATTGCTGAGGCCATTACACACGCCTCTCCTTCCTTTGACCACACACAGACCTTCTCCCCGACGCCGGCTGTGGTCCTCACTACCACCAGCACTGCTCAGGGTTCCTACCCTTCTGCACCGCAGCCGGCTCTCAGCACTGCCCAGCTTTTAGATGCTGGCTGGCGTAATACGCGTGAAGTGATATCTGGTTGTCATGATTTGTTACACACTGCTCTGATGACTGAGTCGGGACATCTCTTCACGTGCCCGTTAGCCCGCGGACTTCCTGGGCAGAGACACTGAAGAGAGAAGCCGCTTGGGGCAGAGGGTGACATCTGTCTGGTATGGCTGCAGGAACAGCAGGAGGCCAGGCTGGGGACTGAAACAAGACCCCCTCGTTGACAGGTGGGGACTGGGTGGTGAGGGCAGTGGACAGGCTGAGGTTGGAGGTGAGGCCTTTGCATTTACGTTCTTGTTCTGGAGGGGTTCTCTCGACAACAGTATGAAGGGATCAGAAGGGACAGATACTGCATCATTAGGTTCTGGGTGTCTCATTGGAAGCTGGTTTAGTTCAGCTGAGAAATGATAAGGTCCTAAGGTGAGGCCACAGAAAAGAAGAGAACAGCTAAAGTCCACACGACCTGGTAGCTGATCAGAACGGGGAGCGGAGGGGAGAGCAGGGGTCTACAGCGTCTTGGTGGTGTCTGTCTTGGGTGGGAGGGGATACGGTGTTGGCATGAGTTGTTGGGGAGCGTGGGAGGACGCACAGATCCTGGGGGACAAGAGAAGTCCTTTGGGGGCGACATTAAGTTTAAAAGCCTATGGAGTGACAAGGCAAAGATGTCGAGAGAGCACAGCCACGTGCGTGGATGTGCAGCTGGAGAAGAAGTTGAGGTCAAGGGTGAGGGAATGGGAATCACCCGACAGTGGGGGTGGGTGCCTGCCAGGCGCGGGTTCGTCAGAGGCAGTGATTCTCCATCTTCAGCATGCGTCAGAATCACCTGGAAGATGGTGAAATCATGGGCCACTGGATCCCACCTCCAGAGGTTTTTAGTTCAGTAGGTCTGGAGGGAAGCCAGGGCAACAAACTTCCAAGTGATGCTGATGCCGCTGGTCTGGGGACCTCGCTTTGAGAGCAATGTGGAGCGAGAGCACAAATGGAGAAAGGCCACGGAGGCTCATGGTCAGAGAATGGGCAAAAATCCCCACAAAGCCCCAAAGGAACCTGAGACAGTGTGAGCCCTTAGAAGACAAAGAGAATAGGGTTTCAGCAAGGAACTGAGATGCCCCTTAAGGCCATTCATTTTAGAAGCTTAATTCAAAAGGAAAAGAGAGGGACATAGAAAAAGAGAAGGTAAGAAGCATATTTTCCTTGCCTTCTTATTTTTATTAGTAGTAACATTATTTTAGGATGGAAGAGACCTAAGCATCTTTTTAGGACAAATTAAAACACAGGTGAAGAGTCGCTCCTGCCTCAGGCTCCCCCCCACCGCTGTCTCCAAGTAGGCATGGGTGGAGGGGGCCTTCAGGCTAAATGGCCCTGCCTCCGGAGCATCAGAAAACACAGAAGCAGCTTCGTATCTGTAGATTGCCAGGGGCATTAGTGATGGATTATAACGAAAACAAAAAATCAAGCTGGGGGGTAATACAGTGAGTTTTCTATATATGGGAAAACAAAGGTATTAACTCTCCCACCCCATCTATGTGTGTATTTGCTTAAAGGAAACCAGACAAATTTGCAAGAGAGCTCTTTAGCATATCCGCTAGGCATTTCCATCCCACAGGTTCTTCCCCAGAGCCAGAGCCATAGAGCACTGGGTGAAACAGTGGAAAGGACGTGGGGAGATCTAGACTCTGTGTGTATGACCTTGGTATTAATCTCTGTGCCTCAGTTTCCTCATCTGTACAATGAGGCTAATCATGGTACCTACCTCATGATCCTGGTAAAGATTAAATGAGACTATGTATGCAGTCCTTAGGACACTGCCAGGCACATTGTCAGTGCTTAAATAAACATAATCCGCGATTATATTTTAATGTGGGTTGATGGACACAGTGCGGCTTAGTGAATTTTAGTTTGTTATCTGTTAGATCGCATGGTATCGACTGTTAGGAAAATAAGGTGGTAGCACCTTTAGGAATCTAGGGTTCAAAACTTTCTCATTTTGGGGTCACAGCAGCCCCACCAATTACAGATGGTACTTCCTCCACATTCTGTCTGCTGGAAAGTTGTCATGATAGCTCTTTAATTGACAATGACTACAGGTGAGTGGCCCTCCCCCGGGGATCGCCAAGGCCTTCAAGGTGATGGCATTAGGAGGTTGGGAGGATTTAGGACGTTTGAATATTTCACAGAGAGGACCAGGTAGCTGTGTGTCCTGGGGAGTACTTGTGTCTTGGTCATATGTACTGAGTTGCTTATTTCTAGACAGACATCTTTAACCCACTGCTGGTCCACTGAAACGTCAAGTGGTTGCAAAGCATTGCCTGGGCCTGCCTTGACTTCTCCTGGTGCGGATGATTTGAGTTTAAATTTGGAAAGGGTGTCTGAGCTGAAAACCAGTTTCTTCTTTTGCCCGCATGCTGGACTCATGTGCCGACAAAGTGTTCCAAGCTTAGGGCACCTGGTATCTCATTTTTCCTCAAAGGCCAGCCCTGTGAGAGCCCAGCCATGTTTTGAATAATTCAGCTCTTTGAACTGAGCCTTTGGTCCATCGGGAAGTCCAGAACGGATGTTCAGATCCCATGCTAGCCTTGTCTGTGTGCTCTGGGCTTTGTGATGGTACCTTTGCAGGTGGCCCCACACCCACCATGGGCTCTTGGTGTCCATGATGGGAGAATTTGTTTGCTCGCCTGGGCATCCGATGACTGCATTTGGTCACCCTGGACTATGCTTGGTGTTGCCTCCGCTTTCTGCAGGATTATTTGAGATTCTCACAGCCGGTCTTTAGATTCCTAGCTCAGTCTTTAGACGAGAAAAGAGGAAGCAAGCAAATGACATTCAAAACAGGCCTAAGCCAAAACAGAACAGGAAATTCATCCACTCTAATTTTTACCATATAAGTTACATGTGTGGAAGAGAGTGGTGGAGTTATGGATGATTTTGTAAATTTTGTGGGTTTTTTTTTCCTGAATAACTCAAATATCTCAGGGCAGAAGAAGCCATATCTGTACTCATCTGTGGGGGAAGGTTCTGGAGATGATTTCATTGGAAGGGAGGGCCCATCAGAATTCTACCACAGCAGCCGTGGAGCAGAAGAATTTTGCTAGCACTGTTAGGCTGCAGCTTGAATTTACAGCCCAGCTGTGGTTTTGTTGCAAGAAAAATTATACCTGAGTTGCAGATACGCTGTCTGGAGGCTCTTTAGAAATCTCCCATCCAATAAATAAAATCTTTTTTTTTTTTTTTGAGATTTTATTTTTAGGTACTCTCTACACCCAGCATAGGGCTCGAACTCACAACCCCAGATGAAGTGTCACATGCTCCACCAACCAAGCCAGCCAGGTGCCCCCAGTAAATAACATCTTACTAGGAGGCTTTGTCCTTGCCTACGAAGCGTGCCAAAGGAAGAAATGAGTTTAATGAAAATAGGCCAGAGTTGGAGGTTTCCTCTAGGGTTATTTTCCTACAACATGAGGAAGAAATCATACCACTGGGGGCAACACTGATGTTGTGGGTTTCCTCCTAGGAACCTGAGAATTTCACTGCCAGGATTATGTGTTGGTAATCCTCTATCATCAGCTAAGGGCACAGGCTTCGAGCAATGCCAGGTACAGGTATGCCTCTGAACCTGCAAACTATTTAGGAAATACTCTGACTCATTTTATAGGATTGGTTTGCATTCTTTTTAGTTTTTTTTATTTGAATTGATTTTTATTTTATTTTAGTTAAGTAGGCTCCATACCCAATGTGGGGCTTGAACTCATGACCCTGAGGTTAAGAGTCACACACTCTACCAACTGAGCCAGCCAGGTGCCCCTGGTTTGCATTCTTATGTTATACAAGTATAAAGAATTATAGAAATTTGGGAAAAGTTATAGAAATTTAGAAATCAGAAAAAAAAATTTTGAATACCTATGCTGGTATGCTTTTCATCCTGGACATTTTGTAGAGTATATTCTTAATGCTTTAACAATTAAAGATTATGATAAAGAAAAATGTAACTAGGGATGCCTGGGTGGCTCAGTTGGTTAAGCACCTGCCTTTGGCTCAGGTCCTAATTCCGGGGTCCTGGGATTGAGGCCCACATCGGGCTCCCTGCTCAGCGGGGAGCCTGCTGCTTCTTCTGCCTGCCGCTCCCCTGTTTGTGCTCTCTCTCTGTCTGTCAAATAAATAAAATCTTTTAAAAAACAAACAAAAGAAGGTGTAAATAGTCAGGCCCGTTTATCCACTGGTGAACAAATAAACTGTTGTGGCAGAGCATACACTGGGATACTGCACGGTAACGTGCATTACTGATATATACAACAATACAAATGAATATCAGACAGTACACTGAATACGAGAATCCAGACACAGGAGAGTCTATACTGTACCAGGGTCAGCAAACCCCAGTCTACAGGCCAAATTGGGCCCACCGCCTGTCTTTACAAAAACACCGAGAGTGACTTTTCCGTTTTTTTAGTGGTTGGGGAAAAAAATTAAAATAAGAATGCTATTTTGCAAAATGTAAAAGTTACTTGAAATTCAAATTTGTGTCCACAAATCGAGTTTTATTGGAACGCAGCCACGCTTCATTTATGTACTGTCTGTGGCTGCCTTTGTGTTCCTCAGGCAGACTTGGCTGGTGGTGACAGACTGTACGGCCCGCAGAGCCTAAAATAGTTACTGTCTGCCCTTTGTGGAAAAAGTTGTGCTGGCCCCTTTACTGTATGATTCTATCCATATGAAGTTCAAATACAGATTAATCAGTAGGACAGGACACAGATCGGTAGGCTGCCAGGTGGTGGCAGGAGGGTCTGAATGGAAATGAGCCCAGGGGAACTTTGGGGGCAGCAGAAATGTTCTGAGTTTTGACTGTGGTGGTGGCTCATGGATGTATACATTTGGCAAAACTTATAAAGCTGTATACTTTAAATGGGTGTCATTTATTGCGTAAATTATACTTCAGTGAAGTTGTGAAGAAAAAATTGACTCCAAATGCCCCCACCCCCATGGTAATTCAGCAACTCTAAATTTTGAGTTCCTTCCTCTGTATACAGATGTATAAACATTTTCTGCAGTTGGAATGATAAAGCATGTCGTTTTGGAAGGTATTTGTAATGTCTTCATTCTTTTGTGTCCATCCCTGGGTCAGTTCTGGTGGAAGGAAGTTTGTCACCTAACTTAGGATGATGCTTTCAAAAGGTGCTTCCTGAGTCCAGATCCGCCATTGCCCTCCGTGGCATTGGGCATCACACCGCCATTTTGCTTTCCAGTTGAAGAAGAGTCTGGCTAAGTATGGGCATTTGGTCCATAGAGCCTCAGAACCATCCTAGAATTTTCCCTTGGTGGCCAGTCACCCTGGCCTCCAGCCTACCTGTGGCTTCCATGTCTGGCCTGACCCTGTCCCCTCCACCCTCTAGGCCACTCAGTTGAACTCAACCCCTTGCTGTCTGCAGCTTCGCTAACCTAGACCTCCTCCCTCCCAGCTCCCTTCCCCTCCCTCGGCTCGGGCTGCCCCTCCTCATGCTTTCCCAGCCCGGCCCACCCCTGGTGACCATGAGGTCCCCATTGCTGCCTCCGCCACACCTCCGTCTTCCTCTCAGCGAGGTGGCCTCCTGCCCTGCCAGGTGGTAACTGCCCGAGGGAATGGTGAAGACCGAGCGATGTCATGCATATGAGAGCTGAGGACAGCGCCTGGCACAGAGCAGGAGCCCGGGGGCGCTCACCACCGTCGCACTCCACAAGCTGTTCCTGCCTCGGTCTTCTTTCTCCGCCTTTAGGGCCAGAAGCAGTTAGATGCTTTCACCGGCTGGCATTTTTCACTTAAAATATCTGCCTCTTAGGAAGGAGATATATTTGACATCTGGGCTACGAACTTGGTGCAGAGCTAGGTTTTTTTTTGGTTTCTCATTGGTTTTGTGTGTTCGTTTCCTATTGATTCTATAACAAACTGTGACAGATTTAGTGGCTTAGAGCAACACAGATTTATTCTCTTATAGTTCTGGAGGTCCGAAGTCCAAAATCAGTCTCACTGGGCCAAGCAAGGTCAAGGTGTCGGCAGGGTTGGTTCCTTCTGGTTCCTCGGAGGGAGAATCTGAGTCCTTGGCTCGCGGCTCCTTCGTCCATCTTTAGAGCTGTCTCCAAATCTCTCTCTCTGACTCTGTGACTCTGTTTTTTCACTTTTAGGGGCCCTTGTGGACCCTTGGGCCCATCCAATAATCCAGGATAACCTCCCTGTCTCAGGATCCCTAATCCCACCTGCCATGTAAGGTAACAGCCCCAGGTCCTAGGGACTAGGACGTGGATGTCTCTCGGAGGCTATTACCCTTCCATCCACAATGTCATCCCTTCTCCCCCTTTTCCCTCTTCGCCTAGTCTTTTAAAGCAGCGGTTTTCAAAGCACCATGCATCCATCAGTCCCACATAAGTTGTTAAATGTAGACTGTTGAGCACCCCCCACACTACCACCCACCCGGAGATTCTGACCCGGGAGTTCTGGGATGGGGCCCAGGCACCTGCATTTTTAACAAATGCACCAAGAGATTTGGGTGCTGGTAGTCTAAGCATCACCTTTTAAAAGGAAGACAATTCAGTCTCAGAGGTGCTCCCAAGACTAGTTCCCGCAGAAGTTTCTACAAGGATTTATTTCTCATCTTGGCGGCTGGTACAGCTGCAGTAGCAGCCAGACCCACAAAAGTAGAGCCTTAATGCTTTCTTCTGCATCAGCTAGCGGCCCCTCTGGAGAAGGGGGAGCAGTGGATTCAAGCAAAGAGAGTGGCAGCTTTGTTATTCTATGGTTGTGCCAGGGTGAGAGGAAACACTGTTTGGGGATGCCTGGGGAAGAAGGGGATGAGTGGGGTGCCTCTTGGGAACACCTGACCCACAGTCACTCTGTTAGAAGTTGAGGGGCGATTAGAATGAGTCTTCAGGAGCTGACAGTGTGAAGGCAGGTCTGGCTCAGGGGGAGCGTGGGTAGGAAGAGGAAGACCGGAGCCTTTTTCTTAGTGCGTCCATTTTCTTTCCTTTCATTATCGGTAAGGAGGGAGGATTGTCTGGGGTGGGCTTTGTGGATCCATCCGAGGCATTGCTGGTAGGGATACTGACAGCCTTTTGCAGCGACCTGGAATTGTGTGTTCTAGTGAACATAGCTTTACAGTTTAGTAAGTGCTAGAAATCCCCATCCCAGCTCTCCGGATTCTCTGTTCACGCTTCCTGACTTTTGAGTGCTGCAGTGAGCCTTTGGGGTCAGTCATTCAGTGGTAAACTGAGTGCTGTGGGAAAAACAAAGTTGGCTAAGCCACAGTCCTGCTTTCAAAACTTTACAGTTCAAGGTTAAAAGAGATGTGGACAGTGACCATGAAGCACAAGGCAAGGCGAAGAAAGTAATAGAACAGAGGTGTGACTGGCCAGGTGCTCCAAGAGGACTCCCCACAGTGAGATTTCCTGGCTTGTTGGGTTTCAGGTGAAAGGGGTTCCATGGTCAAGTAAGTAAGGAAAAGGCCAGGTTAGACAAAGTTAATTTTATTACTGTGAGTCCTTTCAGACCCTTTAATATATTACATTTCCAAGAGATGGCTAGAGTCTACCTTTCCCAAATGAATCTAACTGTAGACTCTGTTTTCCTGGAGGACCTTTGAGAACATACTTTGAAACATGTGACTTATGGAGCAGGTGGCATATTTTTTGGTGGCTTTTGGTGTTAGATACTAATTCCTAAATTATCTGGAATTGACAACCTATACTTCGTTTCTTTTAAGAAAGCCAAATGCTCTCACTCTCTCTTTTTTTAAAAAAATTAATTAGCTCTATTTTGAGAATCTGTTGACGTTCCTTGAAATAACTAGACATCCTCTGGGATGTTACAAAAAGAAATCACTGAAATCTGAAACTTCTGTGATTCAGTCTCTTTACTTGCTCAGGTCCATCAACTGGTGAAGCAGATTTGATAAAGTTTTAGCCATTGTCTTTTGAAAAGAGAATTCCTCTGAGATTAACTCAGACTTTTCCAGATGCCCAGTGTTTACATGTTGGGTCTCAAGACTTGACAGATGGGCAGCTTTTTCAGAGTAACTTAGAAGACCGGTAACAGAAGGCATGACAAGAATGTGACCTTTATTGTTAGAAGGTTTGTGACTACATGGGTAAGGCCTTATGGAGACACTGAATCATTTGTCAATAGCTACGCTATCTGAATGTGAAATGAAAGCTGAATATAAGAGTGCCTGCTTGCTAATTCTGGGGTTCTTTCTTCCAAGACAGCAGCGCGTGGAGACTCAAAATCTATTCAAAGGGAATGATGTTTGGGGTGGAGGTGGGAAGGCAGGTTGAATGATGGAAGTTGAAAGCTGAATTTTTCAGTAAAGATTTTAGAAACCAGTTGGTTATATGGCAAGAGAACTCCTCAGGGCTAACTTACTTTCTTTTTTTTTCTAAGTTGTAGAATATACAGACTGTTGTGATTGTGTGTGTGTGTGTGTGTGTGTGTGAGAGAGAGAGAGAGAGAGAAACATTTTCCATTTATAAATATTTCAGGGCTTAACACTCAGATCAAATCCCTGATTGACTGTGAGCCCAGATTTGAAGGCCAATATGATAGATTTCTTATCATTTTCCTATGATAAGAAAATGCTTTTGTGTTTAATTTATTCTTAAAAATGTAGGACAAGCCAGTGTTTGAAGGTTGAACACCAGACTTACATATTATTGTAAGAGACCTAACTTTTGGAAGTGGCTTGGGATCTAAATTTGGAAGTTTTCTGAGTCTCTAGGGGATTATGCACAGACAGGCAACAGAGGGAGAGGGTGTGGTGCATCTGACTTCAACTTGTCACTCACAAGCTGTATGACCTGGGACATGTACTCACGCCTGGGCTTCTTTCCTCATCTGAATTGAGGTTGGTCATAGGACTAACCTCAAGGCCGTGTAAGGAGTCAGCTCAGGGCACTGCCTGGCCCTTAGGGGCTGCTCAGTAAATGTTAATTTATTTTTTTATGTAAGTACTTAAAACCTAAATTAAACAATAAGTATGGACAATTGTGATTACTTTTCTGAAGTTCATTCTTCACGTCCAACTTGGTCCATCTTCCTTGAAATGACATTTAGTAGGAAAATAAACAATGGCTATCACAAGGATAAATGCAGGTACTCTTGGACTCACTTCTGTATAAATTTACCCACCGCAAACCTGAACGCATACACAATGGTACCTGTACAAGGTGATCCTTGGCAGCGCTGTCTGCAATAGCAGGAGACTGGAAATAACCAAATGTCCACCAACAGGGAACTAGCAGAGACACTGTACGATCAGGAATATTATGTAGAAGCTGAATGAGAAATAAGGATGCTTTCTAAGTTCTTAGAACAGATCTCCAAAATGCATTAAGTTGGGATAGCAAGGGGCAGGGAGTTAAGGGAGTTAAGTCTAATTTTGGAAAGATACACAGGAAACTAATAACAGTGTTTGCCTCAAGGGGTTAAAGAGGGAAAGCTGTGGCAAGAGAGAGACTAAGAAGGGGGGTGGTGATAGACTTCTCACCGTCTCATTTCTTCAACTTTTTAATTTCTGAGCCTTGTCAGTTTATTACCTGTTTGAAGAATTTAAATAATCAGAAAGAATTTCAACCCCAGTCTTCCTCCTTTGATAACAAGGTGTCTGCAGGAAACTGTCGCCCTGTTAGTGTTGTGAAGACTCTGGGAATTTCTGCTGCCTTTAGGTCTCAGGAATATGTGGTTTTATTTTTACTTCTTTATGGGAAATTTCAAACCGAGCATGATAAACTCCCATCTGCCCACTGCCCAGTTTCAGTAATTACTAATTTATGGTCAGTATTATTTTGTCTATATTCTTACCCATTCTTCCTCCCTGAGGATTTTGCAGGAAATCCTAGATGACATGTCATTTCATCTGTAAATATTTTAGTGTGTAGCTCTAAAAGATAGGAATTTTCTTTTAATATTTTTTAAATGTTGTATTTTAAAATAGAATTTTTTAAATTAAATTTCTGTCCCCTGCCCACCCCACCCCCATCATATGCAAAATCATTCTACTATCACACTTGAAAATGAACCATGCTGGATTATTTTTTTAAATATTTTATTTATTTATTTGTCAGAGAGAGACAGCAAGAGAGAGAGGGAACACAAGCAGGGGGAGTGGGAAAGGAAGAAGCAGGCTCCCAGCGGAGGAGCCTGATGCGGGGCTCAATCCCAGAACGCCGGGATCACGCCCTGAGCTGAAGGCAGACGCTTAAGGACTGAGCCACCCAGGCGCCCCAATGCTGGATTATTTTTTGAAATATGAATCCCCAACCCAGACTTTTAAAGGTTTTACCACTTCTTCCGTTACTCCACCTTACATTTCAGACACTCTTCAGAGAGAGACTCTCGCCATCTCCTACATGTTAAGCTTGTCCTCAGTTGACCAGTCTGGTGGCTTTTCATCCTATGAACATGTAGTTAACAATATTATCACTAGCATCAGCGATTCCAGTTTTCCACTTCCCACCCACTTCAAAAATCTAATAAGGGTAAAAGGCAACAAAATGTTCAGATACAGGTGCAAACTAGCTCCGCTGTGAAGGTAGGCATGACAGTGCTGTCAAAACCACCCTTGAAAAAACAACCCTCAGTGGAAACATTGGTTTGTCAGCTGATGTCAGGATGCTTAACATTAAAGGCGTTTGAGGGTTGCAATCAGTAATGTGCAAAAATTGAACTCGAAAGTTGAGGCCCCTGTGTATTTCCCCATAGAGTTCTGCTCTGCTCTGAGCAGCTGTGTACGAGAGGGAGTGCCTGGAAAAACTGCTGCTCCTTCTGGCTAGGGGTGCTGCACGTCTGTTACCTAAAAATCTAAACTGACCCCAGCAGAGCCACTCCCTCGGATCCCCAGCAAGCTTCTCTTGTATGTCCAAAATACGGTTGGATTTAAGAGCAATGAACAGGTATGCTTGCACAAAAACTTGTACGTGAAGGTTCAGAGCAGCCTTATTCACAAAAGCCAGAAAATGGAAACAACCCAGATGTCCGTCAGCTGATGAAAAGAAAAACACAATGCGATATATCCTATAATGGAATGTGATTCAGCCATTGAAAAGAATACATGCCACCGGGGCGCCTGGGTGGCTCAGTCCTTAAGCGTCTGCCTTCGGCTCAGGGCATGATCCCGCCGTTCTGGGATCGAGCCCCACATCAGGCTCCTCTGCTGGGAGCCTGCTTCTTCCTCTCCCACTCCCCTGCTGTGTTCCCTCTCTCGCTGGCTGTCTCTATCTCTGTCAAATGAATAAATAAAATCTTTAAAAAAAAAAAAACTTAAAAAAAAAACCACAAAGAATACATACCACTGATACCGTGACAGCCTTATGCTCCGTGAAGGAGACCAGACACAAAGGGCTGCGTATCACATGACGCCACTTCCATGAAATGCCCCGAGTAGGCAAATCCGTAGAGATAGATTAGTGGTTGCTTAGGGCTGAGGGTGGTCGTTGGGGGGGGTAATGAAGAGTGGCCGCTGGTGGGACAGGGGTTTCTACAGGGTGAGAAAAATGTTCACAACTGTGGTGATGATTGTACAATTCTGAGGAGACACTAAAACCCGTTCAGTTGTACCCTTTAAATGGGTGACTTTTATGATGTGTAAATCATATCTCAATAAAAATAGGATGCTCTTATAAAAATAGGATTTGACTAACGTACCATGCCTCAAGATGTACCTGAATCCCCTCCTTGGCATTTGTCTTGTTTTTTCCTGGAGTTGGGGTGTGGTGCATTCCCAGGGTGGGGGGGGTGGCAGTTAGGACGAGGGAGGAGATGGGGTTTCCTTTCACCTTTAAAGCTCTATGTAAACTTAGTGTCTCCCACAAAAACCGCCTGGAAAACAGTAGCGACTTTATTTGACCACATCATCTTATTTTATTCCAGTTCTTCATCTGGGATTATGACAGTTGTTCCTTTAGCAGATAATAGCTTCCTTCCTTCTCTCCCCACCCCTGCCCCTACCAAACTTATTTTAAAGCATCATTGTACTTCTTGGGTGACAGCTGATGACCTTCCTTTTCTGGAGTTTTCCTGTGTTGGAAATTGCTTTGGTCTTCAAGAACCAGTACTGGTATCTGCTAAGGATAGGCCCTTTTATTCATACAGCCCAACCAGAAGGCGGGGTACAAAAACAACGCTCAAGTCAGACAGCTAGTTTCCTGCCAGTGAGAGGGCCACGCCAGCATTGTTTCCCAGGAAAGCGTGGGGACCTACGTGAGGCTCGGGGCATACACCAGCTTGTCCACTTGAAAATCTGCTGAAAACAGAAGACCGCTGTGGGAAGAGAGGGAAGAGCAGACAGCTGGCAAAAGTGTGCGTGTACCACGTGAGCGTGCGTGAGTGTGGATGGACTCCATGGGCCCCTCTCCAGAGCGTTGGGAGGAAGAAGGAGAGGCAAGTCCTGACGCCTTCACTGAAATGCTACGGTGAGGAGGAATGTGCCTTCCTGGGTAGGGAGCCCCAACGCAGCATTATCCCCAACTCCATTTGATATGAAGGGAAACTGTAATCTGCTAGATCAGGAGGTGGCAGACTACAGCCTGGGGGCCGACTCTGGCCTGCTGCCTGTTTTCAGAAGTTCTTGTTCAAACACAACCCTGCTCATTTGTGTACACATCGGCTGCTTTCGGGCCTCAACCATGGAGACGAGTTATTGCAACTGTCTGTCCTGCAAAGCCTAAAATATTTACTGTCTGGCCCCTTACAGAATAAGTTTGCTGGAATTCCCTTCCCCTGGGGAACAGGCCTTTATTCCTGGTACTTGGAACGTGATCCTAATATGCGTTCGAGGGGAAAAAAAAAAAACCAACCACAGGTCGCAGAGCTACCCAGCGAGGGGTTCAAGAGCCCAAGTTTCATGCAACCAAATTTAGATTATTCCGATACGGCATACTAGCTGTGTATTAATCAGAAGGTTTCTTATGTTTTCCTTCTTGGAGTGGTCAGGAAGGCAATTATTTGGTCATCTTTCAAATATTCTTTACTAGTGTGTTCATCATTCTTTGGGAGCATTTGGAGTCGGTGCTGGCTGTCATGAAAATAATTTAAATTTTGCATGACCCCAAGTTTAATATTTTTCCACAAGTATTGTAACCTCATAGATAGGTAAGTAGCTTCTTGGCTGGGCCCCTTTTTTTTTTTTTTTAAGATTTTATTTATTTATTTGACAGAGACAGAGACAGCCAGCGAGAGAGGGAACACGAGCAGGGAGGAGTGGGAGAGGAAGAAGCAGGCTCACAGCAGAGGAGCCCAATGTGGGGCTCGATCCCGCAACGCTGGGATCACGCCCTGAGCCGAAGGCAGACGCCCAACCGCTGTGCCACCCAGGCGCCCCAATTGGCTGGGCCACTTTTAATGCTGCACTGGTCACGGACACCTGTTGAGTTCTTTGCTCATAGAGTTTCTAGAAATTGTCAGTCCTTCTCCTTACATAGGATGGTAGTGGGAGCAGCCGCATTCACTTACTGCGGTGTTACCCCCACAGACCCTGCCCCAGCTCAGGCTACCGTGGTGTGGTCAAGGGGCAGGCACCTGGCCCAAGCTGGGCCAATCATCGTATTCCCCAGGAATTTGGACTTGAGACTGAGTTGCTGTAGTTTCTCCCTAAGTGGCTAGAGCTCTGACGTTTGACAACGTGGGTGGCTGGGATACAGGGAAATGCAGAGACAGAGACAGCAGAGGGAGTGTCTTGTGGTCCCCACAGCATCTTGGTAGATCTTGGTTCCTGCTTCTCCAAACTCGATGTTTGGGGGGGCTGGGTGGGGTTAGACTTCATGGAGAACTTCATGTGCTCTGACCAAAGACATTGGCCCAGGTGCCAGGTCTGACCTTGCCTACAGACAGGTGGCAGTGAGGGCTGGCATAGCAGTTCTCAAGTGGCCTGGAGATGCTCATGCCAAGAGAGAGGGTATTCAGATGGTCTGGTCGGAAGACGGGGGCCAAGTCCTCCCCGCTGCACATCTGGCAGCTGCTGAGCTCCCGAAGCCAGCGGGAGTGAGTGGGAGTGATAGGGACAGCTGGGTGGCTGCCGTGGGCCGGCTCTGGTAGCTTTCCACCGATCACCTGTCTGTCAGGCCTCCTGGCCCCCGTTTGCTTCCTGGAGATGCATTCCTGAATTTCCAGGAGTCAGCAACAGTGATGAAATGACCATTTCCACATGTCTCCCCATTCTCCATCTCTAGCTTAGGTAACATAAAAACAAGCTTGTTGGTATATATGTGTATGTACTTAAAATGAATTTTTCAGTTAATGCCAGCATGGCCAAATTTCGACTCTCGAACTTGGTAACTTTTGCCCAAAATGTAGGCCTGTGGCTTTTATTCCTTTTTTTTTTAATTAAGATTTTATTTGTTTATCTGACAGAGAGAGAGAGCACAAGCAGGGCGAACAGCAGACAGAGGGAGAAGCAGGCTCCCCACTGAACTGGGAGCCCAATGCAGGGCTCGATCCCAGGACCCTGGGATCATGAGCTGAGCTGAAGGCAGACAATTACCCAACTGAGCCACCCAGGCACCCCCTATGACTTTTATTCCTAATCGTGCTTGCACATAAATAGTTCCCTATTGTTCCTGAACCAGAGACCAAGTTTTCCCAAGTTTTGCTTTTTAGCCCGGAGACTCTGAGAGCTTTGTGGCAAGAACCCCTTCCGCTTGAGCTTGCCCAGAATGGTGTCTTGCCCAAGGAGCACTGTACCTTTCTGACTTTCCGAGCATAACTCGGAAGGGGTGGCCAAAGATCGTGTAAGTGGGTCTGGCCTTTGGAAGTTAGAAAAATCAGGTGCAGATCTTCCACCTGTTGCTGGCTTTGGGCAAATGGCCAATTTTGCCTTTGTGTCTCCATTTTTAAAATGTGGACAAAATTACCCACATTGTCAAACTGTTGCAGTGACTGGTGGTGATACTTAGGAATCCCTCAGTTCATGATATGAACTTGGGGAATAGCTGTTTCTTTCTTTCTTTTTTTTTTCTTCCCTCTATAAAATGAGGTAGGCCAAGGCCAAGGCTGACCAGTTTTGCTGGTTGCAAAAATTTAGGTGGGTCAGCCACGAATGGCTTCGAAACAGGTGAGGTGAATTTTGGGGATTTCTGGCCAACTTTGATTTGGATATGCCAGCCCCATGTTGCTTCCCTTCATGTCTATGTTGTTTACAATTATCAGACTTTTAATTTCACCAGTGGTTTGTAACATGACCCATTGCACCATTAAGATCAATAAAGTGTGGTGTCTAGAGCCTGGTTTAACGCTGTTGGCTTATAACATAAACCATTGTTTCCAGTCTGGGAGCTGTACCTGTACCTCGTGAGTTCTGAAATAGAACAGCATTGTGTACATTTGTTATGTATATTTGTTAAAATCTTCTGCCTCCAGTGGGCAAGCCACAGTTTGGTGTAGTCATCTCGGGTTTCTGGCTTGCTGTGGTGTGGCCTTCTCCGACACGGAACTGTCCCCCACACTTCTCTGAAACGGGGGAAGAAGCTAGCAGTCTCATTTAGGGAATTATTCCCTCATTTAGGGAATTATTACTGTTAAACTCGTCTAAGGCAAAGGAGACTGGGGTCTCCCACATCCTCTTGCTCAGGAAGGAGTTTAGCCAACTGTTTAAAATCTCAGCCCAACTGGCAGCAGCATCTTGTCCCAACTTTAATGGGAGCATTGATTTATGACTGTCCCCAGTGGATCATTACATGCCTGTTTAAACCGTGGAGCAGAGCAAACAGTGTTGAGGTGTGACTCAGTTACACGGGGAAAAAGAAGTTTCAGTAATAGAGATGCATTGTTATTGGCAAGCTTGAAAAAGCCCCCATAATCGCCTGTTCTTCGGAGAAAAGTCTGTGCTGAGCCACGGATAATATGCTTGCCCCTACAGTAGGGGAGGGGGCTTGTCTTTTTTCCACATTCAGTGGAAGAAAAATGTCACAGTAGGTGTCTAAATTAGCAAGTCTTGTTTCTGTAAGCCCAGGTTTATCATGTTTTTCAGCCAAAATAGCCCAAACCTCTGAGAGCAAACTCATTTTCTCAGGGATCAGGATCTCATCCTGCAGGCCCAGGTGAAAGTTTATTTTTAAATTCCCGGGAGCTGTCTTTTCCTCTGCAATATTTCTGGTTTTCATTTTCAACGGAAAGGCACTTAGTCTGTTTGGGCTGCTATAACAGAATACCATAGACTGGGTTGCTTATAAACCACAGAAATTTATTTTTAAAGATTTTATTTATTTATTTTTTAAGCAATCTCTACACCCAAGGTGGGGCTCGAACTCACAACCCCGAGATCAAGAGTAGCACGCTCTACCCGCCGAACCAGCCAGGCGCCCGAGAACAGAAATGTCTCTCTCACGGTTCTGGGGGCTGGGAAGTCCAATAGGAAGGCGCGTCGGTGTCTCGCGAGGGCCTACTTCCTGGTTCATATTTGCGGTCTTCTCGCTGTGTCCTCCTGGCAGAAGGGGAAAGTGAGCGTCTTAGGGCCTCTTTTGTGGGGACACGAATCCCACTGAGGAGGGTCGGCCTAAGCACCTTCCCAATCCCCCAGCTCCAAACACCACCCCCCTGGGGATTAGGTTTCCACCTGGGAATTTTAGAGGAGCACAGACATGCAGTCTGTAGAGGTGCTGCGGAGGGATTTATCTGTGATTGTACTTCTTCCCCACCTCGCCCCCAAATCTTCGGATAAAACTGACACGAATGTGGCTTCCCATGCTCGCAACAAACTGCCAGGTCCTTCCCAAAGGTTAGCTGTGTGCTGTACACGCTTCCCCCTCGTCACTCAGTAGTCTCGGGGGACGTCCCAGGGGACCAGCGGCTGACTATAAAATACTAGGTTGAGCATTTGAACCTGCCAAGGGGAGGCGTGTTGCTTCCCCAGGAGCATGGCCTCAGCCAGGGTGCAGGCTCTTCGTGGGACCCCTGAAGTAAGCCAGCTGGGGACATCTGGCTTCGAACCTTCTCTCAGGAATTCAGGTCTGCGGCCAGGGTGCAGAGGCGGCCAGGAGAAGTGTAGAGGCCAGCCTGGCAGAGCTCCCGAGCCACACTCTGCCCATCCGTCGGCCTTCTAGGCACCATGACATTGAAACAGATCGTCCTGGTGACTAGCTCACCCTCCGTCACGTGACTGGTTCTCCCATTGCCAGAGGAGATTTTAAATATGAGCCGGGGCACCTGGGTGACTCAGCCCTTTGGCTCAGGTCGTGATCCCAGGGTCCTGGGATGGAGCCCCACATCAGGCTCCCTGCTCAGTGGGGAGTCTGCTTCTCCCTCTGCCCCTCCCCTGCATTCACCGTTCTCCCTCTCTCAAATAAATAAATAAAATCCTTAAAGAGGTGCCAATTCTAAAACGCTGATGCCAGAAATACCTGTTTCAAAAAAATGCCTCTCGTTCCATCATGCCTGTCTGGTGAATAAATTCTGAACTCCTTAACCTGCCATTCCGGGCTCTCCACAGGATGGCCCCCACCACCTTCTCCCTCCACAACTCCCACTGCCATCCCGAGTGTTGCCAACCCTCTGGCCTTTGGTCTACATCTTTAAAGCAGGTAGGTGCCAAGTCCCAGCCTCATCCCTGCCTGGAGAGCAGCTGCTCCCTTGAGGTCCTGGGCTCCCTGATGCCCTTAGTCCTCTCAGAGCACCCAGAATTATTTATTGCTCTATTGCTCCCCTTGAAGGAATCATCCAGCATTTCATGACATGATTGCACTTCTTTGGTCCTTACCATTGCCTGTGCCACAGGGTTGTGTTCTGTTTATCTCCCTGACCACACTGAGCATTCTTCAAGGGAAGGAACCATGTCATCTTTCTTGTATGCACCGGCCATATGCAGGGCCTGTCTCTTCGGCTGTCCTGGTGTCTGGTAACCTTTGTGACCTCCATTCAGCTGCTGGAAGAATGAAACATGGAGTTTTAGACTGATGTGCTATAAATAGATGCCATCCAGGAAAATTTGAATTTACATGGAAGCTAAATTAGAAAGACGATTATGCCCCCAAACAGGACTTTATGCATCCTCTTGGGAATAGCACTTCGCTAAGGCTCTTAAAAATAAATTTTGATTTACAGCAACCTGTTAACATCTTCAAGGAAGAAAAGCTCTTAAAATGGTTGGGGCTCACCTATATTTAAAACATAGTTGTTGGTACATTTTAAAAAGGTATTAAGAGGAAAATGTTAAGGACTGTTCAATTTAAAAATAAACTCTTACAACTAAATAATAAAAAGACAGCCCAACTAAAAAATGTGGAAAAGGACCTGAGTCGTTTCTCCAAAGAGAAACAAATGGCCAGTAAGCACATGAAAGGATTCTCGACATCTTTAGCCGGCAGAGAAAAGCAGATCAAAGCCACGGCGAGCTACCACTTCACACCCACTAAGATGGCTAGAATCAAAAAGACAACAGGTGTTGGCAAGGATGGAGAGAACCCTCACTTACTGCAGGTAGGAATGTAAAACCCTGCAGGCACTTTGGAGAGCAGACTTTCTCGTTACCGCAAAAGGTTACGTATAGAGTTACCATATGACCCAGCAATTCCATTCCTGGGCACATGCCCAAGGGACCTGGAAACGTTTGTCCACATTTAAACGTGTACACACAAATATTCATAGCATTATGCATAATAGCCAAATGGGGAACCCACCCAAATGTCCATCAGCTATCTGATAAATGGGTAAATGAAATGTGGCATGTCCGTGGGGGGGATATTATTCATGAATAAAAAGGAGTCAAGTACGGTTACCTGCTACTATGTGGATGAAGGTTCAGAATGGGCCAATTCCTGGAGGCAGTAGATTGACAGTTGCCTGGGACTCGGGGCTGGCATGGAATATGGTTGATGGGAAATGGGAGTGACTGCTAGTGGCTACAGGATTTCTTTTTAGCATGACAAAAATGATCTAAAATTGATTGTGGTTTTACTTACACAACTCTGTGAATATACTAAAATCCATTGCGTTGTACACNAACAGAAATGTCTCTCTCACCGTTCTGGGGGCTGGGAAGTCCAATAGGAAGGCGCGTCGGTGTCTCGCGAGGGCCTACTTCCTGGTTCATATTTGCGGTCTTCTCGCTGTGTCCTCCTGGCAGAAGGGGAAAGTGAGCGTCTTAGGGCCTCTTTTGTGGGGACACGAATCCCACTGAGGAGGGTCGGCCTAAGCACCTTCCCAATCCCCCAGCTCCAAACACCACCCCCCTGGGGATTAGGTTTCCACCTGGGAATTTTAGAGGAGCACAGACATGCAGTCTGTAGAGGTGCTGCGGAGGGATTTATCTGTGATTGTACTTCTTCCCCACCTCGCCCCCAAATCTTCGGATAAAACTGACACGAATGTGGCTTCCCATGCTCGCAACAAACTGCCAGGTCCTTCCCAAAGGTTAGCTGTGTGCTGTACACGCTTCCCCCTCGTCACTCAGTAGTCTCGGGGGACGTCCCAGGGGACCAGCGGCTGACTATAAAATACTAGGTTGAGCATTTGAACCTGCCAAGGGGAGGCGTGTTGCTTCCCCAGGAGCATGGCCTCAGCCAGGGTGCAGGCTCTTCGTGGGACCCCTGAAGTAAGCCAGCTGGGGACATCTGGCTTCGAACCTTCTCTCAGGAATTCAGGTCTGCGGCCAGGGTGCAGAGGCGACCAGGAGAAGTGTAGAGGCCAGCCTGGCAGAGCTCCTGAGCCACACTCTGCCCATCCGTCGGCCTTCTAGGCACCATGACATTGAAACAGATCGTCCTGGTGACTAGCTCACCCTCCGTCACGTGACTGGTTCTCCCATTGCCAGAGGAGATTTTAAATATGAGCCGGGGCACCTGGGTGACTCAGCCCTTTGGCTCAGGTCGTGATCCCAGGGTCCTGGGATGGAGCCCCACATCAGGCTCCCTGCTCAGTGGGGAGTC
>NC_048223.1:32686424-32705407 GCF_002007445.2 Ailuropoda melanoleuca
AACAGAAATGTCTCTCTCACCGTTCTGGGGGCTGGGAAGTCCAATAGGAAGGCGCGTCGGTGTCTCGCGAGGGCCTACTTCCTGGTTCATATTTGCGGTCTTCTCGCTGTGTCCTCCTGGCAGAAGGGGAAAGTGAGCGTCTTAGGGCCTCTTTTGTGGGGACACGAATCCCACTGAGGAGGGTCGGCCTAAGCACCTTCCCAATCCCCCAGCTCCAAACACCACCCCCCTGGGGATTAGGTTTCCACCTGGGAATTTTAGAGGAGCACAGACATGCAGTCTGTAGAGGTGCTGCGGAGGGATTTATCTGTGATTGTACTTCTTCCCCACCTCGCCCCCAAATCTTCGGATAAAACTGACACGAATGTGGCTTCCCATGCTCGCAACAAACTGCCAGGTCCTTCCCAAAGGTTAGCTGTGTGCTGTACACGCTTCCCCCTCGTCACTCAGTAGTCTCGGGGGACGTCCCAGGGGACCAGCGGCTGACTATAAAATACTAGGTTGAGCATTTGAACCTGCCAAGGGGAGGCGTGTTGCTTCCCCAGGAGCATGGCCTCAGCCAGGGTGCAGGCTCTTCGTGGGACCCCTGAAGTNTTTTAGACTGATGTGCTATAAATAGATGCCATCCAGGAAAATTTGAATTTACATGGAAGCTAAATTAGAAAGACGATTATGCCCCCAAACAGGACTTTATGCATCCTCTTGGGAATAGCACTTCGCTAAGGCTCTTAAAAATAAATTTTGATTTACAGCAACCTGTTAACATCTTCAAGGAAGAAAAGCTCTTAAAATGTTGGGGCTCACCTATATTTAAAACATAGTTGTTGGTACATTTTAAAAAGGTATTAAGAGGAAAATNTGGTGACTAGCTCACCCTCCGTCACGTGACTGGTTCTCCCATTGCCAGAGGAGATTTTAAATATGAGCCGGGGCACCTGGGTGACTCAGCCCTTTGGCTCAGGTCGTGATCCCAGGGTCCTGGGATGGAGCCCCACATCAGGCTCCCTGCTCAGTGGGGAGTCTGCTTCTCCCTCTGCCCCTCCCCTGCATTCACCGTTCTCCCTCTCTCAAATAAATAAATAAAATCCTTAAAGAGGTGCCAATTCTAAAACGCTGATGCCAGAAATACCTGTTTCAAAAAAATGCCTCTCGTTCCATCATGCCTGTCTGGTGAATAAATTCTGAACTCCTTAACCTGCCATTCCGGGCTCTCCACAGGATGGCCCCCACCACCTTCTCCCTCCACAACTCCCACTGCCATCCCGAGTGTTGCCAACCCTCTGGCCTTTGGTCTACATCTTTAAAGCAGGTAGGTGCCAAGTCCCAGCCTCATCCCTGCCTGGAGAGCAGCTGCTCCCTTGAGGTCCTGGGCTCCCTGATGCCCTTAGTCCTCTCAGAGCACCCAGAATTATTTATTGCTCTATTGCTCCCCTTGAAGGAATCATCCAGCATTTCATGACATGATTGCACTTCTTTGGTCCTTACCATTGCCTGTGCCACAGGGTTGTGTTCTGTTTATCTCCCTGACCACACTGAGCATTCTTCAAGGGAAGGAACCATGTCATCTTTCTTGTATGCACCGGCCATATGCAGGGCCTGTCTCTTCGGCTGTCCTGGTGTCTGGTAACCTTTGTGACCTCCATTCAGCTGCTGGAAGAATGAAACATGGAGTTTTAGACTGATGTGCTATAAATAGATGCCATCCAGGAAAATTTGAATTTACATGGAAGCTAAATTAGAAAGACGATTATGCCCCCAAACAGGACTTTATGCATCCTCTTGTGAATAGCACTTCGCTAAGGCTCTTAAAAATAAATTTTGATTTACAGCAACCTGTTAACATCTTCAAGGAAGAAAAGCTCTTAAAATGTTGGGGCTCACCTATATTTAAAACATAGTTGTTGGTACATTTTAAAAAGGTATTAAGAGGAAAATGTTAAGGACTGTTCAATTTAAAAATAAACTCTTACAACTAAATAATAAAAAGACAGCCCAACTAAAAAATGTGGAAAAGGACCTGAGTCGTTTCTCCAAAGAGAAACAAATGGCCAGTAAGCACATGAAAGGATTCTCGACATCTTTAGCCGGCAGAGAAAAGCAGATCAAAGCCACGGCGAGCTACCACTTCACACCCACTAAGATGGCTAGAATCAAAAAGACAACAGGTGTTGGCAAGGATGGAGAGAACCCTCACTTACTGCAGGTAGGAATGTAAAACCCTGCAGGCACTTTGGAGAGCAGACTTTCTCGTTACCGCAAAAGGTTACGTATAGAGTTACCATATGACCCAGCAATTCCATTCCTGGGCACATGCCCAAGGGACCTGGAAACGTTTGTCCACATTTAAACGTGTACACACAAATATTCATAGCATTATGCATAATAGCCAAATGGGGAACCCACCCAAATGTCCATCAGCTATCTGATAAATGGGTAAATGAAATGTGGCATGTCCGTGGGGGGGATATTATTCATGAATAAAAAGGAGTCAAGTACGGTTACCTGCTACTATGTGGATGAAGGTTCAGAATGGGCCAATTCCTGGAGGCAGTAGATTGACAGTTGCCTGGGACTCGGGGCTGGCATGGAATATGGTTGATGGGAAATGGGAGTGACTGCTAGTGGCTACAGGATTTCTTTTTAGCATGACAAAAATGATCTAAAATTGATTGTGGTTTTACTTACACAACTCTGTGAATATACTAAAATCCATTGCGTTGTACACTACTCTTAGTTGTGTGCTGTGTGATGTGAATTATAGCTCAAAGCTGTTATTTTTAAAAATCTGGGGGAAAAATATATTCTCTACCCAGCCAGATTGTGGGTTAAGTATAAAGGCAAAATAGGCATTTTTAGATAAAGGACTTCGTTAGGAAGCCGTCAACAGAAGCTTCCAGTAGCAGCCTGCATGCTGAACACTTCAACTTAACTGATTACAAGGGTGATAAGGGGAAACATCTTAAGATACAGATGCCCAGGCCTTCAGAAATGCCACTGTAGTCATCTGGGGTGTCCCCAGACATCTGCATTTCTAACAAGCTCCCACATTCTCTCCCAGCAAATTCCTGTGCCGGGTGTGGTTCCCAAGAGCCTTACCAGTGGCAGCCGTAATGCTCAGAACAACACTGAGTGTTAAGCTTCTCTCATTCTATATTGGAAACATTCTCCAGCATTTGAAGCACCTTTACCAAAGTGTTAGTGGTAGTGTTCTCTGACTCAAAAAGTGTGAATGGTTTGTTTTTGTTTTCGTAATGCTTTTCAGAGTTTTCCAGGTTTTCTACCATATATTACATGCCACTCTTCTAATTTAAAAACCAAGTTCACAGACTTGCACAAGTCGTTGGGATGCATGTACCAAATCTGACAAAACGACTACCGGGAGAAACCCTGCCAAAATACTGGGGCTCCCGGTGAGTNGATACTGGGGCTCCCGGTGAGTCAGTCCCGACAGACAGAAGCCAGGCCAGTGCGTCCTCAGGCCGGTGCTGAAGCTGGAAGACCCAGCTGTGGGAGATGCTGTGGGAGCCATCATTCCCTCCCTCGNAATACTGGGGCTCCCGGTGAGTCAAGTCCCGGCAGACAGAAGCCAGGCCAGTGCATCCTCAGGCCGGTGCTGAAGCTGGAAGACCCAGCTGTGGGAGATGCTGTGGGAGCCATCATTCCCTCCCTCGTGGAGGCTCTGCTGGCTTCTCGAAGCAGACCTGAGGCTTGTCTGGACTTCCGAATGCTGGCTGGAGTATGTGGCCTGGGGAAAGAGGGCCGCTCGTGGGGGCTGGTGTCTGCGTGCTGGGGGCGAATGCCTCCTCAGTCAAGTATCATGTCACCCTTCACCTTGAGAATCCAGTGGTTCCCACCATCTTGGTGTGTCCCCTCCTCAGCCCTTGACTATTCAGTGTCTTGTTGGCGGTCCCCTCCTGCAACTGCAGGAGCCCCAATTTTGTTGTTTCTAGTTGCTTCTGGAAAGTAGTATGTAGGTGAACCGTTTGAATGTGAAAAGCTGCTGGCTTGTTTTAGAATTCATTATCTGCCAAGGGGAATTTTATCTTTAAAGAGGTTGTCTTACTTTGATTTTTTTTTTTTTTTTGAATGCCTGAAGGTTTTTGTTTTTCACTCTGGGAGTAAAGTTTGAATTTGAGACTCCCGGGCAAAAGTGCCAAAATTATCCCATTGCATTTTTCTTCATTGCAAAATAGAAGATTTGGCACATGAAGTGTTTTTGAAGGGCAACTGGGCGGTTCCATTCTGAACCACGAAATGGCGTAAACTGTGCTGAACCCTCTCCTAGCCCTTAATGTAGGTCGAAATTGCATTTTCTATATGGCAGGTCAAAAATATTGAAGTGTGGAATGCCTGTTAGGGGAAACTGCCCAGATGGTCTGCAAGAATATGGCAAATTGGCCGCCTTCCCCACGTAGATTCTTTTCTGTCATGGTAATTCTTTACTCACTGAATATTAGAACCCATGAATGTGTCCAGATATCTCCGTGCTATAAAGGCATGTGATCTTTGTCATCAAGGAAGCAGCACTTAATTGGTGCTTTGGAAAGTTCAACAAAAGTGACAAACCCTTAGCTAGACTAAGAAAAAAGAGAAAAGATTCGAATGAAGCCATCAAATGAAAGAGGAGACATTATAACTGAAGCCACAGAAAAGAAAAGGACGGCAGGAGACTACTAGGACAACGGTATGTCAGCACGTTCTAGGATAACCGAGAAATGGATACGTTCCTAGAAACATACAGCCTTCCAAGACTGAATCATGCAGAAATTAAAAATCTGAACAGACCTGTGATTAGTGAAGAGATTAAATCAATAATCAAAAACCTCCCAACAAAGGTAAAGTCTAGGGCCAAATGGCTTCACTGGAGAATTCTACCAAACATTCAGAGAAGAATCACCCCAATGTCCCGGAAGCCCCTGGGCGATCTTGCAGGGAAGGAGGATAGGGAGAGGCTGCTGGCCCATTTGGGGGCTACGTCTCTCCTTAAGTACCTGCCTGCTCCCTGAGGAAGAGCACACCTCTGTCACACTCCGTGCACATCAGGAAGGTGGAGGCCTGGCTGGGGGCATGAGCTCCATCTTTCCAGGGCTTCTCTGTCTGAGATGGAGGGAAGGGAAGGGACTGCCTTGGTCTCCTGGGCCGCCCATGGGTCTGTCTGACTGGTTCCGGGCTGTGCCCTCTGCACCATGCCTTTTCTGGGAGAGCTGGGGTGGTGTGATACCTTCCTATAGACGCCATTCTCCCTGCCTGTGTGTTTTGTGCCCACCTCCTGACAGGTGTAGACAAGGGAGGACCGTTCTGTTATTTTGGTGTCAGGTCCATAAGCTGGGAATGAGTGGGGCTTTCCCATCAGAAGCAAACCAGCTGTATAAAAATGTGGAGGTCAGACTCGCCTTAATCCACAACTTGACATTTCTAAACTTGTTTTTAGGGGCCAGATGGTTACCTTTCCCCATATGTGCTGCTGTGACTTAACTGTCCATGCCCTTGGCCCCCACTGAGCCTGCTGCCGCTGTTGCCATTGGGGAAAGGCTAACTGGGTAGCACAGATGTGTTGAAGATCGCCCGTTTCCAGGTATTTCCTGGACAGACCATTATAGTTTACGGCTTCCTAAATTTCCTTCTGCTAATCCAGGAAGCACAGAATTTAGAAGAACGGACACAGCAGAGGAGTGCAGACTCCGAAGAGGCAAGCATGTCAGCTAGGGCCCTTTCAGCTCCATGGAGGCAAGGAGGCTTGCAGGCCAGGAGAGCAGAAGCCTCACTCGAAAATGAAGCATCTCCTATCCTGCACTCAGAGACGCTTAAACAGCTGGGGGTGAGCGGACCCCAGGGAGCAGCAGCCCCGACAGAGAGCCGGAGAGCCTCCTGCGCAGAATACAGTCGTTCTCCACGTGAGGGCTTGGCCCTTCACACCCAGCATCTTTGGTGGAGGGAAGCCATACTCCTCCCTGTTTGATTTTTATTTCAGTCCTTTTGATGTCAACATGAAAAAGTGGCTGTGCGACTTCTGATATCATACTGTTTACCTCTGCCTCGGAGCCTTTTGTTCTGATCTCCTCCCTCCCGGGTGCCTAAAAGTACTAGAGGTGGGGCCATCCTCGGTGGAAGCAGGCTCACCCTGCGAGCAGTCCCTGCAGGGCACCTGTGATAAAGTGCAGTCGGCACAAATCAAGGCCTGTGCGGGAAAGACTTGTCCTTGACCTCCGAGGGAGCTGTGGACCTGTGGGCGGTGCTGGGAGGGTCTGTCGCGGAAAGGAGTCCTCGGACGGCTTTGAGCTAGGGCGCTACCCGCTGCAGGGAGTGTGGTGCTGGACACGGCCGTTCGCTGCTGAGCCCCAGAGCCGAATGGAGATGGTGATTGTCTGCATCNCGAAAGGAGTCCTCGGACCGGCTTTGAGCTAGGGCGCTACCCGCTGCACGGAGTGTGGTGCTGGACACGGCCGTTCGCTGCTGAGCCCCAGAGCCGAATGGAGATGGTGATTGTCTGCATCATGGGGCGGCTGTGTGGCTAAATGGGGTGAGAGTGTGTCACTGGTGATACTGTAGGTGGACGCAAGATGGTTAGTCGTTATGGGATCCAGCGTCTCCCACGTACAAGTGAAAGGTGCGATTTTTATGGTAACTCTCACTTGCCCTTGTTCCTTGCTCTTCCCCCACTTCCTATTGCTTCTTTCCTATCAACCTTTCATCTCCTGTTCCTTAAAGGACGTCCTTTGTCCTTTCCCTCTTTGCCTTTTATATCCCCACACTTCACTAAAACGGAAGGAAACCAGCGTTCACATGAATTTGCTGGCAGAAGCGAGTCGGGCGGGGAGCCAGGTTGGCCTCTGACCATGAAGGGCTGCATCCAGGCACGGGGTCAGAGGTGCCCTTGATGGATCACCACTTCCCCTCTCCTCGCTCCCAGAGTGTCCCTACCCCACAACGTGTTCTGGCTCCTTGAAGATTCTAGGCTGTTTGGCTAGGACTGGCTGTTGCCTTGCTTTTTGGTGACCTAGGACCCGACGAAATGTTTTTCAGTGATTCGTGGAGAATACTGAGATGCCGTGTGTTCTTTGTGAGACCTGAGAAGATCTTTGATCGGGTCATTGCCATCCAAGATTCCTCTGAAGTCCCTGGTACCTGGGGCTCCGGGTAGAAAGGAGGGGTGGGAGGTGGGGCTTCTCAAACTTGAGCTGCAGGGGGGCTTGTGAAAACCTGTCGCTGGGCCCTTCCCCACGAAGGCTGATTCGGCAGAGCTGGGTGGGCCTGAGTGTCGGCATTTCTGGCAAGTTCCTGGCGATGCTCCTCCCGCCGCTGTGGGGACCACACACTTGGTGAAGCAAGGCTCGAGGGCAGGGGTTGGCAAATGATAGCCTGCCCACCAAATCCAGCCTGCCACCTGTTTTTGTAAATACAGTTTGAGTGATACAGTTACTCCCGGCCATTTGCATATCGTCTGTGGTGGCTTTCGTGCTGCAGTGGCAGGGTTGGACCGTGGGGACAGAGACCATATGGCCCGCAAAGCCAAAAATATTTACTGTTCGGTCCTTCACAGAAGAAGTCTGCCAACTCCTGTTCTAGCAGTTCTTCAGCACCCTGAGCTTGGTGGTTCTGATTACGGGCCAAGACCCCCCATCCCTGCTGCTTTCACTGGCGAGGTGCTCTCTAGGTCCCTCACTGTCAGGTTGCCAGTGATGCTGAGCATGAAGTCACATTTCCTGCAAGAAAACCCATGAGCACAGTAGTCACCGCCGTTCACCTAGATCTTTGCACATCACAAAACATCTCGAGACCCTGCAGCAACTTAGCTGGTGCTGTACCCATCCTACGGAGGTACACACTGAGGCCCAGAGGAGAAGTGGCTTGCCTGTGTTTGCACTGCAAGTTAGTGACAAACTTAAGTCTTCTGTCCTTTCTGCCTACCGCACTGCCTCTTGTGTATGAGCCCAAATTGGATGGAACATGGTGNACACCGCAAGTTCTTAAGTCTTCTGTCCTTTCTGCCTACCGCACTGCCTCTTGTGTATGAGCCCAAATTGGATGGAACATGGTGTATTAATCATCTGTTACCATGTAACAGTCACCCCCAAACTTAGCTTCAAAGAGCAGTGAACATTTATTATGGCTCACATTTTATTTTGGGTCAGGAATTCGAGATCAGCGTGGCCAGGCCATTCGGGCTCAGGTGGTTTCCTGAGGCTCCGTCGGATGTCATCTAGGGCTGCAGTCTTTGAAGGCTTGATTGGGCCTGGAGGATCCATTTCCAAGGTGAATCACTCACCTGGTGGGCAGGTAGATGCTGGCTGTTGGTGGGAGGCCTCAGCCTCTCTCCACATGGGCCTCCCTACAAGGCTGCCTGAGTGTCCTCCTGACATGACCTCTAACTTCTGTGGAGCACACCGTCTGAGATTGAGACAGCAGGGGGAGAGCTGATCACTTAGGCTCCCAAGTCACATAGCATCACGTCTGCCATGCTTTGTTCATCAGAAGCAAGTCACTACATTCAAGAGGAGCCTACACGCAAGGGCTGTGTCAAAGAATTGGTGGGTGTACTTTAAAGCCAGCCCAGTATGCAGATTTCCGTTCCATTGCCTGCTGGGAATATTGGGGTCCTGAGGTATTTGTCTCCAGGTGTATTGTCTCCAGGCAGGCCCAGTTGATCATAGACTGAAGTCCTAAGCAAGAGCAAGGTCAAGTCACAAATTCTTAGCCACACCTAGGTCTCAAGCTTTGATTTGCTCTGGAGCACCCCAAGGGTGCTTGAGGAGGGATCAAGGAGGGCCAGAGGGAGACACCCACTCTGATGGCGTATGTGAAAATAGGAAGAAGACCACATGCTCTGAAATCCCCCAGGTGATTCAGATATGCTCCTCCCTTGTGCTGGGCTCCCCACTCCCATTGGAAAACTGCCTTTCTTACCCCAATCTTCCCATTTCCCAGATTGGAAAGAAGAGGCTCAGAGAGGCCAAGTTTCTTGCTGGAGAAAGAGGCAGAGTCCGAGGCCCCTTGACTGCACATACTCTCCACAGTCCCTCCTGTAGAGTATTAAACACATTTAAAACCTCACAGGGGGACACAAAGAAGGCCGTGAACTGGTCGATTCAATTTGTCCTTCTGTGTCTTTCTACTAATTAATCCTTATCCATTTGGCTGGCTACGTTTCTTGTCAGATCTGTTTCCAGGCAACGTCTGGTTCTAATGCGTGTGTCCCAGACCAAGTTTAATCTTCCACGTCCCGCCACCTCTGTGCAATGTGCTGTGAATATAGGAACTCATGCAGACAGATGGTAAACTCCCATGTCTCTCCATGGACCGGGCATCTTAGCGCCTTCATCTTTCACAAGCAATACTTGGCCACCCTCTAGTGGGTAAATGGAGAAGGTCACATGCTTGCTGAACAGAAGAGCTACATTATAATCTGGAAGGGGCATGGAGATGACTGGCTTAGAGATCCGTTTGACTCTAAAAAGAAAATAGAGGCCGGTGATGGGTAGTAAGGAGGGCACGTATTGCATGGTGCACTGGGTGTTATACGCAAGTAATGAATCATGGAACTTTACATCAAAAACTAGGGCTGTACTGTATGGTAACTAACATAACATAATAAAAAATTATTATTAAAAAGAAAAGAAAAGAAAATACTCGGCAGGCGTAGGCAGCAGTCAGCTTGAGGGCAGCGTCATTCTTTGATGGTGCGGGAAAGGGGTGCAGGCTTTTATCCTTTCGTCTCTTCTGGCTCAGTGGATTAACANAACTAACATAACATAATAAAAAATTATTATTAAAAAGAAAAGAAAAGAAAATACTCGGCAGGCGTAGGCAGCAGTCAGCTTGAGGGCAGCATCATTCTTTGATGGTGCGGGAAAGGGGTGCAGGCTTTTATCCTTTCGTCTCTTCTGGCTCAGTGGATTAACAATCTGGTTTATTTGAAACAATGCAGGAACCAAAAATACGAAGTACATGTGTATATAGGTATGTGTGTGTATTTCTTGGGCAAAGGGTGGTGTGGGTGCTGGTCAGCAGGAGTGGCTAATTTATTTTTCTATAAAAGGCCAGATAGTGAACACGTTAGGCTTTGCAGCCAAGGCCACACGTGGTACTCTGCCGCGGTAGCATGGAAACAGCCGTAGGCAACACATAGGTTAATGAGCACGGCTGTGTTCAGGGGCAGCATCTATAGGCGGTGGGCTGCAGGCGGCCACAGGCCATAGTTCTCAACATCCTGGTGAAGAAGAGTGAACTGAATTGTGTTTGTCTCACTCTAGACGGTAAATTCCTCAGGCGCAGCGATTGCGTGCCTAGGCCACCCCTGGACCCTCCACCCAGCCCTGGGTCTGGCATGTAATGGGTGCTCAGAGCACATTTGCTGACCCAAGCTGGCTCTTCTGTCAACCTCTGTAATGCAGCAACTTTCTTCCATGATTTCTTGGAATTCATCGAGTTAAAAGCACACTCTCTGAATCGGGGGTTTATTTTTTTTTTTTTAAGATTTTATTTTATTTATTCGACAGAGAAAGAGACAGCCAGCGAGAGAGGGAACACAAGCAGGGGGAGTGGGAGAGGAAGAAGCAGGCTCATAGCAGAGGAGCCTGATGTGGGGCTCGATCCCATAACGGCAGGATCACGCCCTGAGCCGAAGGCAGACGCTTAACCGCTGTGCCACCCAGGCGCCCCTGAATCGGGGGTTTAAACCATCAGAGCAAGTTGGATTCGCTGCCATCCCTATTTTCCTTCTACTTGTCCCTCTTTAAAATGAACCAAGGTGTCACATGTGAGTCTAATAGATAAAAAGGCCTGGTCATGATCAGCTCCATGCCAGTCTCAAGATGGTGCTCCCCAGGGGCCCTCGCCTTAGCGGGCAGCTGCCGGGAAGCTGGTGTTGCTGAAGCAGGGGGTTTGCATCAAGGCATCTGCTCATTTTACCAGAACCTATTTCTGCCCAGAGACTTGGACTTGGGAGGGGCTGGCTGGTGACATTCTGGGTAACGCTGCATCCCTAACACAGCAAGAACGCAGCCCGGGAGCGAGCTTCTCTGTCTCCAACACCAGCCTTTTCAGCCCTGCAGGTGGCTGTTCCTCCTGGGCAGGTTTGTGTTCGGCCAAACCACTGTTTCTGCCATTATTAATCACAATAGTAGCGTCCTTGATAGAGCAGATTGTCTCATCATGTAGAAAACACATATCAACCCCCTACTGCAGATGGAGAAACCGAGACACCGATCAGTTCAGTGATTTGGGCACGATATGGGTATTGTACAGCAAAATTGTTAAAAGTTTGGACTGTTATTTAAAATATCATGCCTCAGTGTCCCCATAAAATGGTAGAATGGTCACGATGGAAGTTATGTTAGTTAACATGTGGGTTAAATGAGCTAAGGCATGNTAAAAAATAAAAAAATAATATCATGCCTCAGTGTCCCCATAAAATGGTAGAATGGTCACGATGGAAGTTATGTTAGTTAACATGTGGGTTAAATGAGCTAAGGCATGAGCAATACTTCTTTACCCTGTAATAGATATACTATTGCTGGGACCTGGAGCCTGGGCATAGAGTAGCTGCTCAATAAATATTGGGTAAATAAATTAATTTGCCCAGTCACACAGCTGGTAAGAATTCAAAGCCTCAATCTTTCTACCAGGCCAGATGGCCATGGCATCATACCATTTAACTGAACAGGAGCAGAGGACACAGTAATGGTGACATTGAAAGTGTCCATACTAGACAAGGAGAACAGAGCTTGAGGGTCAGACATCCCCAGTCTGCTTTGCCTGCCAGCTTGTTCATATTCATGCTTACAAGAGAGCCCTCCAGTTCAAGCCATACATCCAGGAAGCTGGAAATAGATATGGCTCCTTGACTCCATGCAAGTGTAAAGATCTTGAATTACAGAGAAAAGGCTGCTTTTTACCTAAGAAAGGCAAAGAGAAGGCACTCCTGAGTCTTTGTAAACCTGCTAATAATACTAGCATAATTGTAATAACAGACACAGCACCTAGCTTGTACCAAGCACTGTTGTGTGTATATTACTTAAATGTTTTGTCTTCCCACACTCTTCGAGGCACATTTCGGTATCCCCATTTTACAGATTAGAAAACTGAGGCTCTGGTTAGTGATGTGAAAATGTTGGGGTTTGGAACGAATGGTCAAGAAAGAATTCTTGAGGAGTCTTCAGTGCAAAAAGAGTGGTTTATTAAAGCATGGGGACAGGACCCATGGACAGAAAGAGCTGCCCTGGGGTTGTGAGGAGTGACTGATTATATACTTTCAAGTTGGGAGGGGATCGGGGATAGTGTAAGTCTCTAAGGAACTTGGAAGCAAGGTTTCTAGGACCTTGAGGGGCTAGCTGTTACTAGGAAAAGGTCACTTACTACTGACTAGTAAAACCGTAGTCATGAGACCCTTCAGGTGTGTATCAGTGGGTCATATGCTTGGGGGATGATTGCTAACGTATATCTTGGGGGGGGTGGAGATGAAGTTTCCCAAAGGAATTTTTGTATGTTAAAGAAGACTTACAGGATCCTGGAAGTCAGGCTAAAGTTAAGCTAAGATTGCCTTTTGCCCTTAGCAAAGTATCAACATCGAGGCAGTTGAGCCCCTAAAGGAAGGTCACTCTGCCTATCTCAAGGACTTGTCAATGGACTATAAGTTGTAAGGAAATTTAATTTTTTCTTCTTTGCCTTGGTTCTCCACGTCAGTTAGTAACCTGCCCAAGGGCAGGGAGTGGACCCCAGAGTACATGATTTCCTCGCTGAGCGTGCTCTGCCTCTCAGTCCGAATTACCATGAGTGGTAGCGTCACTCTGACAGTGGGGATGGAGAAGGAAGAAATGGGAGAATAAGAAATCAAGACCTTACAGTACGAATTAAAGCATCACCAGACTGGAAGTCACAGCTCGATGCTGCTTCTGCTTTGACCACTGACTAGCTCTGTGATTGTAAGCTTGTCGCTTCTGAGCATCTCCTAAACTTCTCTTCCAGCACTAACATTCTTTGGCCCTCAGACCACCAGGGAATGAGCCTTGACTTTGAGAACAGGTGCCATCTGTAGACTGATACCCAAGTGCTGGGCCCTGGGTCAGTTTCCTCTGGAACTTGATGTCCCACTGATGTGCCTGTATCAGGAGAGACCCTCCGAGAGACTCAGGCGCCAGGCCAGCGGGGGTATCTGTCTCATTTTTGAGCATTCCCTCTCCCTAGCACATTTTGCCTGGCTAGCTCCCATTCACTGATCAAATGTCAGATTCCCTCTGACCGTCCAGGCGTGGTTGGGTCTTTATGCTTTGGCACTGTTGTATCAGCCTGCTTCCTTTTATGGGACTCACACAGTTGATAGTTAAATACCCCCGGATGTACCTACTCCGAGGACAGCGGGTAGATCTCCAAGAGCTGATTTCCAGGCTGCTTCATTGCAAGGAATTCATATGGTGGATGATTGATAGCACAGCGAGGTACAGCAGAAGTGTGCTGAGCTCACACCTGGAGCAAGGCAGCTCCCCGGGGCAAAGCCAGCTGGCCGCAGCCGGTACCTTGCTCCTAGGGTAGCCTCGTTAATCATCAAAAGTCACCTATCTGTCTTCAAGGCTGACGCACAGATGCTGTGATGGTGCTTGTACCAGTCAAGACTAAACACAGAAATAAATCAGCCAACCTGTGCGCCATCGCGGTAGCATTTCCTGCCCCACCGGTAACGCCAGAGAAACTCCCGGCTCATCATCGATGCTCCGTGGGTATTTGAATAAATGAGAGCCCTTCACGTCACCACCATGTAATTCCTTTGAGCAGCAGAATGGCTGTCCCGAAGTTCACAGGCTTTCGTAGACTTGACTTCACAGGAGAAGCCTCACAGACACACTTATTTTGTCTTTCAGCGTGATTTTTAAAAGTCTGAAGCATCTGTGTTCTTAGTTTGCAGGCTATTCGGATAAAGGTATGTGTGGGCATGTGCACACGAGGGGCGGAGGAGGGCTGTTGGAATCAGCTCCCTGAAAGCCTCAGGAGGTGACCATTGACGATTTCAATTAACACACACACAACATACACACACAGAGAGAGATCTGGTACCGTTCAGAGTCGAGACAAGCAATCTCGTGCCAAAGCACAAGGCAGTAATTGAAATATTCCATGTTCTTAATGACCCTGGGTCATCAAAAGGTTTCGCTGTGTTAGGAATACTCTACTTAATTGTAAAAGGGAGATACAAAAAATCCGTTCAGCTGAGCTCTTTACCCTATCTTTCACGGGGGAGGTTGGAGAAGAAACCTTACTTAGTTCACTAAAAAGTGAAAATCTTTAGCCTGACAAAGGGTATCCATCCACTGTCAACAACAGACCTAATACAAATGTAAACATCCAGTGAACGATAAAGTAGAATAAAAGGGATGGTCACCGTCATGTGGTGGAAAATGGCTCTGGAGATTCAAGTTAATGCAGCACAAGAGAAACAAGTCGTATAAATATTGGAAAGCATCAAACTGTTACTGTAGCTGGCTTAACCAGAAAATGCTGGGGAATCAATTGAGATCAGAAGCGAAGGGCTTACAACAAACCTTCTCACCCCCATCCCTCCTTACTCCAGGGTCTCCCTCCCCAGAGACAGCCACTTAGGATACCTCTGGCTTTACCCATATCCATAGTTACAAATAATGTGAGCAGTGCCGTCTTCTGACTCAATTTTACGTGTTAACAAGTAACTTTCTGTTACCGTCTGCCTTCTCTTGGGCCGCCATAACAACAGACCATAGACTGGATAGCTTCTACTCACAGTTGTGGATACTGGAAGTCCACGATCAAGGTGCCCGTGGGGTTGGTGTCTGGTGAGACCTTTCTCCTTGGGTTGCAGACAGCTGCCTTCTTGCTGGTCCTTACATGACTTTTCTTCAGTGCATGTACAGGGGTGGGGTGGGGTCAGGGGTGCTTTCTGGTACCTTTTCTTATAAGCGCTGATCCCATCATGACGGCCCTGCCCTCATGACCTCACATAAACTTAAGTACCCCTTAATGGCCCTACCTCCAAATACTATCACATTGGGGGGCAGGACTTCGACATATGAATTTGGGGAAAAGGGGCGGGACACAGCTCAGTCCAGAGCGCCACTCCTGTTGTTTCCCTTCTCCGTGTTATAATTCATTTAAGTCAATGTTTCGTGTTTGTTGTTATCTCTATGCAAATATTATTTAGGGTGGAGTGTTGTACTGAACACCTACCTACAAACCACCGTTGTAGTTTCTTTTGGTTTTTACCAAAGTTAATAACAGTACTGTTGTTTCTATTGCTGTTTCTATTTGCGTAGGGTTTTTTTGTAGCTAATTTGTCTCACTTTTTTCCTCTAATAGCCTCTCAGGAAGGTTTCCCACAAGGGCAGTCACATCAGATCATCACGGTGTAATTTTTATCCTGGGATGAATTTCTCCTGGGGACCTCCCTTCGCTTTGGAATTCCCTCTACCTTTGTGTCGGGCTGAATTTTTTGTTTCCTGGATCCCTTATTTTCCCCTTTCTTAGTTTTTTCCCTCATTTTGGTAGAGCCAGTTTCCTAACCGCCTCACCAGGTTAAAAGAAAAGTAAAGCCACACAAGGCAGGTGGTGATGGCCTTTGCAATGCCTGTCTTCTGAGTCACCGTCCCAGTCTGGCCCAGGCACCTGTCCTGCTTGATTTCCCCTCCCCTTGGGGATTGCCCTCACCTCCCTCCTGTGTAACTCTAAGTCTACAGGTCGGTCTAGACCATGTTTCCTTTTTTAGAGTTTGTGCCCTCGCTTCGGTGAGTCATAGCCGACATTGCATGTCTGGGGGAATACAATACAAAGCATTGTATTCTCCTCTTGCTTTTCATTGATAATTTTCCTGGGTAATTTCTGGGTTAGGAAAGCATTTGCCTGTGTCTTCTAATATCCTATTGCTTTTAGTAAAGTTTGTCTTCTAATATCCTATTGCTTTTAGTAAAGTTTAGTAAAGTTTAAAAGCTATTCTTTAAAAAAAAAAGCTATTCTTGTTTCTGATTCTATTCAAGTCTGTAAGTGACCTGTTTGTTCTTTGGTCGTTTAAAAAATCCTTTCTTTGTACCTGATATCCTGAAAGTTCTTGATGTGCCTTTTCCATTTGTGTCTATTTTCATCCATTGTGCTGGCTTCTCAGGGGAGTCCTTTTATGTAGAAATTCATGTCCTTAAATTCTGAGGTTTCTTGAGTTATTTTGTGGTTAATTTCTTTCCCTCCTTTGTCTCCAGTCTCTATTCCTGGAATGTATCATTAGGATAGTTGACCTCCTGACCTGTCCTCTAATTGTCCTCTTTTCCCGGTTTTTTTTCTTTGTATCTTTTTGTCTTCTTGCTATCTTTTCTAGGAGGTTTTCTCAATTTTATCATGTAACACTTTCATGGAGTTTTTAATTTCTGCTAGCCTATTTGTAATTTCAAAAGCGAATTTTCTTCCTAAAGGACTACTAGTGTCCTTCCCATAACCTGTTTCTGGTTCACTACTGTAATATATTTTTTCCCCTGAGGATACGGATCTTTTTTTTCTCCCTCTTCAAAGTTACTTTCTTCCAGTTTGTTTTTTGGTCTCAGCTCTGTACCCCATTATATGGGCTTTTTTATCATCATAGATCTGGTCACCTTAGTTGTCTGCCTGCGTTTTAAAAGCACAAAGCTGTTCGGATGCTCTAAGCACGTAGATGGTGCTATCAACTTTGAACTCCGTTGTGGATTGACCTGGCCAAGCTGCATGTTGGTGAATCCCCAAGGTCTTTTCTCTTGTGCGAGTGAAGGCTTGGCTGCCAGTGCCCTAAGAACCCAATGGAGGGGAAAGGTTAGGGATTAGATGAATGGGGAAGGCTTCACACTACAGGGTCATTTAAGTCTATTGTCTTCAGCACCATACTCAAACCTTCAACTGTGCCCTTCAATCCCAAGACCCCTTATTTTTTGTTTTACTTTCTTTAGAGTGGTTCTCAGTCAAGGGTGATTTTGCCCCCAGGAGACACTTGGCAACTTCTGGAAACCTTTTTGATTGTCATTAAGAGGGAGGGGGAAGCTTGCTGCTGGCATCTAGCAGGTAGAGGCCAGGGATGCTTCTAAATGTCTTGTACAGGGCAGCCCTCCGCAACGAAGAATTGTTGACCTCCGGAGTCAGCAGGACTGAGGTTGAGAATTCCCTGCCTAGAGAACAAACTTGCAGACCAATGACAGAGGTGGGGCAATCACCTGGTTGCTTAGAGTAGGGTGGAAGTTTAAGCCATGGCTTCTTTCTTGCTTTCTTGCCCTCCCTCCCTCCTTCCCCACCTTCTCATTCTCCCCTCCCTCCCTTCCTCCCTGCCTCCTTTCTCCCTCCCTCTTTCTTTCTCTCTTTTTCTTTTCTTTTCTTTTCTTTTCTTTTCTTTTCTTTTCTTTTCTTTTCTTTCTTTCTCTTCTTTCTTTCTTTTCTTCCCTCTTTGCCCAATTTGCCTCTCAACCTCATGACCCCAAGATCAAGAGTCACGTGCTCCACTGACCGAGCCAGCCAGGTGCCCCTTCCCTTTTTTCAAGTGATCTAAGACATAGCTACTTTCAAACAGCTTTCCACAAATCCTCCTTACTTTAGCCATCCCCCCCACTTCTCTCTCAGACTCTGTCCCAGTCCCAGAGGTGCCTGAGTCTTTTCAGACTTCGCAGCGAGCGTGGTTTGGTTCTTTACTTTCCCCGTCAACCAGCTTAGTTAGACTCCAGCCTTCTCACAGTAGCCAAGTCTGTTATCCGTCATCCATATGTGTTCCAAGCTTCTAACACTGTGTCGCTTTTGTCTCCTTTCCTATTCATCCCATTCTCGTGATAATTTTAGAAGGGTTTGGGGAAGGAGCAACATTAGAATCGTGTGTTCAATTTGACATCTTTATCCAGAAGCCTAGAACACACGTCGAATCTACAGTGGCTGGCTCTGGTACAGCCGTCGCGCAGGTGGGCGGGGTAGAATAAAGATTCCAGAAACTGACCTGATATATGAAAAGTCACCAATATGCAATAACAGTTCAACTGACTATCTGCTAGAAAAAAATAAAATAAAATTGGCCTTTCCTCGCCCCATATGTAGAATGCAGTTCTAGTTGGATTGAAGACCTAAACCTATATACAAGCTGTAAGAAAATATAGGAGAATATTTCCATAACCCTGTGTTGAGGAAGACCTTCCTAAGCAGGTGGAAGCAGAAGAAGGCTTAAAGGGGGACCAATTAACTACGTAAAAGTGTAAAACTTCCATAGGACCAAAGACTCTGGTAAAAAACAGTTAAAAACAAACCTGGATGGGAAAAATATTGCTACATATGTAGTTGGTTACCATGCTTCTTCTGTAAAGACCTTTACAAATCAGGAAGAAAGGGATTTTTTTTTAAACATATCAATAAATAAGGAAGGAACTCAAGGTGGCTAATAAGCGTTTGAAAAGGTGCTGTATCATCCTCACCACTAACCAGGAAAATGTAAACTGAAACAAAAATACATCCGTATTTTTAAGGTGTGGTCTCCAGACCAACAGCATCAGTGCCACATGGGGACTTGCAGACCTACTGAAAAAGCTCGGAGAGCGGGACCCAACCCTCGTGGTGTAGCCAGCCAGGCAGGTGATTCCATGTAGCCAGGAGAATGAACGAACGACAGTCAGTGTCTGTCGTGCTTGAATCGCACCGTGCTGAGTGAAAGAAACCAAACGCAAGAATACATACTATGGGATTCCGTGTAGGTGAAGTTCAAAAACAAGCATCGCTGATCTAGAGGGATAGCAAGCAGGGTGATGGGTACCCTTAGAGGTGGGAAGGAGTAACGTGAAGTGAGAATGGAGCGTCCAGGCACTGGTCACGTTCCGTTTCCCGGTGGGGATGCTGGTTATAAAGGTTTGTGCGGTTTGTGAAAATTCATCGAGTTGTTCATTGCAGATTTGTACGTTTTCCTCTATGCTGCAATCAGTTCAGTAAAGCAGGGCAAGGTAAAACGTGAGATCTCTCTCCTTTTTTTTTTTTTTTTTTTTTTTTTT
>NC_048223.1:32706220-32707159 GCF_002007445.2 Ailuropoda melanoleuca
AGCAGAGGAGCCTGATGTGGGGCTCAATCCCATAATGCTGGGATCACGCCCTGAGCCAAAGGCAGACGCTTAACCGCTGTGCCACCCAGGCGCCCCCCAGTTTATTTTTTAATTATTAACATATATTATTTGTTGCAGGGGTACAGGTCTGTGATTCATCAGTCTTACACAATACACAGTGCTCACCACAACACATGCCCTCCCCAGGGTCCATCACCTAGCCACCCCATCCCTCCCAAACCCCCTTCATTCCAGCAACCCTCAGTTTGTTTCCTGAAATTAAGAGTATCTTATGGTTTGTCTTCCCCTCTGGTTTCATCTTGTTTCATTTTTTACTCTCTTCCCCTATGGTCCTCTGCCTTGTTTCTCAAATTCCACATACCAGTGAGGTCATACGATAATTGTCTTTCTTTGATTGACTTACTTCACTTAGCATAATAACCTCTAGTTCCAACCACGTCGTTGGAAATGGCAATATTTCATTTTTTATGACTGCATAATATTCCTCTGTGTGTGTGTGTGTGTGTGTGTGTGTGTGTGTGTGTGCGCGCGCGTGTGTGTGTATCACATCTTCTTTATCCATTCATCTGTTGATGGACATCTGGGCTCTTTTCATAGTTTGGCTGTTGTGGACATCGCTATAAACATTGGGGTGCAGGTCCCCCTTCGAATCAGTACCTTTGTATCTTTGGGGTAAATACCCAATAGTGCAATCTCTAGGTCGTAGCGTAGCTCTATCGTTTTGAGGAANTACCCAATAGTGCAATCTCTAGGTCGTAGCGTAGCTCTATCGTTTTGAGGAACTTTCACACTGTTCTCCAGAGTGGCTGCACCAGCTTGCATTCCCACCAACAGTGTGAGAGGGTTTCCCTTTCTCCACATCCTCGCCAACATCTGTCGTTTCCTGACTTGTTAATTTTAGCCATTCTGACTGGTGTG
>NC_048223.1:32707259-32739244 GCF_002007445.2 Ailuropoda melanoleuca
GTCAGGTATTTGTGCTGTTTGAGAGCTGGCTCAGTTAACGCTACTGTCCCTGTGTGTAAAAGATGACCTCCGCTAGCACGGTAGACAAAGCGTCTCTAGACAGTGGACCCTGCTTGCTTTAATAATGAAAAGCGTTTTCGCTTTCAGAGCCAAGAGCTGTTAGCTGTGCCGGTCTAGCTGGACACCAGCCCGTGCTGGAGACTCCTAAACCCTTGCGTTCCCCTGTGGAGACAGCCTAACCCTGTTTGCCATGCTTCTTCACACAGTTATGTTTCCCCTGTGCGCCATCAACAAAGCGCCGTTCTGACCCTTCCAGTTTGAATCAAGACCCCCGTGATGTAATTTCAGACCCCGCCGTGCTGGATTACATCTATTACCAGTCTCACTGAGCCAATGAGTATCACATATATGTGTGTAGATTCCCTGTCAGTCATGATGAATTCGGGCCCAAAACCCCATTAGTGTGAGGCTTAGCGCTTTCTGGAATTCTATCTCATTTTGTACATCTTCACTTTTGATGAATTCTGCTGCCACGAATGTAAGTACAAAAACCCATCTCCATTAAGCATTGCTATGGAATTCATATACAATATCAAATAGATAAAAAGAACAGCAACTTTCAACTCTAAAGAGGGGAAGCAGCAACATTTAGAGTCTGTTCTGTGCTCCCCAGCACGGCATCCAAACTGTAGCAGGGGGTGGGCGTCTCTCGGTGAGTGGTGTACAGTGTCCCTTGGAAACCTGTCTGAGGGTTTCCTGATCTCCCAGTAAGTCTTCCTTCTTAAAGAAGGGCCCGCAGTCTTATCCCTGAAGTGTCCACTTCTGATCCCTCTCTGGAGGCCCTGGCCGCCTCTGACTGGGTAGGTTGAACATGGAGCTCAGGATCTGTGGTGAAGATCAGCCCCTTAGCCTGTTCTTGTTTCATTGTTCAGGTGAGGAAGTGACAGCCTTCATACACATCATACATCTTTCCAGAGACTGCATGTTTTTCCACCTATCCTAACCTACTAAATCTATTCAGGTCCTGGCCCGGCCACTTTGGAAGTACATCTGGAATTCCCTCACTTCCCAATATTCACTGCCACCATCTTTGTCTTCAATATGTCATCTTCTCCCACTGGGACTATTGTGACAGCCTGTGAGCTTGTCTCATCACACACACACACACACACACACACCCCCTACCCCTCCAGATGTCTATTCTCCCCAAGCAGCCAGAGTGGTATCGTAGCCACACTAATGTGCGTTCGCTCCTTGGTGAGACACAGATGGAAACCAGACCAGGTGGAGTGGTCGCACAATGAATAAAGAGATCTTAGAATCACTTCCAAAGCTGTGACTCCCTGAGCAAGGGTGAAGGGGTTCCTTTTATTTAGGGTTAGGATGAACATTTAGATAGGGGAGCCTTGTCATTACACGTAAAGGGGAGCATAAGGCTGTGCACGCACCTTAAAGAAACCTGCCATATGACGTACGTTGTGTTATGTCAATGAGGCTGGGGCTCCTCCTTGGAGCTCGTGTGGAGACTTTTTTTTAAAGATTTAATTTTTTTATTTTTGTGAGAGAGAGAAAGAGAGAGAGAGAAAGCCGCGAGAGAGCATGAGCAGGGGAGAGGGGCAGAGGGAGAAGCAGACTCCCCGCTGAGTGCAGAGCCCCATGTGGGGCTCGATCCCAGCACTCTGGAATCATGACCTGAGCCGAAGGCAGTTGCTTAACTGACTGAGCCACCCAGGCGCCCAGAAATTTAGTATTATAATGAAGTAAAGGTAACTATCAGTCATTCCCTAGGTCACTCCATGGTCTATCTGCAGAGGCGTGAGTGGGGGTTAAGTTCAAACTGATGTGGGGGGTCTAGGCCACCAGAACTCTTGTCTGGGCAGTCGCTGTTGCTTGATGGGTAGTTTCCGTTTTCATCACAGGATGTTATGCCCCTCAGATCTTTTGCCAGAGTTAAGAGATAAGCTAGAAAGAAGAGCTTAAGGAAAAATGTGGGACAAAGGTCAGTGGGTAGAAGCAGGTAAGCAGTAAAGGTAAGGTCTTGGGGTCTAGCTGGTGACAGTATTAAAAACCTACCCTGGTCGTATCACTGTCTTGCTCAAACCCTGTCACTGCCCTTAGGAGAAGGTACAAAATTCTTAGGCCACCTGGGCCCATATAATCTGACCCGCCCCATCCTCTCTAACATTTTGTACCAATGCCCTAACTTGGTATACATTCTTATAGGTTCTAGAAGGCCGCAAACCCTCCCCCACTCCGGACCTCCGCCCACGATGTCTTCTTGCTCGTCTCTCTTACTAGTTCTTCCTGCGTCTTCTGGGTGTTCTTCAGCACGGCCTTCCCTGACACTTCCCATGCCTACAACGAGGTTCTCTCTCTCTGTTATACACCTGTACCACACCCTTCATTTTCCTTCATAGCGTTTTTCACAATTACAATTATTCAGAGATTCCCCCCACTAGACTTGAAGTTATGAACAGCAGGGTCTGTTCAATGTGTGCCCCACCCGTCCTTGGGGCCTGATAGCAGGAAGCCTGGCAGAGTTTAGTGCTCTCCAGGCTTAAACAACTGAAAATGGTCTTCCGAGATTTGTGATTCAAATTGCTGTAGTATTTTGTTCCGTATACCACAAAGAAAGCTAAAACAAAAATGGAATAATTTGTCCTGAGTCTTACAGCTAGAGCCTGCCCTGGGCTCCTGGGGTTATGGTTTGGATACTAACTTTTTCATGACTTAGGAATAAAGTCCTGGTCCCTGGAAGGTGCTGGAATTCAAGATGCATACTTTGCTCTGGCCTGCCTTTGTTCAGGACTAAAGATGCCCACAGTTTGGATCAGTTTCTTTTCCCTTGATGAAATCTTCCTCTAGTCAGTTGGTGACATTGATTTGGCTTTGGGTTTGGTCTTATTCATCAGCACTGAAGATTGGGATGGCTCTTGCTGGAATAAATGTACAGCTTATGTTAAAATGCTGAATGCTGGGGCGCCTGGGTGGCTCAGCCGTTAAGCGTCTGCCTTTGGCTCAGGTCATGATCCCAGGGTCCTGGGATCGAGCCCCGCATCGGGCTCCCTGCTTGGCGGGAAGCCTGCTTCTCTCTCTCCCACTCCCCCTGCTTGTGTTCCCTCTTCACTGTCTCTCTCTGTCAAGTAAATAAATAAAATCTTAAAAAAAAAAAAAATGCTGAATGCCAGTGTCTGCATTGGGCTTTCATGTCCTGCTTTCCGAAAGCTCTCTCAGGCCACGTGTAATTTGCCGTCTGCAAGGGGGGACAGCGGCAGCAGGTGGGGAATCCTGAGAGGTTCATCCCTTGAGAGCAGGTCAGTTCCGTGTACCTACGGTCTTGTTCCTTGACAGGCATCAGCTTGTGAGCAAATTCCAGCCACAGTGTGTGGTTTGTCCCTTTGTAGTATTTTAAAAATCATTATTCGTGCTCACATTTAAAAGTCAAGATTATATGGGGCACCTGGGTGGCTCAGTCGATTCAGTGTCTGCCTTCAGCTCAGGTCATGATCCCAGGGTCCTGGTATCGAGCCCCACATCAGCTCCCTGCTCAGCAGGGAGCCTGCATTTCCCTCTGCCTGCCTCTCTCTCTCTTACACAGAAATATATAAATAAAATCTTCTAAAAAAATAAATAAAAATAAAAATCAAGATTATCATGTACAAACTTGACTTCCTGTGTTTTCTTGAGGGGAAAAAAAAATAAAAGGAAGAACTAGCAAAATTGACACAAACAGGGGAGCCTGGCCCAATCAGTGAAGCCTGGGACTCTTGATCTTGGGGTCAGGAGTTGGAGCCCCACATTGGGGGGTAGAGTTTACTTTTAAAAAAAAATTGACCCACAACAGTTGGCTGGTGCTGAGTAGAGACTGCCCCTTACAGTTTTTTCTTGTTTTCTGGTCTCTGCTCAGCCTACCATGTACATTTATTGTACCTTCCTGGCCTTTGTGGGCATGAGTTTGCAACCCCTGTTTTGTATTCATAAGTCACGTGTATGTGTAAATATGAACAAATGCTGTAAAAGACACTGTATAATTTTTTTTTTCTCTCTTTCTGCTTCCTTCTCTACTTTCTCCATGTGTCTCTCTTTTCTTTTGCACTGCCTGTTCCATTTTACAGGTTCTGGGACTGCTGGTGTGGACGCTGATCGCCGGAACCGAGTACTTCCGGGTCCCCGCGTTTGGCTGGGTCATGTTCGTAGCTGTATTTTACTGGGTCCTCACCGTCTTCTTCCTCATCATCTACATAACAATGACCTACACCAGGATTCCCCAGGTGCCCTGGACAACGGTGGTAAGGAAGCCAGGGGTCGTCTTCTTGTCCACTGCCCACTAGTTGGATGGAACTTAGTCCTTCTTAGTCCTCAGTCCAACAACTCAGGGTTGTCTCTCTGCCAGCAAAGCAAGGGACAAAGCCAGGGAGAACCCAACACAGCAGGTGTTTTGTTCCTGAAAATGAAACTGGGCCTGTTGGAAGGTCCAGAAATTTCTTTTAGGCAAAATAGCAAACCAGTTCTCAGAAGACTGAATGAAGAGAAATTCAGTTCTTCATTCATTCCCCATAAACACCGTGACCTGGAAACAGGTACCTTGGGGCACCAGCCTCAGCAGATCTCACTTCTTTCAAACCCCTCCTGGGGCCACGACCTTCGCCCTTTGCGCACAGAGCTCTTTGATGTCGGGAGGCACAGTGTGTGCGGAGTGAGAACGAAAAATGAAATTGCTGTTAGAATAGATAGGTGTCTTCGTATTCGGAAGCAAGAGTGGTCAAGGGTGATTGGATGCCTGTCCTGGCTGCAGGCACCACGCTGGGTGTGGGAGAAACTAAAGGGAAACACACAGTCGGGGGTGAAATAGGTAAGAACACGTACCTGTCTTAGTCGGCTCCGGCGCCGTAACAAAAAACCATAGACTGGGTAGCTTAGTGACAGAAATTGATTTCTCACACTTCTAGAGGAGGGAAGTCTACCATCAGATGTCGGTAGAGCTGGTTACTGGTGAGAGCTCCCTTCCTGTCTTGCCGTGGCCTCGCATGGAAGAGAAAGAGAGCGCGAGCTCTCCTTCATCTCTGCTTGTCAGGGAACCGATGCCCTTAAGAGGATCCCACCCTCATGATTTCATCGAACCCTAATTACCTCTCCAACGCCTCATCTCCAAGTACCATTCCTTTGTCAATTAAGGCTTCAGCGTGTGCGCTTGGGGGGATACAGGCATTCAGTCCATAACGTTCTGCTGCTGACTCCCCCAAATCGTGCCCTTCGAACATGCAAAATACATTCATTCCATCTCAGCATCCCCAAAAGTCTTAACTCATTCTGGCATCGATCGAAGTCTAAGATCCAAAGTTCACTTTAATATCCCCCCAATCAAGTGTGGTGAGATTGGAGGTACAGTTCAGCCTGAGGCAGGATGCCTGTCCAGCTGGGAGCCTGCGAAACCCGACGAGTTATGTACTTGCAAACTGCAGTGGTGGGACAGATGTTCCCATTCCGAAAGGGAGAAATAAGGAAGAGGGAAGGGGTAGTGAGTCCCAGGCAAGCCCAAAACTCACAAGGCAAATTCCACTGGCTTTGAAGGGTCCAGAATAAGCCTCTTTGGTTCAGTGCTCTGTCCTCCAGGCCCACTGGGGTAGCATTGTCACCCCCATGCATCTGCAGGGTGACTCTGCCCCTGAGGCACTGGGTGGGGACATCCTGGCTCACAGAAACCCGAGAGGCAGCCCAACCCTTAGAAACTGAGGAGAAACCAGCCTGCCCCCTGGGCCTGATGATCCCTGAATCAACCTGTGGGTGATTCATTCTTTTTTCTTGAAGATTGGCACAGATTCACAGCCAAATGGCGCTGTGGTTCTATCGTATGGGTTCCAAGAAGTTTGACAGCGCTCCTTCATTTGGTCCCATCTCCACCTGTTTTCATTCAGACTGGCAGCGTCTCACCGGTGCGATCCCTTACGTGTTTGTGGCTTCTGCTGACACACGGTTAGCTCTGTGGTTTGCACCCGTGATCTCTTCATCAAATGGTTGTTTGGCCACACCTGTACTGTTCTCTTCAGAGCAAGTTTTTTTTTTTTAATAGATGTATTTATATTTATTTGATAGAGAGAGAGAGTTGGGGGGAGGAGCAGAGGAAGAGGGAGAGAGAGACCCAAGCCGACTTCATGCTGAGTGCACAGCCCAACACGGGGCTCGATCCCATGACCTCAAGATCACAGCCTGAACTGAAACCAAGAGTTGGATGTTCAACCAACTGTGCCACCCGGGTGCCCCAAGCTTTCTTCTTCTGCTGCTTTTTTTTTTTTTTTCTTTTTTTTGCCATATGGATAGGCTGAGAATTTTCCAAACCATCAAGTTCTGCTTCTTTTTTGCTTAATAATTTCTTCTTTAATTCATCTGTCTCCTTGTGCATTTTACTAAAACAGGAGGAAGGAAGCCGCTCCCTTAACACTTTGCTTAAAAATCTTCTCATTTAAATAGCCAGGGTTTGGGTGGCAAGCTCTGTCTTCCACAAAGCACTGGAACACAGTTCAGCTAAATTCTATGCCACTTTATGACAAGGATCACCTTTCCTCCAGTTTCCAAAAACATGTTCCCCATTTCCATTTGAGATCTCTCCACAGTGGCCTTTAACATGCATATTTTTACTAAGACTCTGTGGTTATTTCTGCATTCTCTAAGAAGATGGAAGCTTTGTCTCGACCTCCCTAAGTCCTCACTGGAATCACCTTCAACATCCATAGTTCTAGTATGCTCTTCAAAACTCTGCAGCCTTTACTCATTATCCAGTTCCAAAGCCAGGTTTATATTTTTAGACCTTTGTTACAGCAGCACCCCACTGCTGATTCCAAAATCTGTCTACCCCACTCTCGATACAAGTTCCATATTAGAGTTCTCTAGAAGCATAGGCAGTAGGCTGTGTGTGTGTGTAGAGATTTATTAGAAGGAATTGGTTCACATGATTGTGGAAACTGAGAAGTCCCAAAATCTGCTGTCCACAAGCTGGAGACCCAGAAACACTGATGGTGTAGTTCCAGGCTGAGTCTGAAGGCCTGAGAACCAGGGAACCTGATGCTGTAAGTTCTAGTCTGAAAGGCCCCAGGCTTGAGACCCAAGGAGACCTGATGTCTTAGTTCAAGCCCAAAGGCAGGAGAAAAGACTGATGTCCCAGCTCAAGGCAATCAGGCAGGAGCAGTTCCCTCTCATTCAGCCTTCTTGTTCTATTCAGTTCTTCAACTGATTGGATGAGGCCCATCCACATTAGAGAGGGCAGTCTGCTTTACTCAGTCTATAGATTCCAATGTTAGCCTCATCCAAAAACCCTCCTAGATAGACCCAGAATAATGTTTGACCAAATATCGTGCACCTGTGGCCCAGTCAGGTTAACACATGAAATCAACCCATCATGGTACCCTGTACAAAGTGTAATGCAAGTTACCATCTTAGCTGGGACAGCTGGGAACTCTTCCAAGAGGAGCTGGCATTTAGTGTCATCTTGCAGACTGATTGTGCACACCCTCAGGGGAACTCACAGAGATTAAAGGTGAGGTCTCCCTGGCCTTGGAGCATTTGCAATCTTGTTGGGGAGTTTAAAGTGGCTGCATGATTAAAAAACAAGAGAACCCCACTGGGGTGTCTATGTATGAAACAGAGCTTTAGAGTGATAATCTTTTTTATTTGTGTCTTTTCAACCAATATATCAGAAAAATATCCAGTTCCAAATAACTGACTGATAAACCAGATTTGAAGCATAGTGTATGTGTGGGCTGTGGACTAAAGTGGACTTGGCAGGCTTTTCACACGGCACCATCACTGCTCAAAATGTACCTGGCTTCGTTCTTTCTGCGAGCTGCCTTCAGAGCTAAGCTAACCCACAAGAAAGCAGGTCTTGTTCAGTTTCACAAAACACACAAAACTCTTGACAGTCTCCCCAAATACGAAAGTGAGGATTCTCCCCTACGATTCTCAAGAATATGGCTCTGAAAGTAATTCCAGTCGAGGTGCCCAGAGCCACCTGGGGCAGCACATACAGCCTTGTTGAAATTGGGGTCCTGCCTCCCTGGGAGGAAAGACTCATTTGGAGTGGGGAATCAAAAAAGGTGAGCACCTCAAAGTCACAATCACAAGGGAATACCGGGTGAGGGCATTTGGTCCAAGGGACCTGGGGGAATGGAAGGAATGCTGTTTTGGAGAAAGAGGGGTCTTAGGAAGGGTGTGTTGAGCGAAGTGCTTGTGATCTTGGAAGACGAAAACTTGGAAACTGTCATAGGAGAGCAAATGGGTAAGATGCAGAATGAGTCGTGCCTTTCATCCCACTCTTGCTGAGTCTCAAATCCTAGGGATGTTATCTGGACCAGGGCTTGGCAAACTTCCTCTATTCAGGACCAGCCAGTAAGTATTTTCTCTTTGGGGGGCTATGCAATCTCTGTCACAGCTACCCTGCCTGCAGCATGAGATCAGCTGTAGACAATTTGCAAGTGAATGACCATGACCAGCCTTCCAGTAAAAACTTTAGTGCCAAAACTGGCTGTGGGCCAGGATGGGCTGGTGTCCATAGTTTGCTGACTTCTGCTCCAGATCATCTCTGGTCTCTCTTCTCTAAGCCTAAAATACTTTCACTGATTTTTTTTTTCATTAAAAATTTTAAATTTTAAAATATTTAAAAATAGTTTAAGGTATTAAAATAAAAATTTTAATACCTTAAAATTTTTAAATAATTTAAGATTTATTTATTTATTTGAGAGAGAGAGAACGGGGGGAGGGGCAAAGGCAGAGGGAGAGAGAGCACCTGCCAGCAGATTCCCCATTGGGAACAGAGCCCTACGTGGGGCTCCATCCCAAGACCTTGTGCTCATGACCTGAGCCGAAATAGTCAGCTGCTTAACTGCCTGAGCCACCCAGTGGCTTAAAATTTTAAAAGTAAATTTAAAATTTTTATTTTATTTTATTTTATTTTAAAGATTTTATTTATTTATTCGATAGAGATAGAGACAGCCAGAGAGAGAGGGAACACAAGCAGGGGGAGTGGGAGAGGAAGAAGCAGTCATAGCGGAGGAGCCTGATGTGGGGCTCGATCCCACAACGCCGGGATCATGCCCTGAGCCGAAGGCAGAAGCTTAACCGCTGTGCCACCCAGGCGCCCAGTAAATTTAAAATTTTAAAATAAATTTTAAAATGTAAAAATAAAAATTTTAAATAATTAAAAATTATAAGGTTAATATTAAAAATATTTAAAAATTAAAATAATGCTCTTGCTCCGTCGGTAGAGCATGAGACTCCCCCCCCAAGCAATAACAACATTTAATTTGCTCATAAATGTGTAATTTGGGAAGGGCTCAGGAGGACAGCCTCTCTCTGCTTCACTCAGTCAGCTGGGAGAGCTTGGAGGACAGGGGCTGGAATCCCCACATGTCTAGTGGTTGATACCGCCAGTCAGTGGGACCTCCGCTGGAGCCAGGGCTGGAGTACCTACATGTGACCTCTCCATGAGCCTGCTTGGATGGTCCACAGCCCACTGGCTTGGGTTCCAAAAACTGTTTTTTAAAATTCTTTATTTAAATTCAGTTTCGTTAACATATACTGAATTATTAGTTTCAGGGGTAGAATTTAGTGATTCATCATTTGCCTGCAACACCCAGTGCTCATTCCATCGAGTGGAGTGTGAGACTCTTGATCTTGGGTTTGTAAGTTTGAGCCCCATGTTCAGTGGAGAGATGACTCAAAATTAAAAAAAAAAAAAAAAGAAATTGAAATATTGCTTTTAATGGTACTTTTTTTTTTAATTAACAGTGCTCCCTTCTGGCACTTCCTAGTTTTAAAATGCTTTGATTTGCATGATCAGCATTTAGCATCATGAAGTGTGTCCCCAGTTTATAAAGAAGAAAATGGCGATTCAGAGCCTCAGGACTTGGCACGGATGCACAGCAGCGGGGTCCCTCTCGCCCGCCTTCCATCCAGCCTTTTTTCCTGATCTTGTTCCACTCCAGGCACACCTCTGCCTGAGTAGTAAATAGAACCCCGCCAGCAGTCAGGAGTCCAGGGCTGGTAGGCCCCTTAGAGTTGCTTAACCCTTCATCTCATCAAGCAAGACCATCGGCCTTCACTTAGACGTTGCATGCTCACGCGCATGGCAAGAACGGACAGGTCCTGCAGGGGAGTGGAGACTAAGTGAGTGTTAATTCTCGCCACCCAGACGCACTTTTTGGGGCATCGTAATCAACTGGGGAATACTCTTCACTTCCCAGAGACATAAGTTGGAAACGTGCTCTCAGAATGTTTGGATCTTCTGTTGTTTGTTTCCCTCCCTAAGGCAATCTGGAAATCCGGGCCAAATGTGTGACTTGGGCTTGGGGGGGTTTTAGTTCCTGCTGTGAGAAGCCCCTTTGCGACTTCTCAGGGCATTTGTGAGTGGGGTAAGCAGTGCTAAGTGGGATCTGGGAAAAGTTTTCATGTGTAGCAACTAAGGTCTCAGATCGTTATTACCTGAGCCCAGCAGAACCTCTTGTAGAAACAGACTGGTTCAGATGCTGGCCCCCACTGTATGTCCCACACTAACTGGCGCCTGGCGGGGGTCAGGCCAACCCAGGACTCTGCTGAGGCAGCTGATAGGCTCCTGGTGCCAGAGTGAGTCTTCTAGAATCTTGCTGCTCACAGTGCGGTCCCTGGACCAGTAGCATCACATGGGAGCTTATTAGAAATCTTCAGCCCGGCCCCAGACCTACTGAGTCAGAAGCTCTATGGAGGGTCTGGCAATCTCTATTATAAGCTTTCCAGATCATTCTTAGGCACCTGAAGTGTAGGAAACGCTGGCTTACAGATAATTATAGGTCCACACCCCTTACCTGGAAACTTTAGGCCAGATATGTTTGCAATCACATTTTTTTTTCAAATTTTAGAAGTAATCTGGTGCATTTAGTACATAAGGTGACACCTCCCCCCTGAGTCTGGGGGCAGCGCTGTCGTCAGACATGTTGATGTTTCCACAAGAACACATGCATTTTCCTGCTAAGAGGGATAGTAAAGACTGCATGTCAGTGCAAGCCAGCTTTTGCTCCCTAATGACTTTGGGATCTACTTTTGGTTTTCAGAGCATTTGGGGAATCTAAGATTGCAGAGAAGGGATCAGTAGAGCAGCTATTAGTCCACTGGGAGCTTGGCAGGGAGACCGCCCATGGGACCCTACAAAAGCCAGAGTCTCATTGTTTTGCTGGTAGCTCTTCGCTTGACAAGCCATGAGCTTTGCCCTGGAATTGGCTTGACAATAGGCATTTTTCTAAATGCATCGAAGGAGAATACACGTACAGGGTTAGATGGAGCGGGCACCGCAGCGGGTTCCCGCGAGCACCTCTGAGCTCCCGGGCAATATCGTTCACCCAGAGAGGCTGTGATAGCTTTCTGACAAATCCGATCGGAGCTGAAACTTCAAAGCAATGCAGTTTGTCCTCCTCAGAGCACTGAGCACCAGGACCTCCACAAATGCTTTTTCTGAGGATTCGCCCTCTGCCGCTCATCCCTGTTGGCCTCGTTGCAGGCACTGTGAGCAGTATAGGGCACAAAGCAGGGGGCGTGGCCTCCTTCCTTCAGCAACAGCAGCCACCATTTATGAAGCACCTACTGTGTGCCAGAGGTCGCACTGGGTCCTTCTTATCAGAGCATTTCACCTCACACTAACTGCAGAGAAGGAACGGATTATTTCCATTTTGCAGGTAAAGAAACTGAGACACTGAGAGGATTCTGATAGGAATGGGATGCAGGTGCCCAGATGCCAACCACAGTTGTCAACCCTGGCGTCTGCTTGGCTCCCAAGGGACACAAGTGCCCTGTTTCTAGCCTTCAGGAATTCTCTGAAACTGAGAGAACCCGCTTCCTCTCTATTGGGAAGGGATGAGGCGTTCTTAGCAGTTAGGTTACCAGTAATACGGCGTGGAGGTCAACAAGGGAGCTAGCTGAGGGCTTTTATCTATGGGTGCCTTTATGTGGGGGAAGAGGACATTTTATACCAAAGAGGGATCAAATTTCATAAAAGAATAGCCTCCCTCCACCTTCTCCCCAAAAGGAATAACTGGAAACCTTTTGTAAGACGCTATTTGTTCTCTGTTCCCTGGGGGCCAGGGATGCTTTGACAACTGACATTTGAGTTGGAGGGACTCGATGGTCGTTCAGCTTGAACAGTCTCGGACTCGGGTCCTGTTTCTCTAGAGCAGTACGGCCTTGTGTGTGTGAGGCTCGGGGCTACCCCAGAGCCCGCCCAAGCTCCGTGTCGCCCTTCTTCCCTTCTGTAGCCACACAGATCTCTCTTTTTTTAACTCTATAACAATCTCAGATCCGGGTTCTTTGGCCTTCTTTTTCTTTCATCTCTCCACCTATTTTCACTAGTTTCCCACTCCAGGCATCCCCTGGACATACTTTGGGAGTCCTAGGAAGATGGGGGCAGGGAGCTAGTAGGTTTAGCTCTGAGGCAGCCAAATGGAGGCTGTGAGAACCCAGCAGGACCCCTCGAGGAGGTACATGGGGGAAGGAAGGCCTTCCCCGCTTCTCTCCAAGGGAAATAGAGTTTCTTGTTTCCTTGGAAAAAGGGATTGGGCCACACTTAGTACGGAGTCGTGTCCCCACTCCTTCTCTGGCTCTCCACCCACACGGCAGTGGGGACGAGGCCCACGGACTTTGTCAGGACGGTCCTGGCTGGGCTGGCCTCTCAGAAGCTCTCTCATGTCTCCCCTTGTATGGGGACTGGACATGCATGGGTGCCCCCAAATACATGTTTAAAGACGTTCCTCACAGCATGTTGGTAATCCTGGGAAAACTAGGAACATCGAATGCCCATCAACAGGGGAAAAGTTAAATTCTGAGGTGTTTGTGTCATGACAAGAAATGAGGTCCATCTGTTTGGACTGACGTGTAAAATTGCCCTTGCTATCTTTCTCAGTGAAGAAAAAAATGCCAACAAAACAGAAAAACCCCACCAAGTTGCCTGACTATATGGCTCTGTTTGTATAACATTGGGTGTTTGTTTCTATCTCAAAGGAAAGCGTTGAGGTGAAAGGAGTAGACTGACTTTTTACTCCAGAGTGTTCTGTCCAGACAGGATTTTGTTTGGTTACCATGAACATGCATTACTTCCTAATTTTTTCTTAAGCATTTTAATGTTTCAAATATACTACATGGCTAATTTATTGAATAGAGAAGCTTAACCGCTACCTTTAAAAGGCCACAAAATGAAAACCAAAGTCTCGCACTCCTCAGAAGTAACTACGCTGAAATGTTTCAGCATTTAAAACAAACAAACAAACAAAAACAAAGATAGGAAGTCCTTTACTTAGCAAATAGCAAATGTGCAAAACTCTAGAGGTAATGTGCAATTAAAAAAAAAAAAAACCACTAGATTTTTTAAAAATACACAGATGTGTTCCTGGACCAAAAAACCCCCACAACCAGCAAACATTGAATCATCCAGGGAAACCAGGGCTTCCTTGGGACACATTTCTTTTCTTTCTTTTTTTTTTTTAAACTTATTTATTAGAGAGGAAGAGAAAGAGTGAAGGGGAGGAGCAGAAGGAGAGGAAGAGGGAGAATGTCAAGCAGACTCCCTGCTGAGCGGGGAGCCCAAAGCAGGGCTCAATCCCAGGACCCTAAGATCATGACCGGAGTTGAAATCAAGAGTCAGACACTTAACCAACTGAGCCACCCAGGGGCCCCAGGGGCCCCATTTCTAATGGCATATGAGCACCGTGGACAGCCTAAATCCTGGGGCTGACCCTTATCATAAAGGCTAATCTCCTTAACCCAGGACAATGTAAGCCAAGTGTGGAGGTGGGAAGAGGGATACACAACCTACCTCAGAATGCTAGGACCTGCATCTGGAAAATTCTATGTACCTTTCTTTCACCTAGAAGAAAAAGATACCGCTCCCCCCTACCCCTACCCATTCCTGTCTCTCTGAATGACTGAGGGAGAGCTGTTAGACCATAGCGGGCCTACTCCTGAGAGCCACCCTCTTCCTACCCGTATAAAGCATTGGTTTTCCCTACCTCTCACCCTTGTTGAGACAGGATCACGCTTTGCACATTTCACAGTATGATTTCCTAGAGTTTAAATATAACTGAAAACTGAATATTTACTTGGATTTACATCTCTCTTTTCTGTAAGAACAGGAAAAAAATAAGATGAAGCCAGGGGTGAGAGTAGTTCCCAAAGGGCTCTATTAATATGTATAATCTTCTTTCCATTTTTAAGAACTTGCTGCTAGGATTGGGGAGTTCACCTGAATGTCCCTCCCTGCTTAGCCTGGGGGGAATAGCAGATCAGCTGGGCCTGCTTTGGGAAGAGCTGTCTTCCCGCTCTGGGTCGGGGATAGGTGCTGAAGGGCTGTGGCTGCTGGGGCCATAGTCTGGGCAGAGGTCGCTGGGGGCCCCCAGCTGCCTGCCTTCCTCAGTCAGTAGGTCACCAAGGCTGAAATCGATGAAGCAAGGGTCAAGAGCAAATTGAGAGAGTGGTGGCTGAAGGGACAAGCAAGGCAGCCTGGGTGTCTTGGGGGCAGTGGAGGGGTGTCTGGGTGTGCTGTGTATAAGCTGGTGGGGAGCCCCCTCCTCCTGGAGTCACTGATGAGCTGCTTGTCCGAGCCCTCATTCCCGCCCCCTCCAGCTGTCCAGAGGCACCCCTGACCACACCTGGTGTGCAGTTCTGCGCACTTCAGAGATCCAGAGGTGCCCAGACCTTCCACGCTCCCTGACCATTCCACCCCTCTGTCTCCCCCAGGGTCTGTGTTTTAATGGCAGTGCCTTTGTCTTATACCTCTCGGCCGCTGTGGTGGACGCATCTTCTGTCTCCCCTGAGAGGGACAGCCACAATTTCAACAGCTGGGCAGCTTCATCGGTGAGTGAGCGAGCACTTTCACCTGCCCCACCCCCCTCCCACATGGTCAGGGTCATGGTCATGGTCTCCTCCTCCCAGTGGGGCTGGGTGTCCAGGAGGAGGGCCAAGTGATCTGTAGGAGCCGGAAAGCATCACCTGCACTCGTGACACTCTGGCAATTAGCTTGTTGCAATGTGAAAGCATCAGAAATTACTGGGGCCTCCTGATGGCCTGAAGTGCACAGAGGTTAAAAGACCCAGCTTGAGTGAAAGCCAGATAGCTGGAACGAAAGAAGTATTTGAGGAAGAAAAAATATCTGAGCCAGTCTAAGAATAATTCTACTGACTGCAGTTCAAGTGGGGAGACAGTTGCAAAAAAAAAAAAAAATGAGCACACTATGATTCTATTTTTACTTAAGAAGTGGAGATGTTTGTTTATGCGATGAGAATGCCTAGGAAAGCATGCACCAACAGAGGTTCCTTCCAGAGACGTGGTTGGATGATGAGGGGAGTGGCCTGAGGACCTTCTGCTTTTTAATTTATGTGCTTCCATACTGTTTGCATTTTTAAGCCATAAATGCGTATTGTAGTTCTGATTTTAAAAACTTATTTTAGAAGTTTCTCTGAGATTGGCCTTAAAATATTCCATTCCCAAAAGAAGTAGTTGGCGGGGGGTGTGGGGACAGACAGGAATACCAAAATGATCATGTTAAAGCTGACTGATGATATATAGCCGTTCATTATAGTCTTTTTTTTAAGATTTATTTATTTATTTATGTGACAAAGAGAGACATCCAGCGAGAGAGGGAACACAAGCAGGGGGAGTGGGAGAGGAAGAAGCAGGCTCCTAGTGGGGGAGCCTGATGTGGGGCTCCATCCCTGAATGCTGGGATCACGCCCTGAGCCGAAGGCAGATGCTTAACGACTGTGCCACCCAGGCGCCCCTCTTTTTTTTTTTTTTTAAGTAGGCTCCATGCCCAGTGTGGAGCCCAACGTGGGTGTTGAACTCACGACCCTGAACTGAGATCAAGAGTTGGATGCTTGATCAACCAATTGAGCCACCCAGGCATCCCCCGCCCCCGTTCCTTATATTCTTATATTTATATTTGAAAATTTCTATTGAAAGGCAGAGAACACGGTGCACATGGTTCAGTCAGTTAAGTGTCTGACTCTTGATCTCAGCTCAGGTCTTGACCTCAGGGTCTCGTGAGTTCAGCCCCACACTGAGCTCCATGATGGGCGTGGAGCCTACTTAAAAAAAATTTTTTTTTTTTCATCACAATCTTTAGCAGCCCTGGGCTGCGGGAATCAGCCAGAACTGGGCAATGGCTGCCCCTTCAGAAGGGCCTGCTTTTCCCCGCTCACCATTCACACCCTGTGGGTTCATCGCTTCCTCCCACCCACTCAGCTCCTTTATTTAACTGACCCTATGGCAATCTGAGGTGAAGCCCTGGTCTAAAATTTTCTGCACTAAATTAGGAATCCATGTGCTTTTCTCAGATGCACACCACCATATTCACCGTGAAGTGAACACCCTGTGGTTATTTGGGCAAAACTACAAGTTTTCCAGATATGTTTCAGAAAAAAAAAAAAGAAAAAAAACCCCAAAAACAAAAGACCCCCAAACAACCAACAAAGCCAGAGAGCATTTCAGAAGGAAGGTAATTGAACCAATAAAGCAATTTTGGATGAGAAAGCCTGGAGTCGGGATGCTATGAGTGCCTGATTCAATGGAGGTGAAATGATAACTTTTGCTAATTAGAATATGCCCTAAGCCCTCTTTCTATGATGCTCTATTTTCTCCAGTTCTTCGCCTTTTTGGTTACCATCTGCTATGCTGGAAACACATATTTCAGTTTTATAGCTTGGAGATCCAGGACCATACAGTGATTTGCCGTTGTGAGAATTAAAAGGGAGAAAACAGGAAGAATCTCACTGTAAAAACACAACAACAACAAACTGTAGGTATAATGTATATTTCCAGAGAATTGTATTTAACTAATGTTTTTATATACTTAGTTAAATTTGCTCCCTGTGGTTTGTTGCAATTAAACTGGATACTTATTTGCAAATTGTTGTAGCTTATAATGAACTCTTAAATATCTTGTTGATGTCTCCATAGACCTTATTTTCTTAGACAATGTATAAATAGATAAATTGCTAATGTCAAGACTGTGTCGAGTTTGTACACCTAACTTTTCAAATGTCGGATTCTTTTCCGATTAAATGTTTGAAAATCTGAGGTAAGATGTCTGATTTGAGAAAGGAGACCTACTGCTAAAGCCCAATGTTGGGTGCTGTGGGTAAATCTTCATCCGCACAAGGCTGCCCAATCGCAGTATTGCCCAGACACCCTTGTCCACAGCCACCAGGCCAGGGTAGTAGGAGAGACCCATCTCCCCAAGACTGGGGATCATCAGTGGCCGTAATTCTCACATGTTAACCAGGAGACCCAGAAAGCATCCAATGAGACATTGACCTTGCAGTTCGGCAGTAAGTTCCCCCTAAGTGATGGTGCTGAGTGCCCAGACTGATGTGCTGTGTGGCAGGTTTTTCCTAAGACATATTAAAAAATATGTGCATAACCATTAAACCGATAAATACTTGCATTTACCTTAAGATGCTTGCTGACCCCACAATGACACACGTACCGTACTTTGTGGAAAGTGCCTGACCAAGACGTCTCCAGTCTCCAGAACGAGTATTTTGGGGCGCAGTTATTAGATACCATCAGATGGTGGAAGAACCCCGGGCAGCAAAGCACATGTGTCTTTAGAGGAAGTGTGTCGAGGCACTATGGCTCTTGCCGGTACGGCTGTGTATGTTGGGTGATTTTTTTCAACGTGGGCTTCTTTTGAAAAACAAAAAACCACAGAAACGTTAGTAGAGTTGATAACAGTGAAAAGTCTTAGTTGCGCACTCCGTGGACACAAACGCCAGTGGCCTCCACTCTCCTGCGATTGGGTAGCAACACCGTTTCTTTCTGCTGTCATCTTCCTGTTGAACTGTAAGTTCTTATCCAAGTTCTGTTACCTCTACGTAGGAGAGTTGAGATTTCTTCAGTGTCTAACACCCACCACAGACCCATCCACAGTTCTGGATCCGAAGTGGTAGTGGGGGGGGGCACCAAGATTAAGGTGAGTGGGGGGTCTGCACGGGTGGGTTTGGGTGGGTGTTGGGGGTACAAGAGGCCACCCTGAGTCCAACCATGCAGCCAACCATGACAGTTGAGCTTTAGTGACACAGACGTGCAGGTGGTCAGGGCTGCGATCCAGGGAAGCTACATTCCTAGCCATCACCAGGACAGCCTCCAACTCGCCGATTTTGCAAGAATAGCTGAAATCGCTAGTCAGAATTTGTGTGCCCTGCCTCTCTGTTCATCTCTCTCTCTCTCTCACTCACAGAGGCATATTCATCTTCCAGATACGGTGGCTGTTTCAAGTACTTTGTATTGCAACCAAAGCTCCACACAAGGCAGAAAAACTGTAACCTCCAGATGTGTCTGTTTCTGGAAACTTCTGGAAACAGCCGTCAAGAAAGGAGCCTGTTTTATGTCTTCCCCACCTCCTGTGGGGTGGGTGTGTGTGTGTGATTTCTATAACCATGCCCCATTTATAGGAAGTAACTTCTGTGGTGAAAAGTTCCATAAACCACTTTGAAATAGTCTCCAAAAAAGACTACAGCTATAGGTCTTTCTTGAACCAGTAGCACCAAAGAGACTGATTTCAAGAGAATAGTATTCATTTGTGTCCCTGCAGGGGCATTTGTTGTCTGCATTTGTGGTTTTTCAGGAGCTTGACCATTTGTGTGATCCTGAGACTTTGCCAAAAAAAAACAAAACAAAACCCAGAAAAAAAATAATTTTTTAACTGAAAGGAAATTCTTATTTCCTCTTTTGAATACTGACTTTGCTCATGAATTTTTAAGTGTGGGTTTTTAGACAACAAAATGACTCTCTGTTGTTCAGATGAAGCTATAAGTTTTGAACTGCTTCAGTTTTTCTCCTAAGAAAGAAAACAAACAGCACATGCGACACAGCCAACATGACAAAAAGAATAGGTTTCTGGGGTTTGAAAAGTATTAGCACAAGGATAGTTTACAACGTGCTTAAACTGTTCTCTGGCATCTATGCTCGCCACCGACCCTCCCCAGACCATCACGTCCTCTCTGATGGAGCGCGGTGGGTTTTGAGTTTGATGTATTTACCCACTTACGGCCAATCAATGACACACTTTAAGCAATTAATCTCTCTCCATCACAAGGTCTACCTCGTAGCCCCGAAGATAAATATTTAGCCAATATTTGAAAAGTATAAGAAAACCTAGAGAGTAGACGTTCAATATCAATTATTTTTGTACGTTTGAAAGTTGCTTCTTTCACAGAAAAATCCCTTCGGGGTATCAGCCCACAAAAGGGTTTAAACACATAAAGTGATCTCTGCATAGAGCATGGATATTTAAAAATACTAACTGCAGATACAGCCCTGGGTAGAAAATCAATTTAAAGTTTGTAATTTCTATCCCCTAGACAATTACTATTTTAATTGAAAAGAAGGATTTTTCACAGAAAAAGTAATCTGGGCATATAAAGCTGGGGCGCATGAGCAAACACATACCTTGTAAGATGACAACCTAAGAACTTGTTCCCTTGGCCTTAGCGGAAGTTCTGGCAGTGTGCTGCTGCCCACGGTGGGTCTCAAGCAGATGGCTGTGAAGGAAGGTAGGATGGCTATCCCCAGGTGGCTGACTGAGAGTAATGGGCAAGATTAGGATAAATCTGGTTACAAGTTAGGGGGTAGGTGAACTTAGATGTTTGCTATACAGAAGAGGATTGGGCATGAGGGAAAATGCTTGGCAACACGGAGGTGATGACTTCAGAAACTAAGGAAGGTGGCTGACAAGAAAGTTGTTGGCCGAAGAGACCTTGCATTTGGAAGATAAGTTTTGAGAAAACTTGAACATCAATGACAGAGGTTTTTTCCCTAGAATATTCAGAATAACTAAATCCAGGAAGTAGTGGATCTCGTCGCTGCCTAGCCCACATCTCTTCTCCCTCCTCTTGTTGTCTCTCTTAGTTTTTATTCAATAAACACCCACCCACTTACATCCCAGCTTCTTGGGGGAAGCTGACTCCACCAGGACCCTGGGATGGGGGCCCGTGGCTCTAAGCTAATTCCACCCGCTGGCCACACCGATTGGTTCAGGGATGGGCATGTGACTCAGGGCTTGCCTGTGGCGGAGTTCTGAGGTAATGAGTGGGCGGGAAATTGTTGGTAAATATTCTGTGACCACAAGGGGGAGCCAGTTATAGGATGAAGGTGACTGGAAGGAAGGGCAAAGGGATGGAAAGAAACTTCATGGTTACATCATTGAGCCACTGAATCCACTCTGTCAAACTCTGGGCTTTGCAATGACATGAGCAATTATACTCACTTTGCCTAAGCTAATTCTTGTGACTTGCCACAGCGTGCATCCTAACCAGTGCACAGGACGTCCTGGCGCATGGCTTTCAAGCAAACGTGTAACGCCTTGGTTCTGATTTACTTTCTAGTAGTCGCCACAAGGCTCTAAGGAGATGATAGTAATGATGGTGTAAGTCAATGTTAGTTCCAGTACTATTTAGCAATAGAAAGGTAGAAAAAGGGGGCACCTTGGGTGACACAGTTAGTTAAGTATCTGACTCTTGGTTTCGGCTCAGGTCATGATCTCAGGGTGGTGAGATCGAGCCCCCTGTCAGGCTCTGTGCTCAGCCAGGAGTCTGCTTGAGATTCTCTCTCTTCGCCTCCCTCTTCCCCTCCACATGCTCAAGCTCACTCTCTCTCTCAAATAAATAAATCTTTTTTTAAAAAGGGTAGAAAAAGGAAGATTTGAGAGCCCACTTGAGAGACTGACTCAGGCCTTTCCAAAGCTATTGTTTAAGGATGGTGATGACATGGAAAGATCCTAGAAAGAGAAACAGCAGGGGGATGGGGACCCAAAGGAGTTTTCATGACCTTTGGTCATTGCAATATTAAGACTGCATGTGAAAGAAAAATGAACAGTACGGCCTCCAATCATTTTAACTTATAATGAAAGCTCTACCTTATTGTATCTCCAAGACAATTAGTCATCCTTGAGAAATGGCTTCCTTCTCTGGAAGTAAGTTGGCCCTTAGTGCCAAAGAATACTGACCCCATAAGACTGAGACTTATGCCTCAACTCTTGACAGGAACAAGGTACATGTTTTTCTAGTTAAAACCACAATGAGAGGCACATCACACTCACCAAAAAGGCTAAAATTAAAAAGACTGGTGGTACCAAGTGTTGACCAGGTCACGGAGGCTCTGGAGTTCTCATTCATTGCTGGTGGGACTGTAAAATGGTATAATTATTTATAAAGTTAAACATATACTTATCATATGACTCAGCAATTCCATTCCAAGGTATTTACCCAAGAGAAATTTGTCCACAAAAAGACAGGCAGGAATAGGCACAGCTGCTGTATTCATAATTGGCCAAACCTGGAAACAACCAAAGTGGCTATCAAACAGTGAATAAACAAATTATGGTGTATTCGCACAATGGAGTACGACTCAGCAACAAAAAGGAGCAAACCGTCACATGTAACAATGTAGGTGAATCAGTGAAATATTACGCTGAGTGAAAGACGCCAGATTTAAAGAAATAGAGTGTTTGATTCTATTGATATGAAATTCAAAAAACGAAACAAAACAAATATGTAGTGATAGGAAGCTGATCAGCGGTTGCCTGAGGTTAGAGGTGGAAGGCATTACCTAGAAAGGGCACAGGGAAATGTTCTGGGGCGACAGAAATAGTGTACATCTTGCTTGGGGGGGGTTGCATGTGCATATATATTTGCCAAAATTCACAAACTGTTACTTAAGATGGGTGCGTTTTGTTTTATGTAAATTACACCTTGATAAAGTTAATTTTATCGGGACGCCTGGGTGGCTCAGTCGGTGAAGCGTCTGCCTTCAGCTCAGGTCATGATCCCGGGGTCCAGGGATTGAGCCCCACATCGGGCTCTCTGCTCCGTGGAGAGCCTGCTTCTCCCTCTGCCTGCTGCTCCCCCTGCTTGTGCTTGCCCTTTCTCTCTCTGTCAAATAAACAAATAAAGTCTTTATTTAAAAAAAAAAAGATAGTTAATTTTTTTAAAGATTTTATTTATTTATTTGACAGAGAGAGAGACAGCCAGCGAGAGGGGGAACACAAGCAGGGGAGTGGGAGAGGGAGAAGCAGGCTCCCAGCAGAGGAGCCCAATGCGGGGCTCGATTCCAGTACTCCGGGATCACGCCCTGAGCCAAAGGCAGACGCTTAACGACTGAACCACCCAGGCACCCCTAATTTTAAAAGAAAAACACCGTGGGGCATTTTGGAATGTCCTGATGGCCCCTGTCCGCCTCTGCCAGGCTGTCAAATGGCTTATTCCCATCTTCCTCCCAGCTGGTTCTGTGATGTGTCGCAGAGATGGGGTAGTGCGTTTTCATCTCCGTCTTCCCTCTGGAGCTCAGCACAGTGTGTGGAACATAGTACGTGTTCAGTGAATGCCAGCCGCAGTAAAGATGCTGGGACGTGACTGCAAAGTCCCAGAAGACCTCGAAGGATTCGCAGGTTAGAAGACAGAAGCTGAGCGTGGCTGTAAAACCAGCACCGTCAGAATGCGAGACCGGTGAACAGCTGTGGGAGGGAGAGGTGGGCGAGTGAGTGCTCTGCGCATGACGGGGGACCCAGCACTGAGCGGGCCACGAGGGACCGACCTGCAGGTGAAGAGCCGAATCCATGGATCCACTTACGGTGCCTGAAAACGAACGTCAGAAAGTACGCAGTAATGACAGCTACCAGGTGGCTACTGGGCTGGGTACCTGGGAGAACACACAACTAGCTGATTGGTTTCTGGAAGGCATAAATGACTAATGGCCTAACAGCCTCCAACCACTTAATGATACAGCGTTAGGTTGAACTCTGTGAAATTGCCAATATTTGACTCTTCGACCTACAAAAATTTCATATGAGTCAACTTACAATTTTATACTCAGCAAGTTGCCTTCATACAGGTATCAGGTTGGTCCTCAGATCATCTGTGTCTTAGATCAAGCAGGTGTCCACGGCCCCGTTTATCTGATAAGGACAGTTGAGACTTAAGTATCGGTGGTTTGCCCAAGGTTCCACCGCGAGTAATTGGAATAGCTTGGGCTGACATCGTGCAGGTGTTCTTACCCCGGGCTGTAGCTCCCCCAGCCTAGCCGACTGAAAACCTCAGCAGTGGGAGGGAAAGAAGCAGGTGGAAACTTAATAGGGTGTGGGGACAGAGTGGTAGAACATTTCCAGAAATCTGTGTGGCCATATATATATATATATGAAGAGTCTTAAAAATATTCATTTCCTTGGATTTGGGGTGCTTCTCTTAGGAGCCTGAGGTTCATGCACAAAGATGTTAATCCTCGTCTTATGTATAGTAGGAAAACAGACAAACAAGCAAACAACCACGGGGGTGCCTGGCTGGCTCAGTCTGTAGAGCGTGCAACTCTTTATCACAGGGTCATGAGTTCAAGCCCTGCGTGTGGCATAGAATTTACTTAAAAACAAAAATTAAAAAAAAAAAACTGCCTCAGCCTAAAACTCTAACAGAAGAATGTTTAAATAAGTCCATTGAATGAGCCTTTAGAAATGAATGCACTACAACCCGCTCCCTCCCGAATTTATTCCAAATCAGAATTGATTAGCACCATCGTTAATGATTAGACTACACTTCTCAAGCTGTGCTGAATTGCGGTTGCTAAATTGGTTATTAAATTGAAGATCAGTTGTTAAAGGTCTGTCTTTCTAAAATTACATAATTGGGGCACCTGGGTGGCACAGCGGTTGGGCGTCTGCCTTCGGCTCAGGGCGTGATCCCAGCGTTGTGGGATCGAGCCCCACATCAGGCTCCTCTGCTATGAGCCTGCTGCTTCCTCTCCCACTCCCTCTGCTTGTGTTCCCTCTCTCTCTGGCTGTCTCTATCTCTGTCAAATAAATAAATAAAATCTTTAAAAAATAAATAAATAAAAAATAAAATTACATAATGGAGAAAAATAAGTTGTCTATGAACACACAAATCAATGCCGTCACTGCAGACTGAGGAATTCTTATTAGAACCTGTTGATAGTGTAAGTTGGAGTTGACAATTTTTAAAGATTTTATATTTTTATTTACTTGTAAGAGAGAGAGTGCGTGCATTAACGCACGAGCGGGAAGGGGGGGGCAGCAGGAAGAGGGAGAAGCAGGCTCCCTGCTGAGCAGGGAGCCCGATGCGGGATTCAGTCCCAGGACCACGGGATCACGACCTGAGCCGAAGGCAGACGCTTAACTGACTAAGCCACCCAGGCATCCCAATAACAAATACTTTTAAATTGAAGACAAGATCAGGCAGTGGTTTCAAGGAGTTTGGAAAAACCAGGATCCTCATGATTAGTGGGAGAATTAACATCTTCATGTCCCCCTTAGGAAGGCGGACCAGTGGCCCCCAGGGCAATTGCGTGAACACCATTCAGGGGATTATACCCATTGTCTGTCTCCTTTTGAAGGGAAGCAGAGTCCTCTTTGGCCACCATTTCTCTCATTTATGAAAGATTCCATGGATAAAGTAGGAAAAAGGGCCTCTCCCCTCTCCTGCCCCTACCTCTTCTCCTGCCCCTCTCCCTTGATAACTTCATAGAAGGAATACTGATTCTGATAGAAGACATTAGCATAAAAAGCAAATTATTCCTTATATTTGTATGTTACTTTACCAAAGACAGGTGGTACCCATCCACTTCACAAAGAGGAACGCTGACCTTCAGACAGCCTCACCTCTGGGCAGACCAGCAGCCAGAGTCCCATCCCCTTACTCCAAAGGTCAAGCAGACAAAACCAGGAGCTTCCAGCAGACCCTCCACTGCATAAGGAAATAGGGTGTCCTCCCCCTGCCCCACCTCTCCTAAAATGCACAGCCCCAAAGCATGCGTAAGCCGCTCATCAGCAAGTTGGAGGCATTCACGAAGAAGATTGTGTACAGGAAGCCTGCCTTCTACTTGAGACATGGCAAACACATAGGAAATGAACAAAACAAGGGAAAACTGTCTCAGGCCGGGGCTTCACTGCCTGACGCATCAAATGTCATCATGCGCACACTGGCCAACAGCACACCTCACCTTGCCAGTCCTACTGGAGCAGGCTAACAGCGGCTATCAGTCTGCTCAATGACAATCCACCATATGGTGGTTTTTCCAGAAACATGCTGGGCAGGTGGGGGAGGTAATGAGGAGCCACCTGTGAAATTTAGTGCCGAATTTTCAAATGCAGGCTGGAACCGAGCACAAATGGCTGGAATGGGTTTTTGCTTTGTTTGGTTTTGGTTTTTTGTCTTTTGCTACAATGCTGTTTGCATCTGTTAGCCAGTGCCCTAACCTGCCAGGCCCAACCAGCTTTCATCCCAGCGTGTTTCACATCCCGCTAACCTGTACCAAATGCCTGAACAAGCATAATCTCACTTAGTTTTGCCTCACAGCAGCCCTGGGAGGAAAGCTGAGTCTCCCTCCACCTTGCAGATAGGGAAATCCATACCCAGAGTGGCTCGGAGGCACCTGGATCCCAAGCCAGGGCTGCTAACTCTGAATCCAGTGCTCTATCCGTGCTACTCTTTTCTTGACTCGCTAGATATGTTTTCTCTCACTTTTTCCCCATTTCCAAGTAGAGGATTATTCTGTATGCACAACAAAGAATGCAGGCTGAGCATGCACGTTCAGACTAAATTTTAACTTAATAGAATAGTGAAATTGATCTGACCTGTTTAATGAGAATCACAGTTATTCTTGGGCTGCCTGGCAACTAAACATAAATGGCAAACAGTTTGTCCACTGTCATACTGAAAAATAATAAAGAGGCACTATTTGGTGCCAGGCATTATGATTGGTGCTGAGGGTGTCAGGATAAAGGCCAAGAAGAGCCCGCATACTTCAGAAGACTTGCAGAAGATGGCCTGACAATGTCACTGTACAACTTCCTAATCAAATGGGGGAGATTATTTTCCTACCCTCTAGAATCTGGGCAGGTCCTGTGAACTCATTAACCAGTAGAATATGGAGGAATTGATTATGTTCCAGTTCCAGGCATAGCCTTTAAGGGACCTGGCATCGTCCTCGTCCCGCCTCCTGAAATGTTCGCTGCAGTGCTCTCTCTCCGAACCCCACCGTCATGCTCTGAGAAGCCCAAGCCACATGGAGCACTCCACTTGACAGCCGTAGCTGAGCTCCCCGTCAACAGCCAGCAACAACTGCCAGACATGTGAAAGAACCTTCTAGGACGTCCAGCACAATTGAGTCTTCACATGACTCTAGCCCTGACACGCATCTGATTCCAACCGCATGAGACCACAAGGGAGAACTGCCTGGCTGAGCCAGGTCAAATCACGAGAACCATATGAGATAGTAATAAATGATTGTAAGCCCCTAACCTTTGGGGTGGTTTGATATGCTGCACATGATAACTGGATTAGAAAGAATAGGTTCAAGTTTTCATCCTTATTTTATACATAGGGAAACTGAGTCCCAGAGGGGCTCAGAAACTTCACAAATTCACAGAGTTAGTAGGTGGCAGAGTTAGGATTCAAACCCAAGGCAACATGACCTTGACTGCGGAGTTTCCACACATAATTTCTTCCCTCTAGAATCTCCCAGTCTGGGAAGAGAGACAGCCAAGCCTGAAGTGTAGTGCACCAGACCTCTGCGATGTAGGTGCAGGACTGGGTGCACACACAGGAGTGAGGGGACCCACCTGTCTTTGCCATGTTGTCTTGCCACCTCTTTGGTCTCATCTAGCACCTTTCCCTCTTTTGGACCCCCATGCTCAAGCCTCAGTAAACTTCATGCCTTCTGATACATCATGCCTCTGAGTATCTGAACTCTCTTCTCCAACTACCAATGGCTGGTTAACAGCTCATTATCCTTCCATGTGTGGTTGAGATGGCCCCTCCTCCAGGAAGCTTTCCCTGAGTTGACAATCACAGCTGTCTCTGTTACCTGACTCTATTCCCCCATATTGTTATGGGCTACAAGCTCCCTGGGTGAGGGACTTCCTCTTCTATGACTTGTTCTGCCTAGCATGTGGAAGGGTCATGACGCGTGAGTCACAAATAACTAGGTAAATCCTCTTTCTCCCCTTCCTCCCCGTCCCAGTGAAATTTTCCCCCAGAAGCTCTTTCAGTTACTCAGATTGCCTGACATTCTATTATAGTTCCCAAAAGTCTTTTATTTCACCCTTAGAAATGGTCTCTGATGCTTATGGTTATGGGAACAGCACCTACTGGGGGTCCCTCAACCTCCAGGTGGTGGATCCTTCTTGTTTAAATACATAAGGACATGAGGAATAATTACTTTTGAATGTTTGGTGGAACTCTCCAATGAAACCATCTGGACCTGGAATTTTCTTTATCTTTCTTTTTTCTTTTAAACATTTTATTTTTAAGTAATTTCTACACCCAACATGGGGCTCAAACTCACAACCTGGAGATCAAGAATTGCATGCTCTACCAACTGAGCCAGCCAGACACCCCTTGAAATAATAACTTTTAAAAAAAGTTTTATTTATTTATTAGAGAACATGTGTGTGCATGTGCGCATGAGTGGGGGAAGGAGGAGAGGGAGAGAGAGAGACTCTTCACACAGACTCCTGCTGAGTTCAGAGCCCGATGGGGCTTGTCCCCATGACCCATGAGATCATGACCTGAGCCAAAACCAAGAGTCAGACACATAACCGACGGAGCCACCCAGGCGCCCTGGAATAATAACTTTAAAAAAATGTAACATTTATTACTATGAGCCAAACACTATCAGAGTCACTGTCCATGTATATCATCCCATTCATGTCTCACAGTTGCCCTCAGGGTCAGTTCTATTGTAGCTCTTCTTTGCAGATGAGGCAATGGAAGCTCAGAAAGGTTGGGTAACTTGCCCAAGGACACATATCTACAAGGGATGGAACCGGGAGCCAAACTCTGGTGGTTTGGTTCCTGGGTCCTGCCCCTTGGCCACACAGCCAGGTAGCAGAGACAAAAGTTTCAGGGTCCCACCCAGAGCCAAGGACCAGGTTTCTTATTGGCCCTCAGTAATGAGCATACACTGCTCTCCATCCACTGGCTTTCAGCCACTCTGTTCCACTCAACCCTCCTTAGCCCCTACCATGGCCTTTCAGCCTCACAACTTCTGCCCTCTCTCTTGTGGTCCTTTGGCTTCTGCTGCCCCTCCTTGACAACTGCTAACCCCTCCCAGTGACTCCAAGTCAGACTCCTCAACAAAGAGGATCTGATGGGACTCTGCTGGGCAAAGCTCTCATGTCAGGCCGCTCCAAATGCTGCTGGCCGACTCCTTGCTGGGCTGCTTCTGGCTCATGGGCCATCCTGGTCCAAGTGGATGTGGCCAAGAGGTTAGGGACACCTGATGTTCAGGCTAGGGACACCTGAAAGTCTGGCTGGTTCTCAACCTAAGAAACTTCTGAAACTTCAACTTAAAAGGATTTTAAAAGGCAGGTATTAGAAGAGTCATGGACATGATGTTTTCGCCTTCCTGTCTCAGGTTGGGCTGCCCTAACAAGACACCATAGACTGGGGGCCTTAAACAACACACATTGATTTTCTCACAGTCTTCTCAGTCTTGAAGGCTGAGAAGTCCCTGATAAAGGTGCTAGCCAATTCCGTTTCTGGTGAGAGCTCTTTTCCTGGCTTGCAGATAGCAGCCTTCTTGCTGTGTTTTCACATGGCAGAGAGGGAGGGAAAGAACTCTCTGGTGTCTCTTACAAGGGCACTAATGCCATGGGCACTAATCCCTCATGACCTCATCCAACCCTAATTACCTCCCTAAGGCCCCATCTCCAAATACCAAAACACTAGAGGTTAAAGCTTCAGTGTATGAATCTGTGGGGAACGCATTCAGTGCATAACACTGCCTAATATTTATTCCCCTTTCTGGGACCTGCACCCTGATTTTCCTATTGGGAATCACCTCTCCCCCACTCAGTTCCTGTGGTTCTGGAGAACTACCCACACACAGCTACATAGGTAGGTAGAAATTGGACTGTCCAATAGAAATATCTACCCCCTGGATATAATAATCATTATACTTAATAATCATATTTAAAAGATAGAGCCATGACCCATATTTGGACCAATCAGAGGGCCTGACATGAACTGAGTTATGTCCCCCCACCCAAATTCATATGTTGAAACCCTAGCCCCCAATGTGACTATATCTGGAGATGGGGTCTTATGGGAGATAATGAAGGTTAAATGAGATCATAAGGGTGGGGCCCTAATCCCACAGGATTGGTGTCCTTATAAGAAGAGGAAGAGACCCCAGATCTCCCCCCAGCCCAACTCTCTCTCTCACCCCCTGTCTCCATGCACAGAGGGGTAAGGACATGTGAGGACCGAGTGAAAGGGTAACTGTCTACAGTCCAGGAAGAGAGGCCTCACCGGAAATCAGCCCTGATGGCACCTTGATCTTGGACTTCCAGCCTCCAGAACCCTAAGAACAGAAGTCCCGACCGTGCCTGATTTGAGCACCTGGATCTGCCTGCACCTGAACTAGGCTTCACGTCTGCATACCACAGTTACACAAGCCAAAGAATTCTTTTTTGCTTGAGTTTTGTTTCTGTCACTTACAACCAAAAGCACTGTGACTGATACAGAGTCAACTCTCATTTTATTATATTCTTTCATCATATCTGACCAGAGAATATCCTTATAATCACGTTGGTGTAAATGAGTTGTAGTCAGACAGTGACACTTTCATTGAAGCCTTGGAACCCACACTCTCTTGGGGCAGGTGAACAGAGAAGAACTTGCAAATTCTTGAATTCTCACCAGCTCCTTAGAGACCGCACATCTGGTTGGCTTTCGCCTAGAGTGAAATCTCTGAAGGGGGTCATGGAGTCCTTTGCCTCAGCCCTTGCTCCGCCAAGGGGCAGCCCTTCACACCAAGAGGCATCACACCAGTGTAGAAATTTCGGTGTGCACGGCAGCAGGCCTGATCTGTGGAGACTTTTCTTGCACACCAGGCCAGCACCTGGTCCTTGTACCGCCAAGCATCTTGCTCAAGCTCTTAGGTGACCATGATGAAGTGACTAACAGAGAGCGGCCACCAGCAGGGATTATGTCCTGTCTGGGGTGGATGGCCACATTGGCCAATAGCAGTCAGAGAAACCCAGCAAGCAAAGTCTCAACTCCAGTGGCCCCAGGAAATGAAACAGTGGTTTTCAAACTTCAGCATGCATCTCAATCATGTGGGAGGTGGGGGGACTTGTCAAAACACAGATAGCTGAGCCTCACCCCCAGAGTTTCTGATTCAGCAGTTCTGGGTGGGGCCTGAGAATTTACATTGCTCGCAAGTTGGGGGGGGGGGATGCTGGTGCTGCTGGTCTGGGGAAGATACATTGAAAATCACTGATTTAGAAGATTGCTGGAGAATTGGATGAAGGCCCCTCAGAGGAGGAGAAATGATCCAGGGCTTGAGTTTGTGGTTTCCCCGAAACCTTCCAACAAAAACCCCCTCTATCATCTCCATTGTGGGTTCTGAAGCCTTGGAAAAGGACAGGAGTGAAAAATGTAAATTTACAGAAAAAATGATATGGAATACCAACTTCATGCCCGTGGGCATAGAGCTGGGAATGTTACCGAATGGTTGTGTGTCTGTCACAGCAGCTCCGAGGTACACTCATCTTTGTTTTAGGGAGAAAGAAGAAGAGGTAGCAGGCAGTGTTGTCTAAAGAGAAGACAGATATTGGAGTTAATTTTTTTTTGGTCATGAAAATTACCAAATGTACACAAAAGTAGAGAAAATAGCGTAATGAATCCCCAAATGCCTCAACTTTGGTAATGACTGGTTCTCCAAGTTGAGTGTTCATCAGAATCACCTGGGAGAATTGTCAAAATAGAGATTGGGTGAATATCTCCACATTCTAGAATTACCAAGACTTTGTCACATTGATGACAGTCTTCTAAATAGGACAGCACGGACATCCTATAATCTCTGAGAGGCAGATTTTTTGGTCATTTACAAATGAAGTTAGAAGTTCAGTCACAAGGACACTCTGCTCAAAGGGTGTTATCACACTGATAGCATATCTCATGGTGGTAGCCTGGATTGGGCCTGTCTTCACTCAGAAAATAACCCAGAGGGGCATCTGGGTGGCACAGTGGGTTAAGCTCCCGCTCAGGCCATGATCTCAGGGTTGTGAGATTGAGCCCTATGTTGGGCTCCATGCTCAATGTGGAATCTGCTTGTCCCTCTCCCTCTGTTCCTCCCCTCCCCCTGCTCTCTCCATCTCTCAAATAAATAAATAAAATCTTTAAAAAAAAAAAAACCCAAAAAACTCAGAAGGGAAGCAACACAGTATGTCACTTAGATAACTGTTTCACAGCCAATGGAAGTTAACGTAGGCTCTCCTTGTGACCCAGTAAATCCACTCATAGCTATTTACCCCAGAGAAATGAGAGCTTCAGTCCACCAAAACAAATAGAACTTCCCAGATCTCAAATGCAGTGGTGAGTGAAAGCAGCCAGGCCCAAATGAGAATATTCAGCACTATTTCAAGTATAGCAAGTCCAAAAACAGGCAAAACGGATCTATAGTGACAGAAAGCCGAATATTGTGGTTGCCTGAGGCTTGGGGTTCAGGGGGTGCTATGAGGAAAAGTAGTTTGGGAAGAAGCACGAGGGATCTTTTGGGGGTACCGGCACTTTCTATTAGTGGATCGGGTGGTTACGCAGGTGTGCACATAGAGGAAAATAATGGAGCTGAACCCGGAGGGTTTGGGCATTTCAGCGTGTGTAACTTACACTTCGGGGGCGTCCTCTTCCCACACATCCGCAGCCACGCCCACACAAAGCCCCAGGAGGCCCAGAGCCAGCTGTGGCCCGGGCCCTCCCACTACCGCGGGGCCCGGCCCACCCGCCGTCTGCTTGCTCCCTCCAGGCCAACTTCCGCGCCTCGGCGAGGGCAAGGAGCCCGCGCCCTCCGGGGAAAGCGCCGGGCAGCCCCGCCCCGGCCGGGTCGCCCCTCCCCGACCGGGTCCCGCGGCGGCAGGGCGGTGGTCTCCGGCGCGGGTCCCGGACGCGTGCGCCCCGCCCCTAGCGGCTCTT
>NC_048223.1:32739272-32794228 GCF_002007445.2 Ailuropoda melanoleuca
GTCCGCACCACGTGCAGCAGCGGCGGCGGACCCGGGGCCGGCGCGGGGCAGCCGGGCGCGAGGCCCTCGGAGGGGCCGCTGGACCCCATCTACCCGCACGTACTCGGCCCTGCTGAAAGTGGCGCAGATGGTAAGAGAGGCCCGGGGCGCGGGGCCGGGGTCTCGCGGAGAGGCCCGGCAGGAAGGGGCGCCGGGAGGTGGCGCGCCGGGCGGCTGGGGCCGGGCGGGGCCCGCCGGAGCATCGCGCCGCCACAGTCAAGTTCGGGGAGGGCTTCCTTCGGAAAGTTGGGTGCGCTGCCGGGGCCCTGGAACTCAGCCCCGACGCCGCCCTTGCTCCCGCGGACGCAGGTCTCCAGGGTCCCAAGTTTTTTTCCAGCCACCCCTCTGCGGGGCCCGACCCGCTTTCCTACAGAAACCACAGGCAGAAGTTGTTTTTCCTCTTCCTTCCTCTTCTTTGGGCCGCGCCGCTTCGAACCCGAGCCGGGGGTGGAAGAGTCGCCCGGGCGGCGCGCTGAGGCGGCGAAACCCGTCCTTCTCCCCCTCGAGGCCTCCTCTTTCCTCCCAACGCAGAGAGCAGGGCTGCCTTGCTCTGGGCGCAGTTTCGCAGAGGAGAGGAAGTCCGAAGTCTCAGTTCTCTGGTGGGAAAAGGAATGGGGACCCTCGGGGGCAGCCGTCCTGGACCCCTGCCCTCTCAAGTTCAAGGGAGGGTCCAGGTCTCGGGGCGGGGAGGGGGGCGCTGGATGGCGGAGGATCGATGGGGAAGATCCATCTTGAGGAGCCCGTGCTCTAGTCCCCCTGCTAACCGAAGGGAGTATCCAGCCCCGTATTTACTGTTTTTTTCTATATATACATACATATAATAAAGTGTAATTTATCAATTAGGTATAATAGGAGATTACCGACTAATAATAAAATAGAACAATTATAACTACATACTGTAATGAAAAGTATGTAAATGTGGTCTCTCTCAAAATGCCTTATTGTACTGAACTCACCCTTCTTGTGATGATGTGAGATAATAAAATGCCTGACCCATGAGATAAAGGGAGGTGAATGATGCCGGCATTGTGACAGAGCATCAGGCTGCTATTGATCTGACCACTCAGCAGAGCAGAGGGTCATCTGGTTCACTGTGGGTAACTTAGCAAAACTGGATGGGCGGTGGGGGGGGGGGAATATAGTACTCATTTGGGGGAGCCAGAGTCATCTAAATGGGGAGTCCCCTGTGGAGCAGGCAGGCTGCAGGTCTGAGCTCTGGGTATGAGCAGTGTGGTGCCGGAGCCTTCCACCAAGGCTGGTGTTGTCTGGCCCATTCTCTTGTGCCCCACTGTTCTCTTTCTAACCTTTTTTTTCTTCTTTAAACAAATTTTCATCTTAAACACCTTTCCCATTCATTCAATGTGTTTTGTGAAACTAGGTTGGGCTGCTCGTGATTCCACTCATTGTAATGTTGGCAGTAGGAATGGTGGAGGGGGAAGTGGTAGTTTTGAAGAGGGATGTGGAGAAAGGGATGTGGGCATAGGAACAAGGTTACGCATCCAGAAGCTGGTGTCTGCTAAGGTGGGCCAGTTCCAGGGTGCCCGACTCAGTGACAGCTGCCCCTGAATCCATAGCACTGTTGTTCTGGTGTGTGTAGAGGGGGCCGCCATTTCCTGCTTAGGCCAGATCTGAAGGGAGGGCGACTGAGTTCTCTTTTCTCTAAGAAGGGCATCTAGATGGACCAAAAATTAGGAAGTGTTAGCTACTACTAACAACGCATTGTGCGGAGGAGTGTTGGTTGTGAGCAAGGCATTTTTTGGCTTACAGTAAGATTGCTAATCAGCCGAGTAGAGGGAACCAGCCTACCTCTTCATCCTTAAAAGATGGGGGGGGGGCTGAGACCCTAATGGAGCCCTGGAAGACATATCATAAATCAAATAATGAGTTCGGTGGACAAAAATTGGGATCGGAAGCCTTCATCTGGTCCATGAATTTGATGGACAAAGGCAATGGGCTTAAAAAGGCTCCATGTTGGTCCATGAGTTTGGTGGATAAGGTTTGTGGAGAAGAGAAAGCTCCATTTCATCAAAAGCTCCTCAGCGAGCCTCTTGCCTGTGGCCCTTATGCTGGGTTGCAGGTGACAGTCACAGGGCTTTTTGTTCCATAGAAGGGAACAAGACCTAGAGAACGGCTTCTCTGTTGTGGCCCTCTTAAAACCATCCTCGCGGGATTCTGACGTCTTCTTCCTCCCCTGGGGAGCCCCCTGTGATTGCAGGCTGGTTTGAGCAGACCTCTTGGAAGTGAACTTGCCCTTGCAGGGTGGTCATATAGAGAGACTATTTAGGGTGGTCCCCCTGGGGCTCTTGTCTGACTCTTTCCCATTCTCCTTTTCTTGCTCTTATCTGGGGCCTGCATGGACATTTGAAATTCTTTCATCTTTTTTGCCGGAAACATGTGTGCAGCCAAGAGTTAACAACACTGGGGAAGGGCAGGTGCCACAAGTGGGCATTCTATCCATGGGTCTCTGATTTCGACCACTGATGTCCCATTGGCATCCTGAATAGGCCGACCCGTATGTCCTAGACTTCCCATAAAGTGTTTTCCTCATGGTCTAATCAACAGACCTGTCGACATATTACCTTAAGAAATAATTGAAAAGGCTGTTCCCTTTTGAGAGCAACTTCCTTTCTTTGCTTTGAGTCTCTCCTGGGTCCACCACTACCAGAAAACGAAAAGAGATAATGGGAAGAGAGTAAGTTTCTCAGTGAATGTTGGTACTTGTCACTTTAATGAATCTTTATAATCTTGTGGCCACAATAGTTTAGTTTCCTGGGTCTTCCTCTTTAGACTAGAGACTGTCACAGTTGTTGGCCCTAAAGGAGTAGGTTTCTTTATTGTTGTTAATAGCCCTATTTTTTGAACCCTATCATTGTTCTTAGTGAGACACTAGGGAGGGATGGTGGCTCAGTTGGTTAAGTGTCTGCCTTCCGCTCAGGTCATGATCCCAGGGTCCTGGGATTGAGCCCCGCATCAGGCTCCTTGCTCAGTGGGGAGCCTGCTTCTCCCTCTGCCTGCTGCTCCCCCTGCTTGTGCTCAGAGTCTGTCCCTCTCTCTCTCTGACAAATAAATAAATAAATAAAATATTTTAAAAAATAAATAATGTACTAGGGATTCCATACTCTTCATCATGTATGTGTCATTAATTGTTTTTAAGGATCCAGCGAAGGAACATATTTTGACAAAGAAGAAACTGATTGAAAGGTTGAACTAGTCAAGTCACACAGCTGTCAGCCACCAAGGTGGGGCCGACCCAGGCCTGACGGGCCTCGTGTCCCCAAAGACCCTGCAAAGTTGTTGCTTGTTAATAGATCTAGGGACAGCCATGCCGCAGGGAGATACCATGTCACAGCCAGTAGGATGGCAGCAGTGGGAAAGAAAACGCTATCAGGCCAGGACGATGGGGAGGATGCGAAGAAATCAGAGGCCACATATGTGGCCACTTGGCCAGTGGGAGTGTAAAACGGTGCAGACACGTTGGCAAGTAGCCTGGCAGTTCCTCAGACAGACACGGAGTTGCTGTGGGATCCAGTGGTTCTAGCCCTAGGTGTACACTGAAGAGAAGTGCAAACACCTGTCCGCACAAAACCTGAACACAGAAGTTCGTAGCAGCGTTATTCATGAGAGCCAAGACGCGGCGACTCTTGAGGTCCTGATGAGGACTGGACTGATGAACAGATCAGTAAAATGTGGTGGATTCATGGGCTGGAATAGTGGCAGAAAAAGGAATAAAGTACTGACAGGGGCTACAACTTGGAAGATCCTTGAACACGTGCGAAGTGGAAGAAGCCAGACACAAAAGACGATATATTCTTTTTTTTCTTTTTTTAAAGATTTTTGTTTTTTTTTTTTTTGAGAGACAGAGCGAGAGACCATGAGCAGGGGGAGGGGCAGAGGGAGAAGCAGGCTGCCCGCTGAGCAGGGACCCCGATGCGGGACTCGATCCCAGGACCCCCGGGATCATGACCTGAGCCGAAGGCAGATGCTTAACCAACTGAGCCACCCAGACGTCCCCAAAAGACTACGTATTCTATGTTTCCACTTAACATGGGATGCCCAGAACAGGCAAATGTCTAGAGATGGAAAGTAGATTAGTGGTACTCAGGGCTGGGGAGTTTGGGAGCAATGGGGGGGGGGCTGCTAATAGGTAGGTGGTGGTTTCTTTTTGGATGATGAAAACGTTCTGAAATGGATTGTGGTGATCGTGGCACAACTCCGTGAATGTACTAAAAACCACTGTACACTTCAAATGGGTGAATTGTATCGCAGTAAAGCTGCTAAAAGGAAATCTAGGGAAGAGTTCGGAGAGGGGTACTCTGTATGACACCACTGGGTGTGGGAGGGTTGCAATTACAGGAAACTCCCTGGCCGTCCCCCCATATCCACTACTAGAGGAAGGAATGTCCCCCTGCAGACCTCACAGAATCGGAGCCTGAAGGGGGTGCCCTGAGGTCTGGAGGGGTCCAGATGGCTCTGTGTGTGACCCCGCCAGCATTCCTCATGAGTTCATTTGTCCAGCAGACATTTATGAGTGCCCCCTTCATCTTCATTTCTGCGGGAGCAGGGGCTGTGACAAAGTCCTTGCCCTCAGGAAGTCTGTGGTTTCCCTGAGGAGACAGACAAGTCCCAAAATTGACTGGTTGGGAAAACAAAAGAAAGTCTGGTTGTCTGCACTGGGAAGGAAGGAGAGCGGCTTGAAGGTGAAGGTCACATCTGAGTTGAACCTGGAGAGCTGGCCACGGGTTGGTGAGGTCGGGAGTGTGCTCTTAGCTCTCTATTGCCTTTATTCGGTATGTTTCAGTTGGAGATAAGGGATAGGTTGGGGGTGTTGGAGGGGAAGAGAATACAGCAGGACACGCAGTACTTGGGCAGTACTGACATCTAGAAAGAGGCGTCATCTCCTTTCCTGGGCATCTGCTATGTTTTTATATAAAGCATGTGAAATACAGAGGTTAACAAGACAGACCCTTTCTGCATGTGCAGAGAAATGGGCTGTGACATTTGCAGAACCATATGGAAGGAAAAATCAGAGCATAGTTTCACAAGCAGCAAAGATGGAAACTTAAATGTGCTCCAGAAGTTTCATTTATTTACTCAGCAAATATTTGAGCACCTGTTGTATGCTAGAATACGGTGGAAAGGAGTAAATAAGGCAGATCAGTTCCTGTGCTCCTTTATTCAAATAGGGAAGATAAACATTAATAAAATGATTATAAATACATAACTACAAACTGGGACAAAAGCTCAGAAAAAGAGGTACTCAGTATCACAGAGAATTAACTAGAGAGTCTAACCTGTCGGGGAGGTAAGGAAGAGCTTCTCTAAGGAAGGGAATATTTGAAGGTTGAGGGAACAGCATTTCCCAAAGAAGGAAAAGCACAGACAATGACTCTGAGAGTCTGGACGGAGGAGTATTGCTGTGGTTGGAGGGGAGGGAGCAGAGGTGGAAGTGGTTTGGGTGAGACTGGAGAAATATGCAAGGGCCAGACCCTCAAGGCCTGCCAGATCATCTTGAGGGTATGGTCCTTCATCTAAGACTGGGGAAGCATCCTGTCACCATCAACCCACCATTGAAGTTGTGGTTTTCAAACCAGGGCTGTACCGCCCCCTAGAGGTTATTTTGGAACTTTATGGAAACTTTTTTGGTTGTCCCAGGGATTAGGATCCTAATATATGTACATTTTGTTCATTTCAGCATAGTAATGAGGGCATGGCAAATATTTAATAGACGAAAGAGATGTTTTATCTGAAATAAGATTAAAGGAGCCTACACAGGCTGCGTGGAAGCTGAGTGGGTGTGTGAGTCTGGGGAGGGAGAGGACCCTCCGTTTCCTGGCATGAGAGAGCATTCTGAATACCCTCCAGTAGGCCGGGGCGATTACGAGCTGCACTCTGGAAATTCACAGACCAGTTCCCAAACAGAATTGAACCGTGGGGGAGCTCAGCCTCTGGTATAGCTGTGAATAGACTTAGGCATGGAGAACGATCCAGCATAACCCAGAACGGTCCACCCCTCTTTGTTCTGCTTTAGGGCTGTGTCGCAGGGGAGCACCAGTGTGGTTCCCGAACGCAGTCTGCACACCCCTGTCCTATTTCCTGGAAGCTGGAGGGTTAAAGGCAGCAAAGAACCTCACTGCCAAGATTCTTTTCCTCCCGGCCCAGTACTGATCCAACAACAAGAAACTACTTTCCATCAATAGCCAGACAAATAAAAGTAATAAAACATAACAAGTTATGGGCTTTATTCCCGGTGACAGAAGTAATGCTTGTTCATTATAGAAATTTGGGGAAACACAAAAAAGAAAGTAGACACTCCCACCCTCTGTTTTCCAAGACTAGTATTGAAAGTAAAATTTTATGCCATTTCATAGTAGACATCTCTAATTTGGGATGGTTTTGTTTTATTTATTTATTTATTTATTTATAAAGATCTTATTTATTTAACAGAGAGAGAGAGGGAATGAGCAAGCAAGCATGAGTGGCAGGGGGAGAGGCAGAAGGAGAGGGAGAAGCAGGCTCCATGCTGAGCAGGGAGCTGGATGCGGGGCTCAATCCCAGGACCCAGGGATCATGACTTGAGCTGAAGGCAGACGCTTAACCGACTGAGCCACTCAGGTGCCCCTGTTTTGTTTTATGTAGAAAATTAGGATGATATATACCTATTTTGTAAAATGCTTTTTTTTTTTTTTGCTTAATATGTGATGAATGTTTTCCTGTGTCATTTCATGTTTATCTGCAGTTTGGTTTTTAACAGCATCACTGTAGCAAGTCATGGCTGTACCACGGTCTGTGTGACCAGCCCCCTCCCCCTCACTGTGGCTCAGAGAGCTTCCAGATCTGTGGATGTACAAACAAGGCTGTGGTGAACCTCCTTGTGGAGAAGTCCTGCTGTACACACCCATAAATCTTTCCCCAGGATAAATGGCAGTGACCTTTTACGAAGAGAGAAATGAAGTGCTTCGTGCCCTTCGGAGCATGGCGACATTAAACACTGATGTAAACGTTTTAGTATCTAGAAATGAATGGGTGTCCCTTTATCATCCAGAAATTTCCAGGAGCCAAATGTGATGGTAATCATATTTTAAGTCGTAATAGTATTTTTGGCGTCTAATGGTTGGGAAAAGGAACAATGCCATTGAGGGGCTAGAAGTGCCTTTAAATGCACTGGCATTTAAGTAATGGCAACAGCATCCGCATCAATTTGAAGAAGGATAGTGCCACTGGCTTCCTTGAGCACGTGGATTTCTTAACTACTGGCCAGAATTCCCCTCCAGGGCACCCCGAAAACCACCTGCCCCCAGATTGGAACCCAGTGGCCAGAGGAGAGGGTGCTGATGGCGAAACCCGATGGGGGTCCACCGGGCTGCCGGGGCCAGGGTGGAGCACTAGTGGGTGCGTGTGTGGTCCCGCGGGGTTTCGGGCATTACTGTGGGTATTAGAGACCCTCCAGGGCAATCCTGGGCCTCGGTCAGGGGCTCCCTGTGGGGGTCCGTGTGTGGAGTTAAACGCTCCCGTCCTCCCAGGCCCTCGCCCTGCCGCCGTGCTCCCGGCGCTTCCTGCTCAGCGCCACTGGACGCGCATCTGTTTCCTCCCCTGCCATCTGCCTTCCTGCGCCGGCCCAGGCATGCTGCCCCGGGAAGCCTCCCCCGACCCGCCGCCGGCCGCATGCTCGCCGCGTTTGTCACCAGCCTGGCTCCGCGGCTCCCTGGCCCGCTGCTCGCTCTCCGGCATTCCTCGCTGCGGCCGTAGCAACTCCTGGCAGCCGCCGCCGGCGCAGAGCCAGGTGCTGGCTGCTGGTGGCTCTGCAGCCCCTGGGGCTTGTCTGAAGGAAAGGAGGATGGGAGGAGACCTCCCTGCCCCATCCCAGTTCCCTGGGCGAAAGCGGGAACCTAGAAGCTTCTCAGCCTCCTGCAAAAAAAGCACTTCACCTGCTCCGTGTTTTAATCAGCAGTGATTGGGACATGGCCTTTCCTTTTCCTGGGGCAGCCACACTCTTTCTTTTTCTTTCTTTCTTACTTTCCATAGATGAAAGGATAGGTGGATTGACAGAGAAAGAGAAATTGTCTGTAAAGCGGTTTCCCCGTATTGCCCACGGAAAGGATCGCTGTGAAACTGGCGAGTGGTATCATCCTGAGTTTTAAAGATGGAGAAGATGCAGTTCCTTGAGAAGGGGATGGGAAGGAGGAAATAAAGGAGAAATGAATTAAATGCTTCCAGGTATGGAGTAAATTGGAACCTTCTGGAAAGCATGGAGAATGACTGACTATCCTGTGACCACAGTGTAGTTTTACTGACTTTTCCTCGTAGGTTTTCTTTATTTCCCTAAGAAGGCGGCAGCAATGCTACTGACTGTGAAGAAGTCTTTTTTTTAACTTTTCCCCTCAAGTGACAAAAGTGGTACTTTAATAATAATAATAGTGTTGATCCCTCACTGAGTTCCCATCGCGTAACAGCCATTGGGCCAGGTGCTTTACGTGTGTTACCTCGTTTAATCCCCCTGATAAGTAGGTTCTATCGTTATCTGTGTTTTACGGATGAGGAAACTGAGGCAGGGAGGTTCAGTAACTTGCCCAAAGTCACAGCCATAAAGAGTGAAGCTGGGTTCTGAACCAGGCAGTTCGCGTCCAGATCTTGAGCTCATAAAAGGACAGTTCGGGGTCATTTCGTTCTCATTATCAATACCCCATGAGCATTTTCCTGTGTCATTAAACCTTGTTTGAAAATGTTGTGATACGTGCCTACGAGGCCATTGTTTGGTTGTACCATAACTGATCCCATTGGCTCTGCGTTGGCGGGCAGGCTGTGGCAGATCTAAAAGGAGGTGCTATGAGACGCGACGCAGGTGCTAGTGGCAATTTCACCCTTTGCCAGAGATGAAATCAGCCAGAGGAGGGAAAACCCCTCAGTGGGGTATTGAACAGTAGGTGTGTAGTATTTTAGAAAGCATATTTACATGTCACCCACAGGGCTGCTGGAAGGCTTAAGAGAAAACCATCATTATTATTCTTGCTTGTAAGTCACAAGTTCCTCCTGGAAGGGTTGGGAACAGAGGGGAACTAAGGTTTGAGTATCTGTTGTGCTATGTCAGGCAATTTTACATGCAATTTCCCTTTCTTTAGCCCTTTTAGTGACTCTGTTTTATTTATCCACCCCTTCTTTCGGTTGAATGGAGGCTGAGAGGTTTTGTAACTTGCCCAGAGTTCAAAATATTCATTAAATTCTGGAGCCAGGTTCTTGATACGCAAGAACTCACTTATCATTACAGCATTTCCAGGAGATGTCAGTATTCCCATTTTACAGATGAGGGAACCTGCGGGGCCTTCTCTGCAGCCTTTAGGCTTGTAAGAACCGCCTCCATCTCCCAGCTGTCCTCCCCTCCTCCATTGTCCCTTCCAGGGCCATTCTAAAAAAGAAAAGTCCTGATCCAAACAGAAACTATGGCTGTGTAATTGTTCAAATTATGTTTACTTCTTAAAAATAGGTAACCTGATCAGGGCGCTTGGGTGGCTCCGTTGGCTAAGTGTCCAACTCATGATTTCGGCTCAGGTCATGATCTCATGGGTCGTGGGATTGAGCCCTGCATCAGGCTCCACGCTCAGCTGGGAGCCTGCTTGAGATTCTCTCTCTGTCTCTGCCCCTCCCCCCCACTCACTCTCTTTCTCTCTCAAATGAATAAATCTTTAAAAAAAACAGTAACATGATCAAGATTTTAAAAATACAAAAAGTCCTCCAATTTCCACTTTCCCTCCCTGGAAGCTACCAGTGATACTAATTTCTTGTACCTCCTTCAGGAATTATTTTGTGCTTCTGTGTGAGTGTGTGTGTGTGTGTGTGTGTGTGAGCGAGCATGCGCACGCTGTAACAGCTGCATTGCCTTCCAGAGAACAAATTTACCATCATTTATTGAACTAGTCCCCACCGACAGCACTTAGGTTATTTCCCATCTTTTGTTCTCTCAGTGCTGTGGCAGGTACCTTTGTATATAACATAGTTTTATATGTGTACAGGAATATCAGAAGGAGAAGTCCCTAAAATAAGAATGCCTGGACCAAATGTTGCCCGCTCTTGGAAATTTTTCATCTGTCCTGAAACTCAGATTTGCAAACATCACCTTGTGATCTTCTCCTGCGGGACTTCAGGGGTCTTCCACATCCGTTGACATTGAGAAGGACTCTACTTAGCATTCGGAGTTCAGAGTTCCGCTTAACATTAAGATATTAAGAACCGGGAAAGTTTAGGGAACAAGAAAACTTGTGTGACCAGCATTTTTCTTAGAATTTCCCAACATCCATCACAGGGTGTTGAGGTCAGCTTCCCTAGTGGTAGAGCTAGAGATGGGGTTCTTGTGCATTTGGTCAGTTCTGAGTGAGGGAGGCAGGCAGAAGAAGGAGCTCGACAAAGATGGGTTTTTAGAAGTCTAAGCCTCAGCCTGATCTTTCGGGGATCTCTGGATAGTGAGGTGCACCACAGAGATTCTCCTGTTTTGAGGCAGTGGAGCTCTGGGCTTTTGTACCCTTCATTGACTACAGACCTGGGGGATGGGGAGTTGATAAACCCCCAGGAACCTCTGAGCCAGACAGCTGCAGCTCTCCAAGGGGAAATCACTAGCACAAGGTTGCACGTGGGCGGAGTTAGCAGCAGCGCCCCCTGCAGTACCCGGGCAGTGGTGCACGGACCTGGTTAAAGGGAGCGCCAGGGAGCCGCGCACCAATGGAGTGCCCGCTTGTGTTCCTTCGGAGCCCTTGGAATTGCTTCCCGTCTTTCTCGGATCTCTGCTGAGGCTCTAAGCGGATGCAGTCTGGGGACTTAAACCTGACTGCAGACTCCTTCCACCCGCAAAACTGGTTTCTCGGTATTCTTGCCCAGTCACCCTCTGGATCTGCAATGCCAAGCTGCTCAGCCTTCCAGACCGCACAGGACTTTTGATGTTGCTTTTTGAGGTCCCCTTAAACAGTCCTGTTATTTTTTTCTTTTTCTATTTGAAACAAGGAGAGGAAAACAAATCAATGTGTACTGAATGAAAAATCAACTCAACAGGGAGCAAAATTATTTCAGTAACCTTTTATAAGGGAATTATAAGCAAAGTCATGGTAGTATAAATAACTTGACCATATCTGTTTTAACTCCTTGGAAAAACTTTAAGAACATAACCACAGGAAATTTTCCTGGAGAAAAGCAATTTGATTTCAGAGATGGGGCCTTATTGACACATGCTGTTGTGAGTTTCACATGGAAAAGGTAAAAGAGGCCCCACTAACCCTTGTGTTGATGTGACACTGGGTTTACAAGGGTTCCTCAGGTATCAGCGGGACTGAGCCGTGCGTCCTGTTTATTGACTGCCGCTTAAGTCAGAGGGAAAAAACTCTGCAGCATAACATGCATCCCCTGGGTCTAATAGGGGGTCTCCTTGCTGACATGCTCTCACCATTTGTGGTGACATCGATCCCATATTTAGAGATGTGATTGCTACTTCAACATACGGCTGTCTTAGTGTGATTAACGGATGAAAAATTGCTTTCCTATTGTAGTGGGTTGAATGAAGACCCCCACAATATATGTCCACATCCTAATCCCTGGAACCTGTGAATGTTACCTTATTTGGAACAAGGGTGTTTTCAGATGTAATTAAGTTAAGGGTCTTGAAATGACTATCCGAATTACCTGACGGGTCCCTAAATCCAATGACAAGTGTTTTGTAAGAAACACACAAAGGAGAAGATGATGGTGACTGTTGGTTTGAAACCCTCTCCTAGCTTCTCAGGTGTAATCTGAAACCAGCCCCCCATACTGGGAGGGCAGGGGGAGCCAAGGAAGGAGGCATATTTAATGAGCAAAGGGGACTTACATACGAGGCTTGTCTTGGGCAGCGGCAAGATGAGTGGATTCTGCACCTGCCCACCAAACCTTAAATTTTGGCCTTAACTGGGTTCAGTCCCAAATACCATCCAGATGTTCTCAGCATTGCATCACTGTCTCAAGGCTGTGTCCTTGGAGCAGCCTCTGGGAGTGGGAAAGGTAAGTGGAACCCACGTTCCAAGGACAGGGAGGGGCCAAGGACCTCCGTGTGCCTGGGTCCAGCTCACAGGTCACCTGGTGGTCACATCTATTTGATGACCTTCTCCAACAGTGATGTGAAGATGTGGCAGAGATTGCAGTGATGTGGCCCTGAGCTCAGGAACACCAGGGCAGCCGCCGGAGGCTGGAAGAAGCGATGCATGGATTCTCCCTAGAGTCACCAGAGAGAACTCCATCCTGCCAACACCTTGATTTAAGCCCAGTGATACTGCTTTCCACTTCTGACTTGCAGATTGTGAAAGAATAAATTTCTGTTATGCTAAGCCACCAACTTTATTGTAATTTTTTACAGCAACCACAGGAAACGAGCACAGCCAATTCAAGACGTCGCATTGTGGTCAGATTCTAAAAATCCTCAGCATTGCAGACTGTAGACATTTAATATTTTCTCCTTTTAGAAACATTGCTTGTTTCTCGGAACAGTGTTTCAGAGAAGAGATGGCCATCCTCTGTCACTCCGGATGGCAGTTACATCTCAATCTTCTTTATTTTGATATATCTTTTTCCGTAATAGCTTATTCAAAAAGAGAAGCGGTCCTTGAATTTCTGCTGAGAAAAGCAGAACCGTAAAGATAGAGCAAACATGAAGAGAACATCAGAGAGTCATTCTCAGATGGCAGAGTAGAGACAAAAGATGAAAAGTCCATTCCAAAGAAGGAAGAGCTGCTTCTGGCTTTCTGCGGGCATCAGATGAAGTGTCCCCAGTTCCGCCAAACCATTGGATTGCCAAATAAATTTTACAGCATTCTAGTAGAATTTTTAAAGATAGGATATTGCAGGCCAAAAATATGCCTTAAGGCGGTCAAGTTAGCCCTGCTTTGAAATAGTTGCAATTTAAAAAAAAAATGTTTGTAGGGGCTTAGTTGGTTAAGCCTTTGGCTCAGGTCATGATCCCCGGGTCCTGGGATCCAGTCCCACATCGGGCTCCCTGCTCAGTGGGGAGTCTGCTTTTCCCTCCCCCTCTGCCCCTCCCCCTGATCGTGCTTACTCTCTCTCAAATAAAATAAAAATTTAAAAAAATCCATAAAAATTAAAAATGTATGGAGAAGTGCCCAATGACTTAAGTCTCTAAATTATAAATACTTTTGTAACTTTTTGTCTATAAATAATTCCAGATTTACAGAAACTTTGCAGGAACAGTACAGAGAACTCTCCATATACCCTTCCCCCCAGGTTCTCAGGTTCTCAACTGTTAATCTTTTAACATACTTGTCTGATCATTTTCCATTTATATGTATGTGTATATTATTTTTTCTTTGAATCCCTTGCGAGTAAGCTGCAGACATCATGCTCTTTTGTCCAGGAGTCCTCCAGTGTGCATTTCCTAAGTGTTACGTAACATCAGGATGGTTGCCTCAATCAGGAAATTACTGACAGCAGCCCTATTATCGCCTCTACCAGCCTTATTCAGATTTTGCCAGTTGACCCACTAATGTCCCTTATCTCCTCTAGGATCCTATTCTTTTTTTTTTTTTTTTAAGATTTTATTTATTTATTTGGCAGAGAGAGACAGCCAGCGAGAGAGAACACAAGCAGGGGGAGTGGGAGAGGAAGAAGCAGGCTTCCAGAGGAGGAGCCTGATGTGGGACTCGATTCCACGACTCTGGGATCACGCCCTGAGCCGAAGGCAGACGCTTAACGCCTGAGCCACCCAGGCACCCCTAGGGTCCTATTCTTGATCAGGAGTTATATTCACTTGTCCTGACTCCTTAATCTGTTTCAATCTGTAACAGTCCTTCTTATCTTTCGTGACCTTGACGTTTCTGAAGAATCCAGGCCAGAGCCACCCCGTCACTGGACATCAAAGTTGGTTTGGAGAGCAGTATTTCGTAGCTTCAGTTGATGCAAAAGAAGGGGAGGAAAACATGTTTGGATCATGGCGCACACCTTATCTCGATTTTTGTGCTTTTCTTTTCACAACAGACCCTTTTGTAAACTTCTTATCTGAAGTTAATAGTTAATAGTTCACGTGGAGCTTAACTGCAGGTCCTAGTCAAAAAAAAAAAAGAGAGAGAAAGAGAGAAAAGAAAGATTTACCTCAAATGCCACATCCTTGGGACAACAGCTAAAACTTACCGAGGGCTCATCACCTACCAGCTCCTATTCTATGAACTTGACATGAGTGACCTCATGTAATCTTCCCGCCCGCCCTGCCATAGGGCTACTACTGTTTTTCCCATTTCATTGCAAGCATCTGAACTCTCAGTAATTATGCAGTTAGTTACTGCGGTACAGGGTTTGACGCGATGACAGATCTGTAGCTGTTCACCCCAAACCCACGCTCCCGCTTTCACGGTGTGGGGTGGTTCCTGACTGACAGCTGTGCAGCCAGACGTGTCCTGCCATCTGTGTCCACGTGGCCATGCTGCTAGTTCTCACCGGTGGAATCAGAGTAGATGGGGTGTTTGTCGCTTCCTTTCGGAGGCTCTTAAGGGGCAGGATTCTCTACTCTTTCCATTTCAAAGCCTTATTTTTCATATTTTATAGATCAGGAAACAGAAACAAATCCAGGTGTAGAAACTGCCTGCTTCCCTGCTGGACTGCTCCCTGTCCTGCCATGAAATTGTCCCCCTAACACCACCCTAACCCCCATCATACTGTCCTATTGGCCAGTCCTGATTCTTTCACAGCAGGTTTTTTTGTTTTGTTTTTTTAAGATTTGGCACAGAGAGAGAGAGAGAACAAGCAGGGGAGCAGCAGGCAGAGGGAGGGAGAAGCAGACGCCCCGCTGAGCAAGGAGCCTGATGCCGGGCTGGATCCTAGGATCCTGGGATCATGACCAATCCTGGGATCGTGACTGGAGCTGAAGGCAGACGCTTAACCCACTGAGCCACCCAGGCACCTCCCTCACGACAGTTCTGTAGCTGAGATCCCCTTGTTCACTTCTTTGTTACTCTTTATGGTGGGTCTTCTCACTAGGACCCGAACTTCGGAGGGACAGTGACCTCGCTATCTGGGTCACCTCGGGGTGCCTCGCTCCTGCGGTGGTGCCTGGAGCATAGGAGGCACTCACAAGTTTTGGGGGGTTTTTTAATGAATGAAAGCATATTTTCTTGCCAAAGCCCCTGGTAATAGCACTCTTTTCAAAAAGGTCAGCTTGGAGGAAATGCTTGAGACCTGGATCTTCCTTGGACGATGTGGTAATGCCGCGTGGGGAGCTGCCTGCGGAGGGCTGGGGCGTGGGCCCCAGTGTGGGAAGGGCCCCTGTGCCAGGCCTGGAAGCACCATGGTGCCCGGGGCAACAACTTCAGGCCCGGGGGCGGGTCTCCCTGCAGAAGGAGGAGAGGCCGAGGAAGACGCGGGTGAGACCCCAGCAAGGAGAGATTAGGATGCCTGTCCTGGAGTGTCTGATAAAGGTCCAGTTGCTGCCCCAGCTGCCAGCACAAGGGCACCTCTCTTTCTTGTTTAGTTGAGCTGACAGGTTTCCATGGACTCACCCAGTCCAAACAGTGGCTTCCTGCACCCAAGCAGAGACAAGCCGAAGGATGAGGGAACCGTCTGTTTGTCAAGCTGTCAGGACAGGACTCCGAATTTAACACAACGTCAGGAAACATTGAATAGTGGTGTTGCTGTATTGGGTTAAAGGCTGGAAGAATCAAATGCCAGACGCGGCAAGCTCGCTTTTGGATTTCTATTCCTGGCTCAGGTACTCACCCTGTGGTGTGGTCCTCGTCACTGCCCTTTGCCTGGCAGGGCGCTATTTCAAGTGACTTCATCAGATTTTTGGTGCCTGTTCGGTCCCAGCCCTGGACCGGGACTGAGACCGAGGCCCCGGTGATGAACAGGGCAGACCCACATCTCCCCTGTGGGCAGGAAATCCAGACTCTGACAGGTGTTATGTTTCATTCCCTCTGAGGCACCACTGTTTTAGGCACTGCTAAGAAAGAAAGAAAATGGTAATTCCATGACAGATCTCTTACTTAGAATTTTTTGTTTATGCTCAATGGAAGAGTTCTTTTATTTTTATTATTTACTTATTTATTTGAGAGGAAGAGAGAGGGGAAGGGCAGAGGGAGAGGGAGAATCTCAAGCAGGCTCCATGCCCAGCGAGAGTGCGACTTGGGAGCAGGGGCAGGGCTCGATCTCAGGACCCTGAGATCGTGACCTGAGCCGAAATCAAGAGTCGGACACTTAGCCAACTGAACCACCCAGGCGCCCCTAGGAAAGTTCTTTTAGACTTCATTAAATAGAGATTTTATATACTCTTATGAATATATAAAAAGAAAAATCTATGAAGGAAAATAAATTGCTTAAGATAATCCTACAACCTCTTTACCGTCAGAGCCCTCCTCTTCTAAATTCCTTTTTTTTTTTAAAGTATTTTTACACACCCTATTGTCCTTTGTGCCATCAAAAGTGTGAGCAACGGAGCATTTTTTAGAAGAGTCCGTAAAAGAACTAAAAGCCGTTGGTGCTGGCTCGCAGGCTGGTTTCCGAGTCCCTCTCTGGCGACGATGCTAAACATACTTGGTTCCCCATCCCGCCATCTCAGCCTCACAAGCCTCTGGTTCTCTGGGCTTCAGGGACTGCTCCACTCTTGTCTCTGGAATGTTCTTCCGTGCCACTGACACCCTTGCAAGTGTTTTGATGCCGGCACATGGGCACACGGCAGGCAAAGATAACTACTCCGCAAATACTGTCTGGTCTGGCCGACAGTGTTTGTAAGTTGCAGCCCTGACTCGAGGGAAGTAAACATGAGCCAGATCGAGCATCTTTGAATCGGTGAAGTGTGGTTAGTGTAAGGGTGGTGAGCGTCATGAAGGAGGAAGTATGGGACACTGTGAGCACAGATAACAGGGGTCCTCCGTAGTTCGTAGTCAGACTTCCTTGGGGAAGGAACCCTCCCTGAGTATAGGAAGGGGCAAGGCAGGAGGAGAAGGCAGAAGTGTCCTGGAGGAGGGAACAGCCTTTGCAAAGGCCCACATTGAAAGAGAGAAAGTACAGGGTTTAAAAGCCTCTTGGTCAGTTCATGAAATGGGCTTTTTGGTGGTGGTAGAATGTGGAATTGCTGCTAGCCACAGAAATTAAAAACAAAATTCACCCATGGCCCCCACATTCCACAAATTCCACAATGGTCTATTTTGGTCCTCGTCCGAGTGTGTACATGAAGTTTGCGGAGCTGTAATCCTACTGATGATAATCATGGATTCTGCTTCCTCTCTTTTTTTTAATCACAAAATTCAATATTTAGTAACATGTCTCTGTTGCTATAAAGTCTTCATAATTGTGCATAATATGTACAGTCATCTAAATGGATATTCTTTAATTTACATAACCATTCACTTTTGAACATGTGGGCTGTTTTTGAGCTTTTAACTCCTATAAATGATATTACATTGAACATTTGCGGAGGTTGGCAAACTATAGCCCCCATCCAAATCCGGCCTGCCACCTGTTTTTATAAGTAAAGTTTTATTGGAACACAGCCATACTCGTTCACTTATGTACATTGCATATGGCTGCTTTTGCACTATGACGGCAGAGCTGAGTAGTTGTAATAGAGGTTGTATGGCCCTCAAAGCCTAGAGTATTGACTTACTGGTCCTTTACAAAAAAAAATTTGTCAACCTCTGGGGGCACCTGCGTGGCTCAGTCTTTTGAGCATCCAAGTCTTGATTTAGGCTCAGGTCATGATCTCGGGGTCATGAGATCAAGCCGCACAACGGGCTCCATGTTTAGCCAGGAGTTTGCTTAAGATTCTCTGCTTCTCCCTCTGTTCCTCCCCACTAGTGTTCTCTCTCTCTCTCAAATAAATAAATAAATAAATAAATAAATAAATAAATAAATAAGAATTCACAAAGTCTAAAAGGGTAAGTTGGGAAAAGTTTCTACACACCTCCTTTGTGCTGCCAGCCTTCCCTGTGGCAACATTGTCTTTACAGTTTGCTTACACTCACTGTCGGTATATTGCTTTTTAAAGTTTTCATTACGGGAAATTTTCAGCATAAGCATGCTGAGAATATTATAAGGACCCCACGTCTACCTGTCACCCAGCTAGAGCAATTATCAATCCATGGCCAGTCTTCTGTCATCTATGTCTCTGATCTACCCCTCGGATTATTTTGGAGCAAATCCTAGACTCCATATTTCAGGATGCATTCTTTTTTAATAACAGACACTTATGTTATATTACTACTGTCACAACTTAAAAAACGAAAAGGAATTCTTTAACATCATCAGATATCCAGTCTGTTCAGGGTTCTTCAGTTGTGTGTGTGTGTGTGTGTGTGTGTGCGCACGTTTAAACAATTGGTGTGTTGAAATCAAGATCCAAACAAAAACCACACATTGTATTTCATTTATATGTCTCTCAAGTTTATTTATTTATTTTAAATTAATTTTTTTTTAAGACTGAGCACATGTGGGAGTGGGGGTGCAGAGGGAGAGAGAGAATCTTTTTTTTTTTTTTAAAGATTTTATTTATTTATTCGACGGAGATAGAGACAGCCAGCGAGAGAGGGAACACAAGCAGGGGGAGTGGGAGAGGAAGAGCAGGCTCACGGCGGAGGAGCCTGATGTGGGGCTCGATCCTAGAACGCCGGGATCACGCCCTGAGCCGAAGGCAGACGCTTAACCACTGTGCCACCCAGGCGCCCCGGGAGAGAGAGAATCTTAAGCAGGCCCCACACCCAGCGTGGAGCCCAACACGGGACTTGATCTCAAGACCCTGAGATCATGACCTGAGCCAAAATCAAGAGTTGGATGCTTAACTGACTAAGCCACCCAGGTGCCCTCTCAAGTTTCTTTTAATCTGTGCATTCCTCCACCTCCTTTTTCCTTATAATTTATTTCTTGAGTAAACCTATTCATTCATTCCTTTGGTTCATTCCCGCTGAGTAGATGTGTCTGAGTGCATCCTTATGGTGTCATTTAGAAGTTCTCCAGTCCTCTGTACTTCCTGCAAATTGGCAGTTAGGGTTAGAGGTTCATCAGATTTGGATTTGTTTGTTGCAAGACCACGTCACGGGTGGTGATGTGTATTTCCATCAAGAGGTACATGATCTCTGGTTATCTCTATTTTCATGGTGTTAAGATTGATCAGTGGTCTTACGTGTTGTCAGTCTGATCCCTCCATTGTAAGGTGGGCACCTTGCTTTTTTTGGTGCTTTTCACCTATTTTAATTTAACAGTATATGTTAGAAGTCATAGCATGGGGTTCTGTGATACATAATTACTCATTTGCTTCTTTCCTCACTCAGTGTCTGCCCCACAATTGCCAGCTGGTGCAGGGGACATGTTTCAGATCTGTTTCCAGGGAACCTTCTCCACCCCCTCAATCCAAATGACCAACCTAAACTTTTTTGGTTCCATTTTTATTCTTGACTTTGCATTGACTTTGAAAGTTTGTGCTGCTTGTTCTTCATAATGATGCTTCAACACTGCATTTGTAGTTCCTATTTGGTGCAAATCTCTGCTCTTCCCTTCACATTTGACATTTCTTACTAAGCCGCCTTCTATTGCCGTCTTCCTTTAGGAAGAGGTAAAGTACAAATTACTGAGGTAATAAATATTCAAATCGCACAGACCGTCTGCCACTGAACAGATGTCCACTTTAAGCCAGTATCCATCTCTGTTCCTTGGGGCCAAGGAGAAAGGTGAATAAAAAAATAAAGGCCGGGCACTTCAGGAAGAGCCCTCCCTACTGGTAGGAAAAGGGAAGCTGATGAAGTGATGGTTTCTATAGTTCCTCATTCACACACAGAAAGAGACTCTTTCCAGAAAATTCAGTGAAGGAAGAGGTGATGATAACCCAAGAATGTTATGATACAGGGCCTACGGACCGCTCACGATGATAGAATGTTCCATGGACCCGGTGAGGGTTTTATTTTGCACTTAATACATGTGGAGCATGTAATTTCTGCCCGGTGCTGTGCTCAGTGCTTTTCCAGTATAACCCTCTAAATGGAGTACCGTTTGTCATCCCCACTTTCCAGATGGGAAAACTGAGGCTCTGGGAGGTGATGTAGCTTTCCCAGGTCACACAGCTAGTTAAATCCCCACTGCTGGAGTGAGATCCTGGTTTAGTCACCTGACCTCTTTGTGCCTCTGTTTCTTTGTGAAATGGGGATGATGATATCACCTGGTCCCTAGGCAATTATGTAGATCCTATATGAAGTATTTGAGTTCTGAGAAAGTATTAATTATTCTATCACCTCCTCTCAGTGCCTAATGAGATCTTTAACCCTTTCTCCAGAATTCAATGGCATCTGTTCTTAACATTCATAATAGTCCTATTTCCCACGAGGTCTTCATCCTCTTTTTCCCCTTTGTGTCCCCTTCTTATTTCTTGGAGTCCATGCTGGTCCTTTTGATGGGAAAGTTAGATTGGCGTAGGTCAGTGTCGGAATGAGGAGAGCACTCACTCACCCTCAGCCCGTGTATGCAGAGCTTTTATTTTGCCCTTAGCTTTTCAGTATTGAGCACGTCGTACGTGCCAGGCTCATATTCTTTTTTGAGGAGAGCACTCACTCACCCTCAGCCCGTGTATGCAGAGCTTTTATTTTGCCCTTAGCTTTTCAGTATTGAGCACGTCCTACGTGCCAGGCTCATATTCTTGACCCGACAAAGAGGTGTCGAGATGATGAAGAAAGAACATAGGCGTGGCTCTTGCCTTTGCCACCCGTCAGCTGAGTAGCCNCAGAAGAGCCTGATGTGGGGCTCGATCCCATAACGCCGGGATCACGCCCTGAGCCGAAGGCAGACGCCTAACCGCTGTGCCACCCAGGTGCCCCCAGGCTCATATTCTTGACCCGACAAAGAGGTGTCAAGATGATGAAGAAAGAACATAGGCGTGGCTCTTGCCTTTGCCACCCGTCAGCTGAGTAGCCCCGAGTCAATCATGTTGCTTTCCTTGGGCTCAAATTTCTCTCCTGTGCAGTAGAGGGAAAATGTTGAAGATCCCCCGTTGTTCTAGGTGTTATGTGTGCGGACGTGTGTGCTGGGTCTGAATGTGAATCTCTGGGCAAGTTCAAAAATACCTGGGCCCTGGCATGAGCGAGCTGTGAGTGTTGAGGGGCATGCCATTCCCACAGCAGGGGCATTTCTGGAAGGTTTTTGCTGTTGTTACTAATAAAATTCCAGGGCAGAAAAAAGGTCAGAGTGCTGAAAAAAGCACTGTGGAAATGCCACAGTGAGGTCTTACAAAGCGTAGTGAGGGCTGTGGCTCTGAATTTTTTCTCACCCCAGACCTCGCACTCTGTGGTCTGGCAGCGTCATTGCACCATCTCCCTGCAGATGTCTTTTTTTGGGGGGGTTTTTTGGTCATAGCTTTGTTGAGCTGTCATTCACATACCGTACCGTTTAAGGTATTCAGCTCAGTGGTTTTTAGTATATTCGCAGAATATGTGCTGCCATCACCACAATTAATATGAGAACTTTTAAAAGAGTTCTACCTTTCCACAAATGCATGGAGTCATGTCTCTATCACCACAGCGTGATAGAGGACAGCCCCATCACCCCACAGAATGCCCCTGTGCTGTCCCTTTATAGTCAGTCCCTCTCCCTGCATTGTAACCCCTTTGCCTTGCCATGTCAATATGTACCCATAAAGCCTTCTGGGATTTGGTTGGGATTTCTTTGAATCTGTGTATTGATCTGAGAGAATTGGCATCTCCCAATCCATGAACATGTTATACCTCTCCATTTATTTAGGTCTTCTCTGATTTCTTATATCATTATTGCAGTTTCAGCAGGCTCTAAAGCTAGACTTATACCTAATAAATATTTCTTTTTTCTTTTTTTTGGTGTTCCTCTAAATGGTCCTATGTGTTTCTAATGTTTGATTTCAGTTGTTCATTGCTAATATACACAAACGCGCTTGATTTTTGTATATTGATCTCGCAGCCTATGACATCGCTAAACTCATGCATTAGTTCTTGAATCTTTTTAGGGAGATTCTTTAGTATTTTCTACATAGGCAATCCTATCGTTTACAAATAAGGAAGTTTTCTTTCTTCCTTTTCAATCTATATGTCGTTCATTTCTTTTTCTTACCTTAGTGCAGCTTCGGGAAATAACGCAGAATAGGAGTGGTGAGAGATGACAGCCTTTCCTTGTTCCCTATCTTAGGGGGAAAGCATGCAGCCTCACCACTAAATCTGATGTTAGCTGTAGACTTTTGCATGTGTGTCCTTTATTGGGTTAAGGGAGCTCCCTGCTGTCCTCATTTGCTGGAAGTTCTTCTCATGAATGGGTATTGAATTTTGTCATGTACTTTTTTGGCATCAATTGATATGCATGTTTGGTTTTTTTTCTTTGGTCTGTTAATATGACGTATACATCGATTTTCAAGTGTTGAGCCAGCCATGCCTTCCTGGAATAAAATTTAGTCACTTGTCCATTTATATGTTTTTATATATTGTTGGATTTGATATGCTAATATTTTGTTCAGGGATTTTGATAGACTAGAAAGAGTTTATCCGTAAGCTTACTAAGGATTCAACCCACTTTCAGTCCATCCTTTGAGACATTCACATACTAACAGTCTGATGTGGGTTACTCATTATCCTTGCCTCTCTTTCCTCTTCCTGTGACTGCTGTTCTTTTTGGCTTTACCTATGTCTCACTTCTGACCACATGTTAAAAAAAAAACAAAAAACATGAGATTATGAACTCATATACGAAACAGGATTTAGGAAGAAGCATGTGAGCCCAGTAGCTGGATTCAAGTTGAGAGGCCTTCCCTTACTGAGGTGCTAAATGCCCCACTACCAGCACTGCCCAAGAAGTCTGTGTGTTTGTGTTGGATCTATCCCAGTGGTCCCTTCCCCATCAGCAGGTGTATGAGGGGGCTTTGTTTAGGACACGCCCTCTCTGCTTCCTTCAAAGGCATCCAGGCCCGGGGCAGAAGCAGGGCTGCTTCCTGGGGACTGAAAGGCTCTCTTTCTTTGTCTCGTCACCAGGCAGCTTTTGTGGCAGCAAAGAGGACTCACAGTGACCCTGCAGGTCGAGTAAGGGGAAATGCAGGGAGTGGCTGAGTGCCAGCCTTCCTAGGTTATTTTTAATAAGTGAAGGCCAAGCGGGTGGAGAACTTTCTGAAAGGAGGTCTTTGTTTTCACCTGGCATGCAGATGACTCAGAAGTGAGAGAGCGGAGGAGAATGCAGACATCCGAGAAGGGCCTACTTGACACCTGCCTTCTGAAATAACTCTACTGAACCTGGGGATGCAGGTCACAGGAGTCGTGCCTTTGATCTGGGGACAGGGTAGCCGGAGGAGGGAGGCAGAAAGGGCGAGGTGTCCAACCCCCTGCCCCCCAAGCATAGGCAGCCAGATGGCAGGCAGGAGAGGTCCTCTCTGAGGGGCTGCTCTCCAGAACGGGGTCAGGGAACAGAGGAGGGGGCAGCTAATGGCCTGCAGAAGGGGTGAGGCCTGGCAGATTTTTCTTTAATCTGTGATTTCGTGCGTGGAAATGTTCGGACAGATGGAATTGCCAGCTCATTTTGATCACTTCGTCAGCACTCTGAGGAATCTGCGGCAGCTCCCTCCCTACCGAGCTAGCAAAGGGAGTTTCCTGCTGGAATGCACCAGCTGCATGGACCTGGTGGTCGGAGGGGGTCTGCTCCTTGCATCGTCATGCAGTGTCATGCAGCCTGGGTCCTCGTGGGCCACCGGCTGCCCTCCTCTCCCACCCGTCCCCTCTGGCTGGTGCTCCGAGTCTAGCCCTCATTGTCTTGCTAGAACTAACACAGCCTCCTCCTAAACTGACCCGAGTCTCTTCTCCCCCATCTCCAGCCCACCTGTTACTTGGATTAGGTGTCCAGAGATTCAGCTCTGCCTGTGGGTCTTCTCTGCTCCGTGACCTTCACTGGCTCCCCGTTGCCCACCAACTATGTCTACTGTCTCAGCCTGGAATCTGATGCCCACTCCTCCCTGCCGGCTTCATTCCCATCATGCCCTTACGCATGTGTGGGGTTTGCCCCAAGTGGACAGCTCACCTAGTCTCGAATACGCCCTGTGCCTTTGCACCCCTAGGCCTTCCTTTGTCACGCTCCCTCTGCTGGAAGCCCCCACGTTGCCTTCCCTGCCTGTTCAAATCCTCCCTCCTACAGAGTCCTCACGAGGGCCACGTCTGCTTCTCACAGAGGACATGCCTGACCTTCTCCCTTTTCCAAGACCCTTCCTCACAGATTGCACCTCCCGGATGGCATTTGTCCCGTTTTCTTTTAAGGTACTTGTTTCTGGGTCTGAAGCTCCTTACCCTTTAGGACAGGACCTGTGTCTAAGCTGTCCTTATAGTGCGCTCATCTCCTAGGGACGATATATGCCCGTAGAAGAATCACTGTTTAAGGGCTACTCTGTGCTAAGAGCTTTGCAAATATCCCATTTACTCTTCCCAACAAACCCCTGGAAGGACTTTTAATACCTAATCTTTGTTGAGTGTTTACTAGAGATGTTCCAGGCTGTTCTAAAAGTTTTGCCCAAACCGGCTCATTTAATCCTCGTGTGAAATCTATGTGGTAGGTTTTATTATCCTCCTTTTAAAGATGAGGAAACTGAGTCCCAGAGTGGTTGACTGGCCCACTAATTATTGTGTTTGCTGAGTGACTATTGGACCTGTAGATGCTTTCGTGCTCCCACTCAGCTGTGCTTCCTCTGATTGGGCACCAGCCTCTGGCCAACACTCACGACTCCCTTCTCTCCTCCTCACTGGGTCCCGTATGCTGATCATACAGCCTTAACAACTGTGGTTTTCCAGCAGTGACACATGCTTACAATCCCTTAATGGTTCTTGTATACTCGCCTTGTCATTTTTTATCCCAGACTAATTTCTTCTTCCCCAGGCTGGCACTTTTTTGGCATTACGCTGCCTAGGTTTTTAATCAAGGCCTCCCACGCCCACAATCTCAGATTCAACAGGCACTCACTTCTGGCACCAGACCCGGGGCTGGATGCCAGGCCTCCTGCTGGGACTGGCCCCACAGCTTCTCCAAATATTTACTTCCCCAGGACAGCCGCCAAAGTACAGGGCAGCGTAACTAGTTCTCCTACATCACGGTTTCCTTAGGATTGTCTTTGGCAAAGGGGAAACCAGTGTCGCCGTGTATCCCTCGTGCCGAGCACAGGGCTGGCAGCATGGTTGGTCCTTCAGAAATAATCACTAAATTTATAGCTTTATTCTTTTTTCCATTTTATTTTATTTTTCAAGATTTATTTATTTATTTCAGAGAGAGAGAGTGTGTGAGCGCAAGCGGGGAGGGGGGGCAGAAGCTGACTCGCTGGGGAGCCTGGAACCCAACGTGGGGCTCCATCCCAGGACCCTGAGATCATAACCTGAGCTGAAATCAAGAGTCAGACAGTCAACCAACTGAGCCACCCAGGTGCCCCTCTTCTTTCCATTTTATTTTATTTTTTTATTTTATATTTTTTATTTTTTTAAGATTTTATCTATTTATTTGACAGAGAGAGACAGCGAGTGAGAGAGGGAGCACAAGCAGGGGGAGTGGGAAAGGAAGAAGCAGGCTTCTAGCGGAGGAGCCTGATGTGGGGCTCGATCCCAGGAATCCAGGATCACGCCCTGAGCCGAAGGCAGACGCTTAACGACTGCGCCACCCAGGCGCCCCTCTTCTTTCCATTTTAAAGACTAGGGTTGCCTGACGGGGAAACCAGGGCCGTTCTGGAATCAGAAATATGAGTTAGCTTTTGCTGTCTGACAAATAGTCATAAGCCTTTGGTGGCAAATAACAATAAGTGTTTATTGCTCACATGACTGAGGTCGGCTGGGGTTGGTCCTGCTAATCATGAACTAGGCTTGCTTCCAAGGCCGGGGGTTGGCTTCTGTCATCTGATGTGGGCTGGGTTCTGCTGGGATCCCTGGAGTGACGCAGCACTGTCCACCTGTCCCCCACCCTCTGGGACCCTCGGGCCAGTAGCCTGAGTAAAGAAAAGGGGTGCGAGGGACGCCTGGGTGGCTTAGTCGGTATAGCGTCTGCCTTCGGCTCAGGTCATGATCTCAGGGTCCTGGGATTGAGCCCTGCTCCGGGCTCCCTGCTCAGCGGGGAGTCTGCTTCTCCCTCTCCCTCTGCCCCTCCCCCTGCTCATGTTCTCTCTCTTTCCAATAAATAAATAAAATCTTTCTTAAAAGGTTGGGGGAATGGGAAGATGGCATGGCCACAAAGCACACGTTAGGCAGTATGAACTCGTCAGACCCACAACTGACGTGTGCAGTGGCACGTGGAGTGCGTGCGGGTATATTTGGTAGTCGGATCTCTTCTCAAACGAAGTCCTACCGACAAGTGACTCCTACAAGCTGAGCTGTGCAGGGGATGCAGCGCCGGCCCTTCTCTGTCCTGCTACTTCTCCCTTGTGGATTCACGGCGACAGGGCTGCCCAGACCAAGGGCTCTCAAAAGCTGCCTCCGACCGTCACCAGCATTGTTCCTCTATGGGGCCATTCTCCTGTCATCCCCACCACGGTGGAGTCATTACACAATATTTCGCGGCCAGACTCTCAGGGGTGACAGCTGCCTTCCCCCTGAGCCTGGCCCGAGAACGTCTCTGCTGAGGGGACCCGTGGAAGCCAGAGTCCCAGGTGCGGGTCACAGATGTTGGCTGTCTCTCAGCTGCACCCACCGCTGCCCTCTGGACAGATCTCCACTTCCCTGTGCGAAGAATCAAAACCCGAAACCCAGAACAATTCATATGCTGCTTTCAAAACAGACCAAGCGGGGCCTCTTCTGTTTTCGTCCCTGCCCCAGCTACCCTGGTGGCATATGAAGTTACCCCAGAGTTTGGTGGCATAGAACAAGCACTTCTCTGGACTTCTGTGGGGCAGGAATTTGGGCAGGGCACAGTGAAGAGGGCTTGTCTCTGCTCCGTAATGACAGGGCCTGGGCTGGGGAGACTTGGAAGCTGGGGCTGGAAGGGGCTGATGTCTCCCTTGCTCACGTGTCACAGCTGATGCTGGCAGGTGACCGGGGCTCTTAGCTGGGGCTGTTGGCCGGACACCTACACATGGCCTCTCCGAGAGTCAGAGCCTCCTTATAACATGGTAGCAGGGTTCCAGGGGTGAGCATCCTAAGACAGAGGGCCAGAAGAAAGTCAGTTTTGAGATCTGTGACCCAGCCTTGGGAGGCATGCCGTGTGTTTTCCATCACATTCTAGGTGGCCAGCAAGGCTGCCGAGTTCGGGGGAGGGGAAATAGATTCTGCTTCTTGGTGAGGAACAGCAGGGTTCTGGAAGAGTCTTGTGAGACTGGACATGTCGCTGGGGCCATTTTGGGGAGACACAGTCAGGGACAGTGCACAGAGAGAGTGTTGGGTGCTGTTTTTACACCTCATTACTGAGGCCAAGGGAGTGAGACCATGTGGCTGCAGAGAGCTGGGTTGAGCCTTTCGTGCCAGTCCTCCCTGCCCCCCTCCAGACCACCGAGCCCTGGGGAAAGCTTTACAAGTTAGGGCTTTGCTGATACGTTCATCTGCTCAGTCTCACAGCTTGGGAAAAACATAAAAGAGGCAGGAAGCGGTCTCCTGTGGTTCAGAAGCACATTCTGGAGCCAGATGGAAAACCTGAATCTCACTTCTGTGCATACAGCTCTGCGACCTGGGGCAGATGCCTCTTCCATGCCTCAGTTTCCTCGTCTGTGGAATGGGGGCAATAATGGAATTTAACCCATGCTAATGAAATTAGCCGTTCATGGAAATAATTATCATTATCAGTATTATTTCAGTACTTATAAAAAAACCTCAGGTCCCAGCAAGGGTTGTAAGCCCTGCCCCTGCCCCCTTCCAGTCCTGGAGAAGATTCCTTGGCAGTCACACTCTTTTATTTTGTTAATCGCCTCATCAGGGAGCCTCTGAGAAACACTAGCGCCTTCTACCAGTGAGACCATGGCTACAAACAGGGGTCCTACCCAGCTGATTTTATCCAGTTTTCTAGGTCTTACAATCTTAAAAAAAGAGCATTTAATAGATTTTCTATGTTTTCCCATTTCTGAATTAATATGTTGTGTTGACTGTAAGACCCACCACTGATTTTAGAACCTAGGGGCAGGGGAAGGTCAGGAGCACTGTTTGTTGTAAACTACATTCCAATCTCAACTGCATCAGTGTGCGTGCGTGTGTGCGCGTGCCTGTGTGTGTGTGGGGGGGGGGCTTTACAAATTAAAATTAAGGAAGCACATTATGTTCATTACAATTTAGAAATACAGGAAAACACAAATGGAAAAATTAGAACCTCTTATGACACTTCTGAGAGCTGGGGGGACACCAACGGGCCAGCTGGTCCAGAGCATAAACTGGGATTATCCTGAACAAACGAGAGCGTCCACACCCCTCACCGAAAACCCTGAGTTACAGTGAGCACGAAACGCACGCTGGGGACTTGGCTTCCATTTTTTCTCTCGGCATACATGCAAGTATATTTTCACACTGCGACCTTTTTCACTTTGGGACCTCTTTTATATTTATTACCATGTTGGGAATATCTTCCCATGTTCTTAAAGCAAGATGCTTTGAAGTATGTTTGCCGTAATTACGGAAGTAATACATTTCAATATAGACGTTTTTGAAAATATGAAGAAAACACACAGGGAATAAAAATCACCCACAATGCCATCACACCAGAATTTTTACGGCTAATATTTTGTCTGTGGTTGCGTCCTTTACCTATATTGTTTCTAGTTTTACTTGGGTGGTGGGTGGTGGGAGGAATTACAGCTGTGTGCCTGATTTTTTCTTCCCTTAGCTAGCTGAACATTTTCCTTAAATAGGTATATAGTATTTTATCCTCAGGGTGAGCCATAATTTAATCAATGTACTATTGAATATTTTGGTTTTTAAAAATGTTTCCACTTTTATAACATTCTGTGTTATTCTTATAAATAAATCTTGGTTTATATCTGTGAGTGTTTTTTTTTTAAATCCATGAGTGTTTTTTTTTTTAGATTTTTTTTTAAAATTTATTTATTTGACAGATATAGACAGCCAAGCGAGAGAGGGAACACAAGCAGGGGGAGTGGGAGAGAAAGAAGCAGGCTCCCAGCGGAGGAGCCGGATGTGGGACTCGATCCCGTAACGCCGGGATCACGCCCTGTGCCGAAGGCAGACACCTAAGGACTGTGCCACCCAGGCGCCCCCCCATGAGTGTTTTAATAGGATAATTTACTAGAGATGATGCTGTTGAATCAAAGGATATGCATTTGTTTAGAGATTTGGTAGTTTGATGTTAAGTCCAGAGGTACACGTGTTCACTGATTCTATCCTCACAACGTCCTTATAAGGTGTTCTGTCTGGGTGAGGAACTTGAGGCGTGGAAATGCGAGGTCTCACAGCTAGAAAGTGGCAGCAGCCATTGAGCTGAGGTGGTTAGTTGTACCAAAGTCAAGCTGCCTGTCAGAAATAAAATGGAATTTACGTAGACTAGAACTGATGGCTGGGGCATCCACTCTCTTCTCGTATCTGTGCAAGGTCACCAACCTCTCTGGACTATATGGACAGCCGTTCCTGGAAGCCCGATACTTAATCAAAGGAGGGACAAAGGTCTGGTCCAACTCAATAGGACAAGCACTTGGTGAGTGAGTTCTCTCACTGAATGGTTCCTTTGTGAGACCCAGGGAGGCCCCGACCCTGCCTGGATATGCAAGAAAGTTTCATCTCGTGAGGGGCACGAGACCGGGAAGAGGATATGGTAGATGGGATGGGAGTGAGGTGCTGGAGGAGGGAGAGGCCCCTTTTCTGGGGAACAGAAGGGTGGAGAATGCTTCATGGACAGCATAGAACTGTATGATACGGTAGCCACTAGCCATGTGTGGCTATTTAAATTTAAATCAATTAAACATAAATTAAGAATTCAGTTCCTCAGTCACACCAGCAACATTTCTTTTTTTTTTTTTTAAGGTTTTTTTATTTATTTGAGACAGAGAGCAGTAGGGAGGGGCAGAGGGAGAAGGGGAGAGAGTCTCAGGCAGACTCCACACTGAGCGTGGAACCTGACACAGGGCTGGATTCCATGACCCTGAGATGGCAGCCTGAGCCAAAACCAAGAGTTGATCGCTTGACTGACTGCGCCACCCAGGCGCCCCTCACCAGCCACATTTCAAGTGCTCCATGGCCACTCGTGGCCATTACCTACCATGCTGCACAGCACAGGTCTAGGAGCCTGTGTGTGGCATCGCCTGACCCTGGATCCAGCTGACTGAAGCAGAGACTGCATTGTCAGCAGGACGTACGGGAGAGCCAAGGCCTGTGCAGTGGCCTGGCTCTGGGCGGTGACTGGTGGAAAGGGCTGCTCCCTGTGGAGAGTGTGGTGTGAGAGGGGCTCAGTCCTAGAGCAGGTGGCACGGTCTGGGGAGAAAGACGCCCACGTGGAGCTGTGTCCTGAGCAGTGAGGGCTGCCCACCAGCTCTTCCTGAGGCCTGTTCGGAGCAGTGCTGAGGTGGCTCCCGTGTCCTCACAGCAAGCATCGTCATCTGAGGTGACCTGGGTGGGTGGCTTGCTCCCTGTAGCCTCAAGTCTGGCAGAGTTTTCCCTTTATATCCTTATCTCAGCACTGACGGACCAGGTAAAGGTGCCTCCTAGAGAAGAAGCAAAGATAAACAAACTGGAGATGAGGGGCGCCTGGGTGGCTCAGTTGTTAAGTGTCTGCCTTTGGCTCAGGGTGTGATCCCAGGGTCCTGGGATCGAGCCCCATGTCAGGCTCCTCCGCTGGGAGCCTGCTTCTTCCTCTCCCACTCCCCTGCTTGTGTTCCCTCTCTCGCTGGCTGTCTCTCTCTCTCTGTGTCAAATAAATAAATAAAATCTTTAAAAAAAACAAACTGGAGTTGAGAGAACTGGCCATTGGGAAAGGGTTTAGAGGCCCCTTAGCTTCTAGAGAGCAGGGGTCTAGAAGCCAAAGGTATTGGTAAGACTCAGAAGGAGCAAAGGTTTGAAAAGAATTAAGTCGAGGTGTTATGGGGCAGCCGCGTCATTAGGGAAGGAATGGGTCTCATCCCAGTGTAAGGCTTCTCACTTCTTTTTCTGCTCACAAAGGCTCTTGGGCTTGTAAAATCACACCATGCATTTCCAGACATCTCAGGTTCTTGGTTATGGTTTCCACACCCCACTGCCAAGTTGATCAAAGCAGCTTGGCTGTTTTTCTGATCAGTCCTGGAACAACATTGCTCCGGAATGTTCCTTGTATTCTTGGCTGAAGGTTGGCCATGCTGTGTTCAACCCACCTTGTACCAAGAACCGTGGAAAGCTGCAGGCAGCAGCTGTCTACCTGGGACCCACCTGGTCCCCACCCCAGGGCACCTCTTCTCTCGTTCAGACCCCGGGGTGCTTGCTTGCCTCAGAGGCTCCCTCTGCTCTGGTCCTTGGGCTGTTGACTCCTGTGAGTGCAGAACCTTATTGCCCCGTCTGCCTGTGGTTGGAATTCGGCTTATCTGAAGAAACCAAAAACTGTTGTCTGTTCTTGGATGAAGCCCCATAGCATCACGCGGCCAGAATTGCTCATGACGTGGGATTATTGCCTTATAGTTTTAAAGATAAAAGTAACAACTCCCTAACTCCCACTGGTGCCTTTATGTAACAGGGATGACTGCAAATTTCAATCCCTTCCCCCCCCCTTTGTTATTAGTTATTTCCCTGAGCTTATTGGGCATCGTATTTTTAGCTCTTTGTTATGGACAATGTCAAATCTATACAGAAGTAGAGGGAATAGCACAGTGAGTGGTCCGTAGCCCTCAGCCAGCAGCCACGATCACCAGTCCATGGCCAGTCCTCGTGGAGCTATATCCCTGCCCACTTAATCCCCCCATATTGTTCTTTAACAGCTTTATCGAGGTATAATGTACATACCATAAAAGCTCCTGGTTTTATGTGTGCGATTCAGTGATTTTTAGTGAATTGGCGGAGTTGTGCAGCCCCTTCCATAATCCAATTTTAGGATATTTTCATCACCCCCCAAAGATCCCTTATGCCCATTTGCTCCCATATTGTGAGGCAGACCTTCCACCGTGTTTTATCTCATCCATAAATATTTCAGTAAATTTCTAAATTGCTGGGCGTCCTATTCGCTGGTCATGATGACATCTGCTCGGGCTTCCCCTCTTCTGCTTATGGGGAAGAGCAAAGCCCTGCATTCCGTGCTGCCTTTCGGTAAACCCTGGAGAGCTTGAGGGGAAGTGATTACCGGAAAGAGGCCGCCCCCCGCCTGCCCACCCTGTTTACCCCAGGAGTGCTGTTGAGAATCCAGCTTAACCCCAGGCTCAGATCTCAGTTGACCGTTGAAGGCCTGCGCGCTTGGGGATACAACAGGGAATTAGTCGTGACCCCCGCCTGTGTGCCCAGGGGTGAGCTGTGTAGACACTGAGGAATAAGGTGAGCAGGGGCGGCCTCAGCCGCGATACGAGATCAAGAGTCAGCTTTTCTCAAACTGAAGCGTCGTTCTGGCGTGGTCTACATCAGAACCGGTGCGTACGTATTCAACACGCTTCCTGATGACCCCTTGCTTCTGGGTTTGAAAGCCCTCTATGTTTCAGGCTGCACAGGCTAGAGTGAGTGTCCTGGTCTCATCCCACATGTAAAGGTGGGACCTCTCCAGGGTGATGCTGTTACTAACTTCCTCTACTCCCCCATCCACCTCACTCCCCTCCCAGGCATGAGTGAGGGGGAATGGGGCCCCCTACAGTGCCTGGAACACAGAAGGGTCTCACATCCATGGAGGACCCAGGTACCATTTAGGGTTCCTGGCCCTGAAGAAACAACCGAAGGGTGATTAAAACGCCCATCATCATGGGGCTTACATTCAGGGATGACAGCCAAAACTAATAATAATAAATAGGTAAAAATAAACAGATTGCTAGGCCATGATAAGGGCTCTGGGGCAGAATAATTAAATAAGTTGCATCTACAAATGATAAAATAATTATCTTTTTGAAAAGCAGTATATGTCCAGTATAAGCCAATCTTTGAAAAGAAAAAATAATACATATATTATTTAAAAACACCTGTGTGGAAAGAAATACTCCAAAAGGCCAGGGGTGGTGGTTATCTCTGAGAAATGGGATGATAGGTGATTTTTATTTTCTTAAATAGATATTTGCCTGAATTAATTTTCTATCATGAATAAGTATTGATTGTATAATTTGAGTAACTTTGGTTTAAGCAGGAGACTTGACATAAACACCATTCCTAACAGACCATTTCTTTTTTTTTTTTTTTTAAGATTTTATTTATTTATTTGAGAGAGGAAGAGAGAGCACAAGCAGGGGGAGGGGGAGAGAGAGAGGGAGAAGCAGGCTCCCCACTGAGCAGGGAGGCCAGTGCGGGGCTCAATTCTGGGACCCTGGGATCATGACCTGAGCCAAAGGCAGACGCTTAACCAACGAGCCCCCCAGGCGCCCCAAGTTCTTCTAAATTTCTTGTGATCTTTGGAAAACCCTGTACTTTTCCTTCTGAAAAGTTTATAATGAAGAAATTGTGGTGGTGTAAATGGGTGTTTGTCTCTTCCTGTAGATTGTAAGCTCCAGGAGAGCAGGGACTGTGTCTGTTACATTGATAATGATTCTGTCAATAGTGCCTAGCACAAAGGAGGCAGAAAATAGTTTTTGAATTGTGCATCAACAGAAAGGAGTGTAAGTTGGAACAAACACCCACCTGAGCCATTCCTCTCTGTCCCGTTCACTTTGCTGACATGCATTTAGTAGCCAGAGTTGAGGCTGGAGGGCCTGGGAGACGCAGCTCCCGGGGCTCCAGGGCTCTGGCCATCACTGCCATGGCAACGGGACGCTCTCTGCACGTGCTGGGGAGCGTGTGCTGCAGCTGGCAGGCCTGGGTCCAAGCCGGGTGATTGGTGCAAAGCTGCTTTCTGTCTCTGTAGCTCAGCCTCCATTCTGTGACCCCACATTATCAAATGGGCAAGTCCTCGTACAGCACTTCGAGCTTGGCTCACAGCGAGCGGTCAGTGTTGTACTGCTTGTGCTCTTCTCATCGTGGGGAGCCATGCCGTTATTCGTGGCTGAATCCTCCCATTCCCTGTGGCGTCTCCACATTGTCTCAGCTGCCCCTGGTCCTCTCTGCTGACCCATTTCTCGGGGAGTTGACCACCCCCGGCCCTGTCCTTCCGCTTCCATACGTAGACAAAGCAGCACGTCCTCCCCCAGTAATGGCAGGAGCAAGAGGCAGAGAATGTTGCTTTTGTACTTGAAATTCAATCAGCCACAGCCGAGACCAGGAAATCGAGTCAGATACTGAAAGAGAAACAATCTAGAGAAACTATTACTTGGAAACTAAACAAAAATTTGTGGTTTTAGTTTGGTTCGCTATAAGCACAAAACCACCGAGCTGGCTACCTAGTAAATGTCAGTTGTGCTTCTCTGATCCTTTCTGATATGATGATATTCTTGACAAGTTGAGCGTTCTGTCGCGGTACTCTAAGTGTGATCTGATGCCCTTTGCCAGCGAAGGGCAGTGGTGACGTGCGTGACATGATGCTTGCCCAGATTGCCATTCAGGCTCCGTGGTGGAAAATCAAGTAGGGACAAGGGGAGCATGGCCTGGCCTGAATCACAAGCAGAGAATGTTCTGGCTCAATCACAAACGAGGCGCCTAGAAACCCTTACACCCCACTCTCTGGGAGAGCCTGAATGCCAGACCCCCTGGGGCGGTTATGAGCCTATTCAGCCAACTTGAAAAGGTGTCCAAGAGTAGCCTCCAAAAGTCATTCATTTTTTTTCTACATGCCAGGCATTGTGCTGGGTTCCTAAGTGAAGTTTAATGAAAAAGCACAGTTCTCTTCTCAAAGCACTTGAGGCAGTAAGGGAGGGAGACACATGTTTTTTGGGGTTTGGGGGTTGGAGTGCAATAGAGTGTCGAGGAGCTGTCACGGAGGATGGCAGGATGACCCCAGAAACCATTCATTCACCCGATGTTGAATTCAGTACCTATCACGTGCAGGGGACTCTGCTAGGAGCAGAGACTAAGTGTGAAACCGACAGAGTCCCTAGAGTAGTTGGGAGAAGGGTAGTGAACAAGGTAACCAACAAGCAAATACACATTTAGCCAACAAACAAGTAGATACAGTATCAATCTCAAAGGTTCCATCAGGGTGAATACGGGGGGACTCTGAGGGGTAGCGCGTGAGGCGTTCTAGGAGCCCCGTGTGCCCAGAGAAGCAGACGTGGCTGGGACCAGAGCCTGCAGGTGGAGTGTCAGACAGAAAACCCAGAAGCTATAAAAAATGATGCATAGATTTGACTGCATAAAAAATTTTAATTTCAGTAAAAGACTAAAAATAAAGGCGATGGACAGAATATATTTGCAATATCTGTAACAGACAATAGGTTAATCAGAATATATCAAGTCCACAATAAAAATACAAGCGAGACAAATAGGCCAAGAATATGATAAGGCAGTAACCAATAAACTTACGAAAAGATATTCAACCCACTAGTCATGAGGGAGATGAAGGTTAAATAAAAAGATACCATTTCCTTTCTTTTTAAATACTGATAATAATCTGTGCGGGGGAACTCCTCCTTTTTTTGGATAGCGTTTTGGCAGCAGACATCAAAATCTTCCATGTGAATATGCTTTCACTTAGTCATTTCACTTCTGAGAACCTTTCAGAAATGTTCGTGTGTACAGAAAGTGTGCCCAAGGGTATTCTCTTGCAGGGTTGTTTGTGTTAGTAAAAAACTGGGGAATGTGATCGATGCCCATTAGCAAAAGGTTGTTTAAGGTAGTGGTTCTTGACCAGAGGCAGCTTTGCCCCCCGAGGACCTTTGCCAACATCTGAAGACGTTTTTGGTTCTTGCACCTAGGGAAATGCTCCTGGCACCTCGTGGGTGGACACCAGGGTGTTGCTAACCATGCTACCGGACAGCCCCTGCCAAAAATTACCCAGCCCCAAAAGCCAGTAGTGCTGAGGTCAAGAAACACTGGGTCGAATAAAGCCACAGCCAGTTGAAAGAAAAGGGTAATCTGTGCCATTAAAGATCTCCAAGACTTGTCATTTAAAAAGAATGCTTTTTTTACAGCTTAATATGTGATTTTTTTATAATACAGGAAAAGAAAATAGCAAATTTGGAAAACCGCTAAATAATCCGTTCTCCCCAGAGGCAGCCAGTTTCTTATGTGTCCTTCTGGAAATAGTCCCAGCATGGACAAGCATATTTGGTTTTTAATAAGCTGCAGTACTTTGCTGCAATGGTTACGGTCGGAAACCAGTGCATTAATTAGCGGGCTGCTCGACACCTGCACCTGAGGACTCCTGACATAATGTGTTTTCGATTATTCCCCCTCCCTTGTGCTTTTGATGGCATTTTTTATTTTTGGCCACAGAACAGAGCTGTGTGCTGGGGCTTGGGAGGATGGGAAGGAGCCTGGACCAAGAGTCTGATATTGGTGAGCGAGACGGGGATCCGGAGGAAGTAAGTCGGGTGAGGGTTCTCGCACGTGGGTGTTAATGAGATTCCACCGGGGCTGTTTGGTGGTGATGACCAGTGGGGGCTTTAACAGGAAGGTGGGGGGAAATTTCCTTCCACCGCAGGGCAGAATTCAGCGAAGTTATAAGCATATCAAATTCCTCTTCCTGCCTGCGCACAGCCAAGCAAAGGCATTTAGGGGCCCGCTCGCATCTACAAATGCACTTTGCAATCACTGACTCAACCCACCTCTGACTTTTTGAACAAGCCTGGCTTTCATCTCCTGGGCTTTTCCAGAAAAGCCTCTTAGAGTTGGGTCTGAGACCTTTTGATGTTGGCTTTCATCAGCCACTTCTCTTTCTCCTGCCTGTCCCCCTCAGTGAAACATTATTCCAAGGTCAGGATCCCCCCCCCCCGCCACCGCCCTGTGAGAAGGTGGGGTTGGGTGACTGCCTGCATCCAGCCGCCCGGGGTCTTGAAACGTAAGGTGTCTGGTGCCATCTTCAGACAGAGGCAGGCACGCTCATGAGACCAGACTTGGCAGAGGCATGGGAAGATCAAGCTTGCTTGAGGGAATGTTCCAGGGCACAGACTGTAGGCAGCAGGTGATTTCTTCCCTGAGGGACCCCCGCACACACACACACCTGGGCTGAGACCCTGAGCAAAGCTGCCTGGCACCTGGCTGTGGAGACCGGGATGTTTGAGTCACAGAGTTGTGGTGGAGGGACATGGTTTCCCTCAGGTCGTGTCAGCCTGCTTCATCTGTGGAATTGAAACCCGCGGCTGCTTTCACAAAAATCATCTCTTCTTGCTAGTAAGAATTCTGATAGGATGAAGTCAGAAACGACACAGTTTGGGGGAGGGGGGTTGGTTTCGGTCTGAGACGATTCCAGTGACTCTGAACAGTGCCACAGCTGGTTTGTGAGACTCTGGCTCTGGGTTGAGGGGGCTGGCAACATTACATTTAAATCCCTGGATGTGTGTGCTAGAGATTTGCAACTTTCATGGCAGTTCAATTTAAAAGAACACACCTTTATGAGGGGAGCTAGAGGGCCCCCCCAGGAAACAAGTTAGTCCGTTGGATGGTATACGCATTTAAGTTACTCTAAACAGAACCACGTGTGCATTCCAGAAACCTCCCAGCCTTCCTCACTCAGCCCTGAAATCAGAACTCCTCCTTCAGGTTGTCTGAATTCCACTGTGTTTTTGATTTTTTTTTTTTAAGATTTTATTTATTTGACAGAGAGTCACAGCGAGAGAGGGAACACAAGCAGGGGGCGTGGGAGAGGGAGAAACAGACTTCCTGCTGAGCAGGGACCCCGATACGGGACTCGATCCCAGGACCCTGGGATCATGACCTGAGTCGAAGTCAGACGCTTAACGACTGAGCCACCCAGGCGCCCCTGATTTGCTTTTCTAGCTGGAAACAAGAAGAGGTCTGAGGGGGCTGTGGTTGGGGTGGGGGTGGGGGCTAGCAGTACCCCAGGACCTTTTCTCCACGATGGTCTGGCTTGCTCATTCTTCCGCTTCACCTTTCTGGCTGCCCCCAGAATATTGTTCTAGATGATTCAGGGGTCTCTAGCATTTGAGGTTACCTGTTGGCCTTAGAAGAGTTCTGAATAGTTTGCTGTCAATTAATTTTTTTAAGTGCACTGGCTAAGATGCTGGCCATTTAAAGTAGAAATGAGTGAATTATTGGACAAAAAGGAGGCTTTTAGTTGCATGCATTAGTGTATACCATCTGTGGTCTAAATGAAATTTTCCAAAATTGGGATTCTTGGAAGAAGAGCACATGGTAGGCGGCCTTAGGCCAATTGGACAGAATTTGGGAAGTCTTCTTTCACAAGAATGTTTTCCAGGGGGCTCTAAGATGGTTTTGTGGTACAGCAGTGACATCTTTCATTCTGCAAGGTCCTCAGCCCTGGGAGTGCAGAGGGGAAGACCTGCACAGACCCCTGTGTTCACTGGGAAACTCCCGCATCTCTGTGTCACCATGAGAAAGAGGTGACTGTCACAGGTGAAGAGTCGTTCAAATTAGTCTAATCTTTGCATTAGGCACAGATTCGCTTCTCCACCTAGGAGGGGTATTGCATAATCCTGAGTGCTCTGCACTTTAAGGTGGGCCTCAAAGGCCCCAGTGCGGGAGGGGTCAGCGGGAGGTGGGGAGACCCGTAGACCCAAGGCCTGCAAATGCGGACTGAGGAGCAGCGAAGCCCTGGTGAGCTCGCCCAGTCCTGCGTGAAGCAGAGCTCCCCTCGGAGCTTTAAAACAACCTCAAGGCGTGAATCATTGTATTACTAAGGCTGGCTGGCTTGAGAGGAACCGAAAAAATGAAAATACTCACGTTGCTCATTAGCAAAGGGGAATACGCAAATGTCGAGGGTCCCTCTGTGTCAGAGTCCCTCTGCTGTTTGGATTTGGCCAGCAGAGTACTCCCTGCACACGCCTTCATCCTCATGCCAATTCTCTTCTCACCCCTGTGCCTGTGCTGAGGAATTTGCCAGAGTGCTAGGAACGAGGGGCTTGAGAAAACACGGCGTGTTTCACACTGACCCTTTTAACTGGTGTTAGATCCATTTTGTGATTTAATGCTTGTTATAGACTCACATTTTCTTTTCTTTTTTCTTATTCTTTTTTTTTTTTTTGAGAGAGGAGAGTGAGAGAGAGAGAATGAGCGGGGTGAAGGACAGAGGGAGAAGCAGACTCCCCGCTGAGCAGGGAGCCCAGTGTGAGACTCGATCCCAGGACCCCGGGATCATGATCTGAGCTGAAGGCAGACGCTTAACCGACTGAGCCACCCAAGCGCCCCTAAACTCCCATCTTCTACATCCGGTTCTCCATGACAGCACGATAGTCTGGGCCACATTTGAGACCAGGTGGTTCTTTGTTGTGGGGGCCGTCCTGTGCGTTGTGGGGTATTTAGTGGCCCCCCTGGCCTCTCGCCACTAAATGCCCACAGTGCCCTCCCGTAGTGCCGACAACCAAACCAGACATCGCTGAGTCCATAGGACACAAAACCTCTCTCTCTCACACACACGGCCTTTGTTCACTGTTCTGTAGGAATGAGGCAGTAAAAAATCATCTTTCTCCTAAATTAGTTGTACTTTTAAAATGGATCCTAAGGGTTTACATACATTTAACACCTGTGTTTTAGTGGTTTATTCCCTATGTGGGATAAGTAAGATTTTATTCTTTTTGAGTGGCCCTCACAAAAACTCAGAATCTTCTCTTTCCTCTTCCCGTCTGCTGTCCCGTGGGATTCATATGTTGCTAATAATTTACCAGACCTGTTAATTCATTCATAGGTCCGTAATTTATTAATCCTGCACATTCATTCATTTGCAGCCGTATACTTGGCGAGCTCTCACCACATGCCCCGTGGTGAGCAAGCCCCTCCTTGAATAACCAGGATTCCTGTCTGTTTCGGAACGTGGCCACCGTCCTCAGCTTGTCTGTGAGGAGGGCTTACGTTCCGGGAAGGCAGAACTGCATCTGACACGGAGGAACAGATCCTTGGAGTCAGACAGACTTGCGTTTCCAATCCCACCTCCATGCTTATGAGCCAGGTAGCCTTGAACTAGTTGCTGAACTGGTGTACCTCGGTTTCCCAGTGTGAACATGGGGGTGATGTCCTCTCTGCGGCAGATTCCTGTGAGGCCTCAAGGAGATCGTGTACATCAGGCATCAGTAAATGCTAGCTTACCGTCCACCAGCTGGTGAGTTGTGACATGGGAGTCGCCATCTTTGTGGGCCCAAACCGGTCAAGTATTGGCAACTTCCGCAGTTCCGCCTACTAGGTAAATAAACGGAATGATTCTGCTCGGTTCTTTTCCTGCGTTCCTGCCCTCTCTCGGAGGAGGCGTCCTGCTGGCACCACGTAACACACCCCAGAGGACAAAGCCCCTGGGCTGCGTTTACAGCTCACGTGGGTCTTAAGCGCGGGCGCTCTGCGAGCTTGCCCTTCCCCAGCCTTGCAGCCGGCTCGTGCGGAAATCCCTGCGGTGGCAGCAGCTCCTCCGGGTGCTCCCGGGGCGTCCGCCGTGGGCCGGCCTGTGACTGCCGTGTCTCTTTCTGTTCCAGGTCACTCTGCTGATTGCCTTCATCTGCGTGAGGAGCTCGGTGAGGGTCAGCCACAGCGCCTACAGCTACTTTGAAGTGGTCGCCGTCTGCAACTTGATCATGATCCTTGTCTTTTACCTGGTGCACCTCTTCCGTCTCTACCGCCTGCTCACCTGCATCAGCTGGCCCCTGTCGGTAAGGGGGGGCCCGGCAGTCAGGATGGGAGCTGGGGCCCCAGACCCAACGGAGTCCCTCCCATCTGCCCCTCCCCCACCGTCCCCTCCTCCTCGGTCATCTCCTCCTGCTGCAGCCCTGAACTTCCCGCTGTCCGGGGGGGCATCTCTGTCCGCCTCCCGCTGGTTTCTAAACCTCACCTTCCAGCGACAAGAAAGCTGCGTGTGTGTTTTCTCAAGGGACAGGAAAGGGGCCCTGTGTGCATATGTGTGTGTGTGTGTGTGTGTGTATGAGGTGGGAGGAGGAAGCTGATAAAGACCATGGGTGTTTATACTGTTGTGATAAGATTTGTCAGCGAAAAGGGACTGGCAGAGTCTGAGGAAAGATTTCAGAAGTTTCCAGGATTTTTTTCTTCCCACTATATTATTTACTTAAATAGCATGATTGACATGTAGTCCACATGCCGCGTACAATTGCCCATTGCAAGTGTATAATTCGCCGGATTTTACTATATTCCCAGAGTTGTGCGACCATCACCGAAGTCGATTTTAGAGCATTTTCCTCACCTGGAAAAGAAGCCCCATCCCCCATAGCTATCACCTCCACCTCTCATCCTCTCCAGCCTGAAAGCAACTGTGACCCTACTTTCTATCTTGTGAATTTTCCTATTCTAGACATTTCCTGTAAGTGGACTCACATGTGTGGTCTTCCACAACTGGCTTCTTTCACTTAGCAGAGTGTCATCTTGGCTTATCCATGTCGTAACATGGGTCAGTACTTCATTTTTTAATAGCCAAGTCATAGTCCATTGAACGGATAGACCATGTCTTCTTTATTCATTCATCATGGATGGACATTTGGGTTGTTTCCACCTTTTGGCTGTTATGAATAACGTTGCTATGAAGCTTCATGTACAAGTTTTTGGTGTTACATGTTTTCATTTCGCTTGGGAATATACCTGAGAGTGGAATTGCAGGGTCGCATGGTAACCATGTCTCATTGTTTGAAGAGCAGCCGACTTTTTTCCACAGTGGCTGCCCCAGTTGACATTCCCATCGGCAGCCTAGGCGGGTTCCAGGGTCTCCGTAGCCTTCTCAACACTCACCTATTTTCTGACTTTCTGATTTTAGTCCTGCTAGCGAGTGTGGAGTGGTATCTCACGGTTTTGATTTGCATTTCTCTGATGACTATTGATGTCAGTCATCTTTTGATCAGCTTTTTGGCCATTTGTGTATTTTCTTCAGAGAAGAGCCTGTTCAGATCCTTTGCCCATTTTTGGATCAGGTTATCATTTTATTACTCAATTCTCAGAGTCCTTTGTATATTTTATTTACAGGTCCCTTACCAGATAAATGATTGGCAGGTATTTTCTCCCATTCTGTTGTTTTTCATTTTCTTGATAGTGTCTGTTAAAGCACAAGTTTTTAGGGGTGCCTGGGTGGCACGGCGGTTAAGCGTCTGCCTTCGGCTCAGGGCGAGATCCCGGCGTTATGCGATCGAGCCCCACGTCAGGCTCCTCCGCTAAGGGCCTGCTTCTTCCTCTCCCACTCCCCCTGCTTGTGTTCCCTCTCTCGCTGGCTGTCTCTATCTCTGTCGCATAAATCAATAAAATCTTTAAAAAAAAAAAAAGCACAAGTTTTTAATTTCGGGGAGATCTAATTTAACTACTTTTCTTTTTTCTTGGTATGAAAAAGTGTTTTGGGTGTAAAATCTGAAAAGCCATTGCCAAACCCAAGATCATGAAGGTTTGCCTCTATTATTTCTTCTAAGGAGTTTCATAGTTTTGGCTCTTACATTTAGGTATTCAGTCTATTTTGAATTAATTTTTGCATCTAGTGTGAGGTAAGGATTCACCTTCATTCTTTTGCTGGTAAATATCCAGTTGTCCCAGCACCAACTGTTGGGAAGACCATTCTTTCCCCATTGAATTGTCTTGGCATCCTTGCTGAAAATTAGTTGACCATAAACACATGGATTTACATCTGGACTCTCAATTGCATTCATCTGACCCCACTGTCTTGACTACTGTAGGTTTGTAGCCAGTTTTGAAATTAGGAATTATGCATCTTCCCATTTTTTTCAGGATTGTTTTGGATTTTTGAAATTCCATATGAATTTTATTTTATTTTATTTTTTTAAAGATTTTATTTATTTATTTGACAGAGACAGCCAGTGAGAGAGGGAACACAAGCAGGGGGAGTGGGAGAGGAAGAAGCAGGCTCATAGCAGAAGAGCCTGATGTGGGGCTCGATCCCATAACGGGGATCACGCCCTGAGCCGAAGGCAGACGCTTAACCGCTGTGCCACCCAGGCGCCCCTCCATATGAATTTTAGAATCAGCTTTTTAGTTTCTACAAAGAGGTCAGCTGCAATTCTAATACAAACCATTGAATCTATGGATACAATTTGGAGAGTATTGCCATCTTAACAGTATTAAGTCTTGTGACCTAGGAACATGGAAGGTTTTCCCATTTAGTTAGATCTTGAATTTCTTTCAACAGTGTTTTGTAGTTTTCAGAGTATAAGTTTTGTGCTTTTGGGGGAAGGGAGCTTAAATTTGTTCCTTAGGTATCTTACTCTTTTTGATGATATTTCAAATGTAATTGTTGTCTTAATTTTGTTTTGGGGTTGTTCTCCTTGCAAGCGGATAGAAATACAAGAGATTTTTGTATATTGATCTTTATCCTTAACCTTGCTGACCTCATTTTAGATCTAACAGATCATTAATGGATTCCTTAGGATTTTCTATATAAGATCATGCCATCTATGAATAGATAGTTTTATATTCCCTTCCAATCTGGATGCCTTTTATTTCATTTTCTTGTCTTACTGCAAGAAATTAGTTGAATATTGAAGTGGCAACACCACACATCATTATCTTGTTCCTGATCTTAGGAGGAAAGCGTTCCATCTTTCATCATTAAATATGATGTTATGGATTTTTGTAGATGCCATTTATCAGATTGAAGAAGTTAACTTCCAGTCCTACTTTATCGAATGTTTTTATCATGAAAAGGTGTTTTGTCAAATGTTTTTTCTTCATTGAGATAATCATGTGGTTGATATGGTGTATTACGTTGATTTTCATATATGGAACTAACATTTGCATCCTTGGGATAAATTCTGTTTGGTCACGATATATAATTCAGTTTATATGTAGCTGGATTTGGTTTGCTCGTATATTGTTGAGGATTTTTATATTTGTATTCATAGGAGATATTGGTCTGTAGTATTCTTGTGATGTCTTTGGTTTTGTTATCAGGGTAATACTGGTCTCATAGAGTAATTTGGGATATGTTACCACCTCTTATACTTTTTAGAAGAGTTTGTGAAGACTTGGTATTAATTCTTCTTTAGTTTGGTAGAATTTTGCATTGAAGGCATCTGAGCCTGGGTTTTTCTTGTGGATAATTTATTATTATTAATTCAAACTTCACTTGTTATAGATCTATTCAGGTTGTTTATTTCTGCCTGAGTCATTTTCAGTGGTGTGTCTTTAGAGGAATATGTCTCTTTCATCTAAGTTTTCTAATTACTGGTATATAATTGTTCATAGTATTCCTTTAAAATCCTCTTTACCTCTGTCCGATCCATAGTGATGTCCCCTCTTTCATTTCTGATTCTGGTCATTTGAATCTAGCCATCTTTCCTTTCTCTTTTTTTTTTTCTTGATCAGTCTAGCTAAAGGTTTGGCTATTTTGTTGATCTTTTCAAAGAACCAGCATTGGTGTCACTAATTTTCCCTATAGTTCTTCTGTTTCCTATATGAATAATTTCTGCTTCAATCTCTTTTTCCTTCTTTCTCCTTGCTTTAGGTTTAGTCTCCTTTTCTTTTTCCAGTGTCTTAAGGTGAAGGTTAGGCTATTAATTTGAAACCTTTCCTCCTTTTTAATATAGGTATGTCCAGCTATAAATTTCTTTCTGAGCACTGCTTCAGTTGTATTCCATAATTCTGGTATATGACGTCTTCATTTTCAATTATCTCCAGGTACTTTCTAATTTCCCTTATGATTCTGCATTTGATTGACCCATTAGTTAGGAGTGTGTTAATTTCTACGTATTTGTGGGTTTCCTAAAATTCTTTCTGCTATTGCTTCCTAATTTCATTCTGTTGTAGTTGAAGAACATACTTCATATTATTTCAATCCTTCATATTTATTGAGGTTTGTTTTATGGTTTAGCATAGAGTGTCTCCTGGAGAATATTTTATGTGCATTTGAGAAGAATGTATATTCTGTTGTTGGGTAGAGTGTTTTATAGATGTCTCTTAGGTCTAGTTGTCTTATAGAATTGAGTCTTCTATTTCCTTGTTGGTCTTCTCCCTAGCTGTTCTGCACATTATTGAGAGTGGGGTATGGAAGCCTCCAAGTATTATTTTTGAATTACCTATTTCTCCCTTCATTTTGTTGAGTTTTTGCTTCATGTATTTTGTTGCTTTGTTATTAGGTGCATATGTGTTTGTAATTGTTCTGTCTTCATGATAGATTGCCATTTTTGTCATTGTAAAATATCCCTCTTTATCTCTGATAACATTTTTGTTTTAAAATCTATTTTGCCTGATACTAGTATAACCACTCCAGCTTTCTTTTGGTAGCTGTTTGAATGACCTATCTTTTCCTTCCTTCTGCTTTCAGTCTCTTTGTATCATTGAGTATAAAGTGTTTCTCCAACAGACAGCATATAGTTGGATTTTTTTTTAAGTAGGCTCCACGCCCAGTGTGAAACCCAACATGGGGCTTGAACTCACGACCCTGAGATCAAGACCCGAGCTGAGACCAAGAGTGAGATGCTTAACCAACTGAGACACCCAGGTGCCCCTGGATCTTTTTTTTTAATCCAGTCTGACAACCACTGCTTCTGGATTGGATTAATTATTCACATTTAATGTTATTACCTGCTATGTTATTTTGAAAGACATTTCTTTTGTGTTCCTAAGTTATAAGGCCCCTTTCAAAGTTATGGCACCTTTCTGCTTCTTTTGAGAACAAGTTCCTCTGATAATGAACATGCGGAGGAGAGATAAAGGCTGGGGGCAGAACTGGGGGTGGGCAAAGAGGGGAGTACATGTTGGAAGGGTGAGCTCAGCCCCACGTTTTTGATGGGGTACCATTGAGGCACTTCCATTTAGGACTCTCTCAAGCCAGTTTTCTCTACCCCATGTCATTTTCCTCTTTCTTTGTGGGTGAGAATCTTGGAGGTAAGGAACTTGTTAGTAATCTGCTCTTCAGTCAGAATCTCTGTGGTCTACCTTCTGATATTCCTTTCTAGTCACTAAAGGAGAAATTGGGGTCTTTGATTTTTGCCCAGCTTTCAGAGAGCTGCAGCTTAAAAGTGGAATGCTTTTCCAAAATTTAATAGGTGCCTGCCCTAATGGGCAGAACTTCACGAAGGACTAATTTCTGAATCCTCATTGAAGACAACTGAAAATGAATACACTGGATCCAGAGGGAGTCCTCTTGTGGCCCCAAGCCCCAGTTCGCCTCTGATCTGGTGTTTAATGGGGAGGAAGAAGGAAGAAGGTGGAAGCCTTGCCCTGCTGCTGAATGACAGAGGTCCAGCCTCATTCAGGGCCTGCAGAGATGCCGTTTTAAGCCCGGAGGGTGAACGGGGTGTAGACGGATGGAAGCAGAGGCGGAATCTGCCCTGTGAGCAAACTCCTCAGCGGTGTGGCCTGAGGGCACACTTCCAGAGAGCAGAGAAGAGAAGATGAAATGAGGACAAAGTGAGGAGGCTTAGCAGGTGCCAGAAAGTCGCCCCCTCCCCTGCACAAGCACTTCACAGAAGGCCGCTGACATCACTCTAAGCTCTGACTCCAAGTCTGAGGGGGCCAGCACCTCGAGTCCCCACCTAAAACCGTTCACAGAGTGGGCGGGCACCCCAGGCAGCCCCCAAAGCCAGCACGTTGTTAGCCCAGAACTTTCTCTGAAGCAGAAGTGAGAGGTACACATCTCTTTAAGGGGCTTTGCTTCTCGGAGCTGGAGCTGCCTTCAAACTCTCCAGCCTGGGAGGTGTGAGAAGCTGCTTGCTTGTCGATAGCTTTGGCCGGAGGTCAGGGTACTGTCTACAGACTGCTCTCAGGAGTGGAGTAGTCCTTAGTGGATATCTCTCCTCTCAAGACAAGCGTTCTTTCTCTCTGTCGCCTCTCTGGCTGCCTGCCCGGCTCCTTTTCTGTCTTGCGGGGCCTCACCCTGGCCAGCCTTGCGCATCTGCTGCCTGTGAGCCCACTGCTCCTGTCAGGATGCCATGAGGAGCAGAGGAGGGGTCACTCCCTCCCCTCGGTTCCTCTCTTCTGTGCTCGGTTGCCTCTGAGAACCAGGAGAGGACCTCCTGACCCACTGCTTTGCCTTGTCTTTGTCCGCAGGAACTTCTGCACTATTTAATCGGAACCTTGCTCCTCCTAATCGCCTCCATTGTGGCAGCCTCCAAGAGTTACAGCCAGAGCGGACTGGTCGCTGGAGCGGTGAGGACGGTCTCGGGGAACCCGCACGAATGAATTCACTTCTAGCGCATCTTCTTCCTGACGGGCTGCGAGGGCGTTGTTTTCTGGGGCCTTTCTTTCCCAGAAAAGTACCCATCAGAACCCACTTTGGTCCAGCCAACAGCAGTCTCCAAAGAGCCTAACTTGGGCCCACAGCACAGGGTCTCAGCAGCTGGTTGGTCAGGGCTCCTGGCACACGCAGATGGGCCCAGCAGCCCAGCCATCTCTCGGACAGCCACTCCGTACAGCTCGGGGCCAGTCGGTCTTAACGCCCATGCCCGTTTGGGTCATTTGTTGGTGGCTGCCTCAGAGCCACGCAGACCAAGATCCCGAGGCCTCTTTGGGGCCCAGGGGAAGAGCATGTGATCAGTTAGTGACACCTGCCATGAGTCCTGGCTTTGCTGGTCCCGATTTCTAACAGTATTCAGGCCAGGAAACAACACTCCCAGGCCTTTCAAAGGTGAAAATTAATCCATCTGATAGCCTGAATAGAAGCAGGGAAATGTATAAAAATATAGTGCCGTGGGAGCTCTGTTTACCACACATGTGCAAACATAGCTACATGGGTGTGTATAGATGTGTACGTTTTTGTTTTTAAAAGACTTAAAGATTCCTGCCATCTGATTTCTGATTTAGCTAATTGGTTACAGTTTGGTGACCTGTGGGCCAATACTGATTTGCCTCACTGATGAGCAGATGACATTTTTTAAATGAGGTTTTTTTTTTTTTTTTTTAAGAGAAAGGGAGAGAGAACAGGTGCATGCGAGGGCGGAGGAGGGGCAGAGGGAGAGGGAGAGAGAGAATCTTAAGCGGGCTCCGTGTCAGCACAGGGCTCCATCTCACGACCCTGAGATCATGACCTGGGCCAAAATCAAGAGTCAGATGCTTAACTGACTGAGCCACCCAGGCGCCTCAGTTTTTTAAATGAGTTTTAAGAAAAGCTCCTCGGGACAGTCCCTCTTTCATTTACAAGTGAGCAAAATTCTCCAGACTTTGTGCTGGGAGTGAGTTAATGCCTGGAATTCCACTGAGGGGTGGGGTCTGCCCTCCAAAGGTGGGCACAGGGCAGCACATCACTACAGAGGGGCAGCCAAGCCTCTGAACATTCATGGGCTTACGTGCCTCCCCCTGCGGTCCCCAAGGAGAGGCGTGGGTACCACCTACAGGTTACCACCCGCCTGACGACAGGCAGGCTGCTGAGGGAGACAGAGAAAACTGGTGCCCGTTGTGTTTCGGGACCACACGGGGAGGTTCCCCTGGGTTTTACGATTCAGGTTGCACACAACCGTGTTTGTTAGCCCTGGAATCCCAGTAAGCCCCATTTATCATACACCATCTTGGTGCCTAGGACCAAGCCTCGGCCATGGGGGAGCAGAAGAAATAAAAAGATACGGTTCTCGCTTATGAGAAGATGGTAATCCAGTGTAGGAGTGGAGGCCAAGGCCCATGAAACAACTAGCAAACAAGGCAGTGTTGTCCAGAAGAGCATTATGTAGTGACATAATAAGCTGTTCAGTTATGCAGTGCAGACAGTAGGAGACGGGGATGGTATCTCACGTGCTAATTGTGCAGAACAGACAATGAGGGGCCAGGACAGGCTCCATAGGCTAATTCTGTGGCGCAGACAATCGGTACAAAAGGAACCAAGGAGAAGGACCTGGGGGGAGGGGGTGGGCGTGGGCCTGTGGGGGCAGCCGCTTCTGTGAACCAGCAGCCGGGCTTGAAAAGCAAACCAGACCCTTGGAGACCGTGCCCTTGGTCTGGCCGCTCCTGGGCTCTTCCTACCGTACATCAGCCCGCGGTTCTGGCCACGTCGCCAGCCCGAGGCCACTTGCGCATCCGGGAACACCTGGGCAACAGTGGAGTGGGGCTCTGGGGCCAGATTCCTAGGGCCCGCATCCCATGTCCGGCCCTCGCTGGCTCTGTGACCCTGGGCCCTCCATGTCTGTAGCTGTCAAATGAGGGAGAGGCGAGAATGACAGCAGCGCCCACCTGGCAGGGTGGTGGGAGTTGAAGGGATCAGCGCACCAACGGGGCCTGGAACACAGGCCGGCACATAGCAGGTGGTAAGTCGTAGGTACTGCGCTGCCGCTGTTCGCAGGTGAGGAGCTGGCTTCAGGCGGCCGAGTGCCGGAGAGACAGCAGATGTGTGCTGCTTCTCTCTGGACCGTCAGATGAGCCCCACAGGAGGCCCTTTTCCTCTCTGGGCGCCCCGGGGCTCATCTTTAAATGACGCTGGACTGGGCTGGCTCAGCTTTCCTAGGCCAGGAGGTCAGCCACTTGAGCCCTGGGCTGGAGCCTCAGAAAGGGAAGGGGCGCTGCCTTAACTGATTTTAGTCCAAGACTGCAAAATATGTGCAAACATAAAACTATATGAAGGCCTCGGCTTCTGGCTGTTATTACACAGCTGTAAAGCGAGAGAACAGAAAGCCATTAGGAATGAACTGCAGCACTGCCCCATCAGTAACATCCATTTGAACGTTAGAAATTTAAAAACCCAAACCGAAATGTACAGTTCCACCTTTTTCTCTGTCGTTAGCCCAGCTAATTGTCTTGTACAGTGTCTTGGCCTCAGCTCAGTTTAAATACAAACCTGAACTCGGGCCCCGAAGTGACCTGCAGTGAGGAGGGTCAGGTGGTGGAGCCCAGAGCCTGAGGGCCAGGCCTGAACGAGGGCCCTGCTGGGGGAGCCCTGGGGATAGGGCCTCAGCCCTGCACCTGAGCAAGGACCAGGGGGTCAGGTCACTCGATTCCCCAGGCTTCCCCCAGGCCACAGCTGGTACAGGGGTGAGAAACGTAAAGAACAGGTTGAGTGATTGGCCCTTGGCCTGGGAACTCCCTTTCCTCTCTGTCCTGTGCAGATCTTCGGGTTCGTGGCCACCTTCCTCTGCCTGGCGAGCATCTGGATGTCCTACAAGATCTCGTGTGTGGCCCAGTCAGCAGGTGAGTTCCGGTTGTCTGAACACAGGCGATCTCGGAAGGTTCCTTCTGCTGGGGAACAGGAGGATGGCCTGTTGTGGAGTTCAACAGCAGGGAAGCGCCCCACTGCGGGGGAGGCCTCGGGGCGTAGGGGCCCAGGTGGAACGGAGAACCCAAGACCCTCTGCTCTCCTGTTTCCACAGCCCTCACATGTCCTCCTCTGATGCTGAAGCATTTTCTTTAAATCAGTTTCATAATGACAAAAATGACGTGTAGAGAATTTAGGAAGTGCGCGTAAAGAAAAAAAATGTTTCATGAAAACCATCTATCGTCACACTACCCAGAAATAGCAGCTGCTGGGTGTCCGTCCTTCCAGTATGTCTTCTCTCTGGATGGATGGATGGATGGATGGACGGATATGAAGATACATGGATAGGTACAAAGATACACAGATACATCTGTTGCTTTGGTTAAAGGATCAGACTTTCTGTGTTATTTGTAACCTGCTCTTATTCTCCTACTTAATCACCTATCAGGCACTTTCCCCACAGGGCTGGGGATTCTTCTCCAACACGTTTTTTAAAAGAGTTTATTTATGTATTCATTCATTCATTCATTTTTAAGATTTTATTTTTAAGTGATCTCTACACCCACTGTGGGGCTCAAACTCCCAACCCTGAGATCAGGAGTCACACACTCCACCGACGGAGCCAGCTGGGCCCCCTCTTCTCCATCACTTTCAATGGTTCCGTGGTGTGGCGTTGATGCCACTGCACGTCTGTGTCATCATTTACTTAACTTGTCTCCTATTTGGGGTCCTTATGTTTTTGTTTTTTAACTCTTTTCTACTAAACAGTGTTGGAAGAACATCCTTCTAAACATAGCCCCATACTCATTCCTAATATCGTCTCTCTTTAGAATACGTTGCTAGAAGTAACACTGCTGAGAGCTTGAGCTGTTTTGATTAACCCACCTCTCTACTCCAGCCCTTCCTTTCTTTGTTCTTCTTTCCTTTAAGAGAATACACTACAAAATATCAAAGCCTGTACAGTCTCTGGGCTGAGCTGCCCTGCAGAAGGGTTGTTTCATCAGTTTCCGTTTCCTTCCAGAAGCCGCTGACAAAAAGTTAACAGGGAGCCAGTCTCAAAAGACCACAGGCTGTAGGACCCCATTGATAGCAAATGTGTTGAATGGGTTCATCCAAAGAGACAGAGAGTAGATGGGGGTGGGGGGGTTGCCAGGGGCTGGGGGACGGGGCGGCAGATGAGCAGGGGGCCTCTTCTGGAAGTGATGAGATACTCTCCCATCGCGGCGGCCAGTGCTGCCGCCGTCCTGTGAGTAAATGAAAACCTTGGACGTGAACACTTGAGGCGGGTAGATTGTACGGTACGCGGATTATGTCTCGGCCAAGCTGCTTAAGAAAAAAAATGAAGGATGGAAAGTAGAGAACGGGAAAGAGAGTTACTAGGTAACGGCGAAAGGTGACGCATGTGTACATACTGGCAGAAACATCCGGCTGAAAATTCACGAAGAAAGAGCCGAAAGCGCGAGCGGGAGGCAGTTCAAGGCCCTCTGAGGCTAGGTCTGCGGGGGGAGGGGTGGGGATAGAAATCATAGGCACTATTGAATGTTTTCTCTTTGAGAGATGCATTTGGAAAGAATAAAATCACTCCCAGGGCGGTTGGTGTTGGGTGGAGAAAGGAAGTGCCCTGAGCCAAACTCGCCTCGGCCCCCGCCGTGTGGCTTCTGCGTGGGCCCTGCCCTGCCCGCCGCCTAACTTTGCCATTTCCTTCCCAAGATGCAGCTGTGTGATGCCACCCCAGGCCCGGCCCCGAGGGAGGCCCTGCGGACAGGAGGGTCAGGGGGCCAGCCTCCACGAAGGGTTCTGACCCTGCCCTCTTGTGCCAAAGCCCCATCCACGCGGGTGGGCCCAGGAGGGGGCTTCGGCGTCCCTCCTGGGCTCCTGAGCCTCGCTGAGCCTCTCTTTCCAGTCCTTGGAGAACAGTCCTCCCCGCCTGGGAAGGAACACCAGCCTCCAGGGAAATCTGGTCTCTCCCTCCCGCTTTGAGAACCGACCGCCTCAGGGACTGATGACCCCACTTAACACACGGGAGGGGTTTCTGAAGACTCCTGCCTGAATCTGTTTCTACTTCACATTCCTGGGGGGGGGGGAGCCGCCGTAGGTCCTCTTACAGAAACCAAGCTGTCTCGTCATTGGTCTAGCTTGGAAAGCCCCTCTGGGAGAGACCCTCTTTTTTAAGTGAGGCGTGTCTGCAGAAAAACTCTGTGGTCAGCCTGTCCCCAGAAACGAGATCCCGGCTCCTTTCGGGCCTCAGCCTTAATTCCCATTGTGTGTGTGTGTGTGTGTGTGTGTGATGTGTCTGTGTGTGGGCATGTGTGTGTTTTGTAATAAAATATTGACTTGGCCAACTGCACAAGGATTTCTTATTAACCAAGGCTGCAAACCAGGGGTAAAGTGATGGGGCCCACAAAGCTTATGGGGAAGCCTGGGGGCCCCGCCAGGGCGTGCGCATGCCACCCCCTCCCTGGAGGTGAGAACGGCAAAGACACGGGCCCCTCGAGATTTGCATATTTTCAGAGTAAACTGGTGGTGAAGGGTGGAAGCCAGTACCGTTCACACAAGACAGAAAGCAGTACTCAACAGCAACACAACTAGCCCTTAAGAAAAAGGTAGGAAATTCTGGTACATACTACAACTCTGATGAAGGTCAAAGACGTGATGCTGAGTGAAATAAGCCAGACACCAAAGGACAAGTGCTCTCTGAGTCCATTTACAGGGGGTCCTAGAGACATTACAATTCAAAGACAAAGAAAGGTGGTGATCAGGGCCTGGGGGCAGGGGACTGGGGGGTTCGACTTTAATGGGTACAGTTTCCGTTTGGGAAGATGGAAGTGTTCTGGAGATGAATGGTGGCAGTTACCCCACAACATAAGTAATTAATGCCACTGCACTGCACACCTGGGGATTGTCCAATTTGTAAGTTTTATGTCACGTATATATATTTTTTTTTAAGATTTTATTTATTTATTTGACAGAGATAGAGACAGCCAGCGAGAGAGGGAACACAAGCAGGGGGAGTGGGAGAGGAAGAAGCAGGCTCATAGCAGAGGAGCCTGACGTGGGGCTCGATCCCATAACGCCAGGATCACGCCCTGAGCCGAAGGCAGATGCTCAACCGCTGTGCCACCCAGGCGCCCCAATGTCACGTATATTTTATCACAATTTTTTTAAAAAAGCAATACAAGACCTTCTGGCAAGGCACCTATGCAGCTGGAAGAGCTGTCTGGGGCATGGGGAAGACAGAGACCCAGGTCACACCCAGCGCGAGGCTGACGCACGGCCAGTGCCATGTTCTGACAGGTGTTAGAGGAGACGGGCTGTGGAATGCGTGTGTCTTCCCTACCAGGCCTTCTCTGGGACTGCTTAGCTCAGGGGCGGTACCCCTGTGTAACCCCCACTCCATACCAAGCACCCCAGCTCCCAGCACAGGGAGGTGACCCAGTGGACAGTCGCGGCCAGGCTGAACCGAGTAAGGACGTGAGAAGAGGGAAGACTGGACCCTGGAGGGAGGAGAGGGAGTCAGGGGCCAACCTGAGCCCCCAGGAAAAGGTGTTAGCACCTGTGTCTTGGGGGGGCACTGGGAGACGAGGCCAAAGCTGGTCTGCCCAAGTCCTCTTCACGGGCAGCCAGCTCCCTGGCCGGCAGAGCCTCCCCGGGCCTGGCCTACGCCTTGGGGAGGGAGAGATGGAAGATGGAGGGTGGTGCTTTCCCTTGGGGAAGCCTCTGCCACCCACAGGAAAAACTTGCTCAGAGAGGCCCTCCGAGACAGTCTTGGTGTGGTTCTCTCCAGCGGGCTGGTGTGGGCAGCAGTAAAACTGCCCCACACCTACCCTAAACAGACTGGCAGTGGAGTAGGGACCCAAGGAGAAAGCCAAGTTCCCAGCCAGGTTGGCGGTAGAGCTGGGATTTGAGTCTGGGTCTGCCCCCTTCCTGGGGTACTCAGGGCCTCCAGAATGGCCAGGCAGGAGCTGGCCTACGCCAGCTGGCTTCGTCCACAGGCAGTTGGCTCTGGTGTCTGCAGACAGGCCCCGGGAAGGAAACAAGTGTGCTCCTGCGGGAGGCCCTGGCCTGACACACTCCTTGTGCTTGCAACCGTGTGCTAGAAGCTTCTCTTCCAGACATGGCCCGGCAGCCAGGATGCTAAGATGACCCAGAGCTGGCCCATTCCCCGTGCCACCATCTCCCACCCAGGTCTCCTCCCCAGCACGAAAAGCTAACTTTGTTGCCATGGAAACACCAGGGTCTCTGGGGCCTCTCAGCAACCAGCACTTTGAACATCCTGTGAACTCTCAGGGGTGCTTCAGGGGCCTCATGGATGTCTGATTTTATTGCAAAGTATAGGTTAACGCCTTAAACCACACACTCTTCTGTTCTCAGTAGCAAACACTGACCCTGGAACCCCTCGACGCCCCCCACAGTTTCCCTCACCTTGGTTAGCTTCAGGGGACACTGCCTTGCGACCTCTGGGTGAGGAAGACCCCAAGTGTGTGAGGCTAGGGTGCCCTGGGCGAGCCAGGATTTCTCCGTCCCCGCCCAGCCAAGACAAAGCAGGGGAATGAAACTGGGAGATGAGGCTACAACCCCAGTGATCTTTCCAAATTGTGGGCATTTCAAATTAATCCCATTCTTATGGACTGACTTTACAATAAGTATATATAACTGTAAATCGGTCATTTATATTAATATCCTATTTCCTGTTTTATATAATGGAGTTTCATATGGTTTAGATTGAAAAAGGGGATTTCTCTGCTTAAAAATAAAAAAGCGTTCAGAACCCCCTTGAGAGGAAGGGA
>NC_048223.1:32794245-32845535 GCF_002007445.2 Ailuropoda melanoleuca
GACGACGACACTGAGGGGCCTCCTCATGAAGACCACCAGGAGGCTAACTGGAGCCTGTGGACCTCGTGAGGTGAATGAGGCAATCGGTGGCTCGCTGGGGTTTTCTTGTAATTTTCTCTGTACATGAGAATTATGCAAATGAGAAAGACCACGGTTAACTCCACGCAGAGTTGTGCAAAAAAGGAAATGTCTCGGTATCCAGTGTGCCCCTTGGCTCAATTCTGAAGGACGATGACAGCCAGAATAATGGACCCAATGAATCCATCCGACCCAAACTATGAAAAACCCTCACTGCCCGGGGAAGGGGGCGCAGGAGGAAGGGGCAGCAGCCCACGGTTGCCAGATCCCCCAAGTGCTCGAGAGAAGTGGAAGTCTGGATTTTTAGGCTAAATATTTCCTGAGTTTTAAAGGCTGCCAAACAGACTTTTAAAAGCTACACTTCAGGCCGGACCAGACCCGTGCGGAGGCTTCGCGCAGCCCGCGGGCCCTCGCTTTGCCACCCTGCCGGCCGTGCGGGTTCCGGGGAGGGAAGGGGTCGGGCAGCCGGAAGTCAGGGCTGAGGCCGCAGCGCGCCCAGGCTTCGCGGGCCGGCACCTGCTTCCTCCCGAAACCCGAAGGCAGCGCGGGGGGCGGGGGCCCTCCCCGGGGAGTCCCCGGGGGTCCCCTGCCATCAGCCGCGCCCGCTGGTGCCCTGCCACCCCTCTCGCAGCTGGCCTCAACTTTCCTTTTGCGAAAACAAAACCCTGCGGCGGCGCAGGCGGCCGCCGGGCGCGTCCTCGCCTAGCAGCGCGCGCCCTCTTGTGGCAGCGGGGCGCAGCGCGGCATTTAACCTTGAACAGTGACGGGGCGAGCTTCCCGTTTCCTCACGCCTCCGCATCTCTTCCCCTCCCAGCGTAACTTCCTGACCCTCCCATTCACCACATCTTCGCTTTTCTTATTATATAGCTCTACTGCAGTTATATGGATTGCCTGGAAAGGGCATACAATTATAATAGTTATTTGTAATTAAATGAAACGGTCACCACACCCTATGTAATCTTTTGGGACTTCATTCACTGTCACCCCCTCCTCCCCTTTATGCAACACTTTACATCCTCTGGGCCTGATGCGTGTCTTGATCCAGCCACCACCGCAGTGCCAGTCCTGCAAGGGCTATGACCAACTTCATGCCATTGGAACCACACAGCTGCGCTCCAGACCTCCACTGACGTCTGCGGACTCTCCTGTGGACGCTGCCAGGGACCCCAGCCAGCACCCACACGTGTGCAACCCGCAAGTGCAGGACGGTGCCTGCCCCGGGGTAATAGCGGCCAATGGGACACGGGTTCAGTGGATACATCTGTTCTCCTCTCCCGGGACAAACTGTCCTGAGACAGGTTTTACATCACTTCTCCAAGACAGTTCCGTGGGACCAAGGGAAGAGACACACAGTGGTGGCCAACTCAGTTATGCATCCTTCTATTGGCTCTCCTCTTCCCAGCCTCACTCCTGCCACACGTGGTCCGGCTGGATATGTGGGCACAAGCAGGAAATACACAGTGGCTGCATGAATAGCTTTCCTCAGGGGTGGCCTTGGAAGATGGGAGTGAGGGGAAATAACTCCAATGGTCAAAGCTCTCCGCAGTGCATCTGATCACCCACTGGGGTAGAAGAGGCCCAAGGACAAAATATAGAGCCTTGGGGAGAGGTGAATGGCCAGGGCTCTGGGAAGAGAAAGACCAGTAAGGCCCTGAGGGGTGGGGGGTCCGGGGGAAGCCACCCAAATTCTCAAACAGGCAAGTCATTTGAACGAGATGTGGATTTCCTACAAAATAAAAATCCTGGGTAACGAGGCCTTTGGATGCCAGGAAAAAAGGCAGCCCAGGGGAAAACAAAAACCTTGCCCACGCCCGTACATTTTAGGATTAAGAGTCAAGGGAAGACAGAAGGAAAAGGCCAGGAGGAGCTAGACGGCTGGGGGCTATGAGGGCACCCAGAACAGCAGAAGAGAAAACCTGGGGTGGATTTCACAGCGCCTGTGGAGCAAAGACCTCAACTGGAGCTGATACCGTTCGGACTGCACTAATTAGTGGGACAAGGAGGCACAAGAATCAGGTACAGGATTGGGTCTCCGGATTCTACCCCACTCTGGAGGAAGCCCCAAGTATTGCTCAGCTTACTAGATACTGGCTGTAGTTCTGTGCTTTTGTGGGCGTTTTGTGTTTTGGTCTGGACTCTGCTCGCTGCTCTTTTGCAAGAATCTGCTCACAGGACACACTCAGGGCGACCCCTATTGGTGGCTCATACAAGGGTCAGTCAGAGGCCGAGCCGACAATGGTGTTTACCCATAAAGCCTGCCCAGAATGACGATGGAAACCTTTGTGCCTTTTCCTGGGATAAGAAAAAGGACATTGTCTTCTCCAACAAGGTTTCATATAGCCAGGGGTGCCGTGCAAACTTCAAAGCTGCCTTTCAGTGGAACACCCTGGCTAGCCGATGAAAGCTGGCTTGTTGGGAGACTGTGGAAACTTCAAGAACGTGGTCCTGTCCATTTCCACAGTGCGCGACATCATCCAAGCGAATGAATGTGTTGCTACCATCATACCTGGTTCTTAGTTTGCAGCTGATGGCATTGCTAATACTCGATTTTCAGCTCTCCTCGTTAGGGGCGGGGACAGGGGCATGGAGTGGGGGAATGTGACCTCCCCTGGCAGCATAATCTTGTATTGCTCTGAATTCTCCGGAGACCGAGCATGGGACCCCTAGTGTGATGTGACCTCCCGGTGGCTATGCATTTCCATAACAGCTCCACGGAGAAAACTGCTTTTGCTGCTTGACATGCCACCCCAGCACAGCTGCTGAAAGCCCGATGGGCCCTAACTGAGGACGGAGCCCAAGTGTCCTGCCTTCCAAGCGATCGTCTTGGAAGCTGTGTCACAGCTCCAGGACCTAGTTCGCAATGGAGTTAGGACAAACTGGGCGCCTGGGTGGCTCAGGCGGTTAAGCGTCTGCCTTGGGCTCAGCTCATGATCCCAGGGTCCTGGGATGGTGCCCCGCATCGGGCTCCCTGCTCAGTGGGGAGTCTGCTTCTCCCTCTTGCCTCTCTCTGCCTCTCATGAATAAATGAATAAAGTCTTAAAAAAAAAAAGTGAGGACAAGCTTTGTAGTGGCCACCAACTACAAAAGAAGTCACGCCACACCAAAATATGCTTTGCCTATTAGCTGTCGGAGACAGCACACCCCAAACCCGGGAATATTCCTACAGCCTCCACCCGAGTCGTCGGACAGGTGTCCGCTGGAGTGAGGGCCCCAACAAGGAAGTCTTAGGGGCAATTCAGGCAGCGGTAAATGCCTTACCCTAGAGCCTCTGTTCCCCTCAGACCTCGAGGCACGACAGGTGTCTGACTGACCGCGCAGCTGACAGGTGCCGCTAGCCATCAGAACTCCTCGGCTTCTGGGCCTGCGAGCTGTGGAATCTGAGGACTCCCTCTTGCTGTGGAGAGGCAACTGCTGGAGTTCCTGAGCCCTAAACCAAACCGCTTCCAATCTGACATTCTCATCTTGCAACTCTGAACTAGATTCCCTAGGTGGGACAAGATCCAGGAAGTCCTCTCCTTTTTTTTTTTTAATTTTGTTATGTTAGTCACTGTGCAGTACATACTTAGTTTTTGATATTCGTTGTTTGCATATAACACCCAGCGCACCATGCAATACGTGCCCTCCTTAATACCCATCACCAGGCTAGCCTATCGCCCCACCCCCACCCCCCGAAGCCCTCAGTTTGTTTCCCAGAGTCCATAGTCTCTCATGGTTCGTCTCCCCCTCTGATTCCCCCCCTTCAGTTTTCCCTTCCTTCTCCTAATGTTCTACATGGTATTCCTTACGTTCCACATATGAGTGAAACCATGTGATAATTGCCTTTCTCTGCTTGGCTTATTTCACTTAGCATAATCTCCTCCAGTGCCGTCCATGTCATTGCAAATGGTGGGGATTTATCCTTTCTGATGGCTGAGTAATATTCCATTGTATATATGGACCACACCTTTATTATCCATTCATCTGTTTAAGGGCATCTCGGCTCCTTCCACAGTTTGGCTTTTGTGGACACTGCTGCGATGAACATTGGGGTGCATGTGGCCCTTCTTTTCACTACGTCTGTATCTTTGGGGTAAATACCCAGTAGTGCAATTGCTGGGTCATAGGGTAGCTTTATTTTTAACTTTTTGAGGAACCTACATACTGTTTTCCAAAATGGCTGTACCAACTTGCATTCCCACCAACAGTGTAAGACGGTTCCCCTTTCTCCACATCCTTGCCAACATTTGTTGTTTCCTGCCTTGTCAATTTTTGCCATTCTAATGGGTGTAAAGTTGTATCTCAGTGTGGGTTTGATTTGACTTTCCCTGATGGCTGATGATGTTGAATATTTTTTCATGTGTCTGTTACCCATTCATAAATCTTCTTTCTAGAAGTGTCTGTTCATGTCTTCTGCCCATTTTTTTACTTGATTATTTGTTTTTGGGGTGTTGAGTTTAAGAAGTTCTTTATAGATCTTGGATACCAGCCCTTTATCTACCATTCTGTGGGCTGCCTCTTTGTTTTGTTGACTGTTTCCTTTGCTGTGCAGAAGCTTTTTATCTTGATGAAGTCCCAAAAGTTCATTTTCGCTTTTGTTTCCCTTGCCTTTGGAGACGTGTCTTGAAAGAAGTTGCTGGGGCCAGTGTCGAAGAGGTTACTGCCTATGCTCTCCTCCAGGATTTTGATGGATTCCTGTCTCACATTGAGGTCTTTCATCCATTTAGAGTTTATCTTTGTGTACAGTGTAAGAGAAGGGTCGAGTTTCATTCTTCTGTGTATAGATGTCCAATTTTCCCCCAGAAAGTCCTCTCCTGAGAAGAAAATGGATCTTCTGATGAAGGACCAAACCCAGCTCCCAAGCCTTTAGTCATCTTCACAGACAGGTGGTTGCCCAATCATTAGACAGAAATAGTGTTTTCCCTAATGAATTGCTGGTTTAATGAAGGTCTCACCTACCAAATAAGCCAGCTGACAAGAATCCGTGATGAAAGAGCCCACCCGCCTCCAAGGCGAGCAGGTCCTCTGCAACGCTATAGCCATCCAGGTGTGGTAAACAGGTCACGGCCCACAGCTGTGAACACCCCGTGCAATGGGCTGAACACATGGGACTTCTAGCCAGGGTGCACATCGCCAAGATCTAGTGAACAATGTCTGTACACCGGCTCCTGGGCTGTCACTACTGGCCTAGCTGTATGGTCAGGTGTTTGGGCCATCCAGGACTGGACTAGTGACAACATAATACATTGAGTGAGGCCCCCATGGAAACACATAACTAGTTAATTAGACACACTATTTCTGTGATATCCATGGTTATGTGAAGCAACCACGTGTAGATAAAAGCGCTGAGACGAACATGTGGAAGGTGAGGAAGGTGTTAAAAAAAGATCAGGTAAAAACTACTAGGCCATAACAGATGGGAAGAACTGACGGGCATTACTTCTAAGGTCTTAGTATCGTTCAGGAGATGAGTAGGAGTACCGATTACCCTTGTTTTCAGAACGTCAAACATGCGTGCTACAAGTGTGAAGAGCATTACTGAAGGATTTTAGCTAACGAAAGTAGCAGGAATAACAGTCACCATTTTGCAACTTCTGATAACAGATGTAGAGAAAGGTCACGGGATGGAAACTGTGAACTACAAAGTTGATGGGAACCTTGATGGTGGGAGAGATCCAATGCCAGCCCCCGAACCACGAAGGGTACGGCGAGGGCAGGCCGGCTCAGGAGCCTGGTGAAGTCCACAGCATCCACCCACAAAAAAACCTGGACAAAAGGAAAAGACTAATCTGATGTTCAGCAAGCCTTTAGAGCTCTCTTTCAGTTTAGAGGAAACACAGGGAAGGGAGGAACAGGTTAATGACACAAGGACACGAATAAATCCAGGATGTGAGACATCCCTGAGGAATCCACAAACTCTCAGAAGTAACAAGAGATGTCAGCAACAGTGCTGGATATGAGATCCGTGACAGTCTCTCCAAATCCCAATCTGCTATTCTCATCGGAATACATAATTTTTAAAATAAAGATCCCATTCTGGAAACCTGCAGAAATAAAGTATCTTGGACAAATCTGACAAAAGACATGCAGGACCTTCATGAAGAAAACCATCAGACTTGACTTGGAAAACAATAAGGGACCCAAATCAGTGGAGATTCTAGGTTCATGATGAAGTTTAATCATAAATCATTTCCCCCAAAATTAATCTATAAATTCACTGCAATTCCAAGAAAAAAAATAATGAGGGCTTTTTATGGAATTTGCCAAACCTATCTTAAAATTTTATAGTATAAAGTACCTCTGTAACCCTTCTCTCAATTTTACTGCAAACCTATATATAACTAGTCTCAAAAAGTCTTTAAAATAGGGGGCACCTGGGTGGCTCAGTCGATTAAGCATCTGCCTTTGGCTCAGGTCACGATCCCAGGGTCCTGGGATTGAGCCCCACATCGGGCTCCCTGCTCAGCGGGGAGCCTGCTTCTCCTCTCCCTCTGCCCCTCACCCAACCCGCTCGTGCTCTCTATCTCAAATAAGTAAATAAAATCTTTTTTAAAAAGTGCCAATAGAACAATTTTGATCTTGTCCTATGAGATATTAATCCTTTCTCACGACTGTGGTATTAGCCTAGGTATAGAAAAACAGCCCAAGAAAGCCAGCCCCGGACCCACACATATACATAAACCTGGTAAACAACAGAGGGAACACCGTCTCTTAGAGGAGCAAAGAGTCACTTGCTAACACGAGAAATCAGATGGCACGCGGTACTCACACCACACACAGAAATCAAGGTACATTCAAGTACTAAATATAAAATGCAAATCTTTAAGCATTTTGGAAAGCAGAGAACCTCTCTGACCTTGAGGTAACACAAATCAATAAGCAAAGATGCAAAGTTAAAATATATAGACTTTGAGAAGGTATTTCCAAGGCTTATTACCAACAAAGGATACCGTCCATATTAGGTCAAGAATTCTCAAATGAGTTAAAAAAAACAAACAAACACTTCAATGTGAAAGAAAGGCAAAGGATGTGAACGAACAACTCTTTGATGTGGGGAAGCCTAAAAGGTCAACAACCAAATGAGAAGATGATCAAGGACGATCAGGAGAGTGAACAAATAAGAGCACTTCCATCCCAGCTCAGCAGAACCATTCAGCCGAACTAACACTCCACGCCAGACAAGAATAAGGAAATAAGCATCCCCATGTGCTGCTGAGGAGTCTCCACCTTGGAGACCATTTGGAAATATTTCGCCATATTGGAATTGCACACACCCTTGTGACACGTTTTATCTCTAAGTACACACTCTACATATGACTCTTGCACATGTGCACGAGATGTTCAAATGTTTGTTCACTGCAACACTGAAACAGTTAAGAATAAACTACATTAAAAGTTTTCTATCAACAGAGGAGTGGTAAGTAAATTGTGGCATATCCATTCAATGGAATACCAAGGAGTAGTTAAAATGAATGAACTAGAGCTGCATGTATCAGATAAATTTCGGAACGCTACTGATTGAAGACAGCCATCTGTAAAAGGACAGATATAGCACAGATACCATGTTATACATTGCTTACGGGCACATGTCTATATAGAGCACAGATGACGAAGCAGGAAAGAGAGCCACCTTGGGGCGCCTGGGTGGCTCAGTCATTAAGCATCTGCCTTCGGCTCAGGGCGTGATCCTGAGGTCCTGGGATCGAGCCCCGCATCGGGTTCCTCTGCTGGGAGCCTGCTTCTTCCTCTCCCACTCCCCCTGCTTGTGTTCCCTCTCTTGCTGGCTGTCTCTCTGTCAAATAAATAAAATAAAATCTTTAAAAAAAAAAAAGGAAAGAGAGCCACCAAATTCAAGGTAGTGTCTGCCTCTGGAAAAGTAAAAAGAGCAAAATTCAAGGTGGTGGTACTTTACAAGCGAAACTTCATTTTCTGTTTTAAACAAGGACCTTTTAAGAAAATCTGGTAAAAAGGATCTACTGAAGCTGGGTGGTGTCTAGAACAGGGTACGATCTTCCATACTTTTTTTTTAAAGATTTTATTTATTTATTCGACAGAGATAGAGACAGCCAGCGAGAGAGGGAACACAAGCAGGGGGAGTGGGAGAGGAAGAAGCAGGCTCACAGCAGAGGAGCCTGATGTGGGTCGATCCCCTAACGCCGGGATCACGCCCTGAGCCAAAGGCAGACGCTTAACCGCTGTGCCACCCAGGCGCCCCAAGATCTTCCATACTTCTAGTGCCTGACGTAGTTCAACAATTAACAGGAGCCAATGCAAAGATCTCAGGAAAAGAACAATACTTCCCATCTTTAATTAAGCCAATTTTCTATGGTACCCATTAGATGTACAATTATAATTTAAACATCAAAACTGTCCGTTTTTCTATTTTAAATTGTTTTGGGGTAGTCAGGCCTGCGAAACTTTCTTAAATGGGAATTTTATTTCCCCTAGCTGGGGCCTGATCCTGCTTATGACAGACACTGTTGAACCCCAGGCCAGTGGCCCTTCTCCTGCTATAAGAACCAATCTGTTCTGGTAACAGAAGGACACATGCTTCAAAGGGTGTTCCCACCTAAGGAGAGGAATCTGGATTACTTCAGTAATGCCATTCTCCAGGTCCGTAAGTGATTTAGAAATGGGCATTTAAAGTCTTCTAGTAAAAGACAAGTAGGTGGAAGTCCACTGAGGGGCTTCTGGGAAAAAGGAACATCTTAGGGACAGAGAAATTCACAATATCTTCCCTTCGGGCCTTCGGACGTTGTCATACAAGTGGGCAATGTCTGGACATGTTGCCTCCATCTTGCTACACCATAAATGGTCAATCCTAAGGATCAAAACTCACGTAAGATGGATGGGCAGAAAAACATGGCTTTCCATGACTCTTTAGTCTGGGTCCCTGATAATACCATGGAGCCCCTGAACTCTGACCAGTCACACAACTGCCCTACCCGAGCTTCTTATGAAAGACATTTTCCTTACTGGTTAAGACTTACTTAAATTAGGTTTTCTGCTCCTTGCAGTTGACTGCACATTGATACACAATGTTCTTTATCGAAACAAAACACAAAACTCTGAAGAATGTAAAAATTCCAGTAAGTTCTTGATGACTATAAAGATCTTGTTCTTCTCGTCCAGCCCGGAGGCAGGAATTCCGCAAACAACACAAATAGTTGTAGCTTGACCAGAACCACCCTAGTTTTGCTTCACACTTTCCCAGTCACTGGACAGTCTGGAAGAAAATGTGCCTATTTAGTTTTTAGCATTGTTTAGCCACATCGTGAAATGCAATGGGAGATTCCCAATTTGCTTCTTTACATAAAGTATTTCAAGGTGTTTACGCCATAACATTACTTCCTTCGTGACTCTTCATATATGGCTCCTGAAAAATACTGTTAGAAGGTGTGTTCCATCCTGGCAACAAGAGGGGCGGCCCCTGGGTAGGAAGAGGGTTTGTTTCTTTACTACCTGTGCCCCACACCTGGACCGACCCACAGTTCAGAGTTCTACACAGGGACTTACCACAGTTGTAGAGCCAACCCCTAGAACTCTGGAGAAAGTTTTCATCTCAGCAATGGGCTTTGATTTTTTTTTAAGATTTTATTTATTTATTAGAGAGCGAGCGAGTGAGCATGAGAAGGGGGAGGGTCAGAGGGAGAAGCAGACTGCCTGCTGAGCAGGGAGACCCGGATGCAGGGCTGGATCCCAGACTCTGGATCGTGACCTGAGCTGAACGCAGCTGCCTAACTGACTGAGCCACACAGGCTCCCCGAGCATCAGGCTTCTGAAGTAAGAATGAAACAACTACAACAGCAGACAATAAAATGGATTTATTTAAAAAGAAGACTACAAAAATTTGACATTGAGAAAGATAAAAAAAAAAAAAAAGACACAGGATTTAAATTGATAAATACAAAAGCGACTGGCTATAAACAATGTAAAAATACATTTCCCAGTCCCCAAACAGAACATAATTTAAGTACAGCAATTATAAAATTTTTATACTGTATGTGCATTTCCCTTATAATTTTTAAGAATCATTCTAAACAGTTTATTCGTATAAAATATAACAAATTAAGTCTAACATGGCTGTTAATAAAAAATTATGTTAACTTTCAGTTTATTGAGTGTGCCCTGTTTTGGACACAGAAGGGGTTTTGGTCCTAAGTTCTCCTTGAGAACTTTTTATTTTCCAATGGTCTTTTTCCTCTCATTTCATTCTATAGCAGGAGGCTAATCAGTCACGGGTCCCATAACAAACAGTATGAAGAGAAGTTCTAGAGTGACCAAAAATACTAGGGAATATATGATCTTTCTGAACAGGGAAGGATTAAGTAGACAGCTACGAGGCCCACTTGTGCCCCAAGGAAACAAATGGGAGCCAAGCCTCAGAGCTGAAGCTCAGTGTCAACAGCTCCATGTGTGAGGCCGGCGGGGACACGTCCATCAACCTCAACTAAGTCCATGCGTGCGGGGGAGGGGGGGCTGAGGTAGCCCAGACAGTTTGCTGTGTCTAGATGTTTTCAAATGACAGGGGTACAGTTGGGTGTGAAATTCCAGAACCTGCCGACCAGAAGCGAGTTCTTTTTGCACCACTCTTTATTCTTGGAACCCAGACCCGGGCTATTTCTCCTCTTTTCGATGGTACACCCAGTAAGGACAGCATCAGTGATCGGTTTCATCATCTCCCAGGGAGGCAGTGGGACTGCGCCACCCACACTACCTAGCACCCAAGCTCTGGTACGAAGGGATAAGGTCCTGAGTCAGTAAGACAGAGCGGAAGCTGTGTCTGGCCATAATGATGGATTCTGACCATGACATTTGCCACATCAACAACACACAAATGAGAAATTTAAAAAGGACAGGGTCATTCAATCGTCTCCCTGGAAACATGATTCCACTCCTTCCGATAGAAAACCCAGCCCAGCTAGCCTGGGAGACCTCCACCAAAGTCCTGACGCATGGGCTCATTGCCTTAACACTGGAGTCCCGAGTCAAAAATCCAAAAGGAGGACAAGAGAGGTCTACTCTGTGAACCACTTGGTCAGAAAGGTCCTTTCTCGAGTGCCCTATCTCGCTGGTTCCAAGAAAGCCTGGCAGCAAGAGACAATTCTTCCAAATGATCAGAACTAGTTATGAAGTGTCTCTTGAGAATGGATGGACTGCCCCCTTACACCATCATCAGTATTAATCTGGGCAGGATTTGCTACATGTTCACTTTCCTACAAACGGCTCCCCTGAAAAGAAGTCAGAGTAATGCCCAGTGTGGGAACAAGAACCCTAAAGATCCTGCTACATATTCGATGCAATTCAAAGGGCCCCAAATTTTGGACCACCTGAAGACCACGGCCATCAGGCGAGAGTCAGAGCTGGAGGCCCACCTCTGTCGATGATGGAGCAGCGTATGGACCACGTGGATAAAGAGACACGAAAGGGAGACTCTCAAAGAGATGAAAAATCAAAGGCTGGGGTTTTAAAAAGAGGGGAGGCTTCAAAGAACACACTGAATGGGACCTGCAGAGCTGTATTAACTTCAGGAGAAATAACCGTATGCCAGTAAGGGGAAGGACCAATTTCTAACTCATAGTACGAACTTCTCTCTTCAGACAGTAGTAAGTGGTTGATGCCTGTTTTTAAAATTACTTTCACTGTATTGTGCAAAAAGTGTGTCTTCTTTATCTTTGGTCCTTAGCCATGAGAGTTTCTTCCATTTTTCTATGTGTTATATAATCTTTTTTTTTTTTTTTTGCTTATCAACAACGACCAAAGTGCAGTATAAACATGGGGTTTCTGATGTTGCTGCTTTTACACATATAAAATACCAATACCTGCCATACGGTTTCTATTAGGCTATAAAAGGTCTCAAAGAGTTAATAATAATTATCCTAAAATGTTACAATATAATTTTAAGGCTGAGATACAGTAAAGCCTGGGTATTACATTTTTAAGGGAAAAAAACCCCTAGACCAATATTTTAAATAGTGATCTCTCAAATATACATTACATTTTATCTCATCATCATCAAAAAAAAAAAAACCCAAAAAACTTATGGCTAAGCAAATTAATTTAAAAATAAAACAATTTCTAAGTGGATGAACTTAATCATGCTGGCTGTATAGCCTTAATTTGAAAGCTGGGCCTGGTAACAACAACAGAATAAATTATTATCAATTGAGCTATGTGATTTAAAGAAACAACTGTCCTCGCCTCCAAAACAAACACAGAATCATTTCATGTGACAGCAGTTTCAACTGTTATTTAAAAAAATTTTTTTAAACCCAAAAACTCTGGTCTAATTTGCAGTGACTGCCCCACAGGCCAATGTTAATAAAACGGCCTTCCTGCCCTCCCCACCTTGCTCTCCAAAGGAAGTGGTTGAACAATTACACAAATTCTACGTGAGCTTCGGCCAGGGCTCAGGCACCACGCAGTCAATACCTTATGGAACACCCGGTCCCCAAAGTCCTTAAGCATTAAGGGGTTCTGTGAGGGCCCCTGCCCTCCTGGTAGCCTCTGGTTTCCTCATCTGGGGCTCCTGTTGTCTCTCCAAGAACTTAAACACAGAGTCAGACAGGAACATAATACTTGCTAGAAATCCAAACACCTGAGGAGAAGAAAGAATAAGGGTTATATAGGACAGATCTGGGAATATAATCTCACATTTCCTACTTGGCTGTAGGAGTGTTTTATACAAAGCAAGACGATTCATCAGTTTAATCTTATCTACACTCTTCCTTTTTAAAAAGATTTTATTTATTCGAGAGCGCGCAGAGAGAGAGAGTGCGCTTCAGAGACAGCATGAGGCAGGGAGGGGTGGGGAAGGGAGACAGCAGGAGCAGAGAGAGGGGGAGAGGGAGCAGACCCCCGCTGAGCAGGGATTCCCAATGCAGACCTCCTCGGGATCATGACCTGAGCCAAAGGCAGACGCTTAACCCACTGAGCCACCCAGGCGCCCCTACCATATACACTTATTCTTAACCTTAGTAATAAAAGACTTTTTAAGGCCATCAAACAAATAAATGTTACAAAAGAAATTCTAGAATAATGGCTATTAGTTGAAGTTTCACAAAACAGAGATGTCCTGTCTTAGGTGTGCATGTGTATATGTGGGGTGCCAATCTGTGAAATTAAGGTTAATAGAGGAAAAACAAAATCCTATAAAATGAAATAAAATACAAGATTATTAGCAATGGTTAGACTGACCCACAGAGGAGGTAAGAGAAATACGTGAGTAGAAGCTAAGCATAGGTGAAAATGGCAAGAAGTAATCACTGTCCATTGACTGATCAACAGAAATTCAATTCTGAAGATACTTATTAGGTTAAATTACCTAAAAAATATTTTCTAGTTAACTGTCACACTGTAATGACACAGCAACATGACACCACTACCTACTTCCTCTTCCTTAAATCACTTCCTCATTGTACTCTTCTAACATATGATCAAACATTCTGAGAATTCTGTCAAGAGATCTTCACTAGCAAAACCCTTAAAGAAATGGGGGCCAAAGAACTGCTCTGTAAAAAGAGAAAATTGATATAGGTAATGGCTAAAGTCCCTTCCACTTCTAACACTCCATCTCTCCATGATTTTTATTTTATTCTTGCTTTTCATTTTTATTTATATTCAGGTTAGTTAACATACAGTGCAATATTAGTTTCAGGTGTACAATACGGTGATTCAGCAACTGCACACATCACCCTGTGCTCATCACAGCAAGTCACTCCTTCATCCCCATCACCTATTTACCCTCCCTCCACCCACCTCACCTCTGGTTAGTAACCAGCAGTTTGTTCTGGATTTTTTAAAGCTTTTATTCATTTGACACAGAAGACGGGGAGAGAGCAAGCACAAGAAGGGGGAGTAGCAGACGGAGCGAGAAGCAGACTCCCTGCTGAGCAAGGAGCCCAATGCTGGACTCAATTCCAGGACCCTGGGATCATGACCTGAGCCGAAAGCAGACGCTTAACCGACTGAGCCACCCAGATGCCCCTGTTCTAGATTTTTAACATTTTGTTGTTGTCTGCTCTAGTTTCTTGACCCTTCACACCCAACCCCTCTATCCTAAAGAATATGCATTCTGCCTCATCTCACTGTAAAGCAAACTCAACTTCAAATTCATTAATTCACCCAAACAGCCCCAACACATCCAACCTACATTTAATTATCAATCCCACATCTCCAAACCCAAGTCACTTCTCCCCTCTGGAGTTCTCATTTTGGCTAATGGCATCTATCCCTTTATTTGCCTGGCAGACATATTACATGCTTTAAGGACAGACCAGACTTCACTGTGTCTGTGAAGCCAGCCCTGACCCCCTCGAGAGCTTCAGTCCACGCAGGGCCTTCTATGCCATATTATCCAGACAAATGATCTTCCAGATCTTTTGCTTACATACTTCACAATTTCTTTCTTTCTTTCTTTTTTAATGGATTCCCTCGCTCATTTAAGTTTGTAAATTTCTTCATAATTTAAATAGTTCCAAAAAGTAATTTCCAGCATATTATAAATACGGAATTTTAAACTACCACTAACTCTTAAATATATCCAATGAAATCTAAATACTGTACTAACCTAATACATCACCTACTTTTAACTCACAAATAAGCTCTGTTTTAATAGGTGGGGATTTCATGCCACGTACTCTTTCCCCCTTCAACTCAACTTTCCTCAATTCTATTTCACTTCCTCCAAGGATTTTATTTTTTTAAAGATTCATTTATTTATTTATTTGAGAGAGAGAGCGAGCAAGCAAGCTAGGGGAGGAGCAGAGGGAAAGGGAGAGAATCTCAAGCAGACTCCCCGCTGAGAGCGAAGGCCAGGATGAGGGCTCAAGCTCACAACCCTGAGATCATGACTTGGGCCAAAACCAAGAGTCAGCCACTCATCCGACTGAGCCAACCAGGTGCCCTCCTCCAAGGATTTTATAGTAATACATTTTCATACTGCAAAACATTTTACTGATCACCCTTATCATACTCCCCGGCAATAAAAATATGTATATAAACTGAAATTAACCATAAGGGTCTATTAAAACTTTGATTTTTCTCTTCATGTACCCACTGGTTCATGTGCCCATGCAGAAGTATTATTTGTTGCTTGAATGAGTCACGGTTCAGCATTAATTTAATTTGTTTTATTTTACATGTTTTACATCTGTGCTAATAAACCATGCTCATGTGAACAGGTAGATAGAACCATGCAAGTCTCTGAACTCCCTTTGAATTGTTCTGTAATTAAAAGTAGTTTTAATGATCTATTAGCTGACAAGTCAATTAATTATAACTTCAATTTTGTCAGGAACCAAGGATTAACTGGAAACGAACTGACTTGCAAGAGGATTTGTTACTCAGTTATCAGTTATGCACGTTCACAACACTGGTACCAATTCAGGTGCATGATCCTTGATTTGTAATTCTGAAATCCAAAAAGCTACAAAAATAAAGTTTTCATAATTTCCTGGGCTCAAAAGTGGCACAAGGTAAAACTACTTACAGTCTTTATCCTTTTTACTGTGAGTATTCATGCTTCAGAAACATTAACATGTTGGATTACACGGTGCTGCCCCAGGCCCTCTGAAGGTGTCATATAATATGTGCAGTACTACCTTTCCAAAAACCAGAGTATTCTGAATTCTAAAGACAAAAAAAATCTGCCCCCCCCCAAGAATTTCAGATAAAGACAATTACTTATCTATCTCTTTTATTATAAAGGCTGAACCACTGGATCATTTCTCCTGTGTATTCTCTACACCTAGAATGGAACCTAGCATGTAGCTGTATTTTTGCTGGACTGAAAGGAGAAAAATATAGGATAATAAAGTCAATTCTACCACTTCCATTAGCAGTGACATGTTCATATGTGGAGTAAATGGGTTTTTATTCTAAATTCTAAAGACAGGTTCTAGGTTTCTAAGGCTATCATATTTATTAGCTCTTAGATACTCTATTCAAAATTACACTAAAAAATAAATTACAAGACAAACTACTCTCCCATACTGTATCACGGGTCAAGTACTTTCCAAATTCTGTATTTCTAAGGAAACAAAACTAATAAGCAAGGATTCGAAATACAAGGTACTCACAGTTGCAGCGATCTCAGCGTTGGTCCTGTCATGTGTGGAAACGAAAATGATGGATGCCAACAAAAACACACCTCCTGTTCCCAAAGTAATATAAAAATCCTGTAACACGTGCATAAAGAACACAGTTAGCTTGACAGAAACGAATGCTTTTGTTTTTACTTTTAAAAAACTTCAGTGACACAGTTTTTTCTTCACACAGCCCAAACCTACATACTCCAGCTTCCAACTTTCCCTTAAGTTTGGCGTTCACTAACCCCCTGTAAAGAAACACTATTCACACTTTACACAGGCATATTTAGAGTACTTTACAAGATAATCTTTTAATAAGCACAGTTCCCCAAAAGGTTGTGTGCGTGCACCTGTGTCTTTTTCTCAAGGACATATTTAAATTATCAAAGCCAAAGGTTTATGAAATCCCATCTTACTTTCAGCAAAAAAAAAACCCAAAACCAGAAACAAAAAATTTTTCTTCCCTTTCAAAGTAGAGACAGCCCCTGACTTACAATGGTTCCCCTTGTAATTTTTAACTTCAAATGGTGCAAAAATGTTACACGTTCAGGAGAAACTGTACTTCAGACTATGAATTTGGACACTGTCTCAGGCCAGCGCTGTGTGGGACAATCCCCCATCGTGATGCTGTGCAGTGGCAGCGGCTCCTAAACCTATCATCAATAACCCATCCAATACAGAATTCCTATGCTGACATTGTACACTTAATATTTATAAAGAAATTAAGAGATTTTTCTCTTTGCTTCTAAAAGAGGTGGTTTTTCTGCAATACTCTGTTTTTCCTATTCCTTTGAATACTATTTCAAATCTGCGACATACAAATAAAACTCCACTTACTGTTATCTGGAGTACATTCAAGGAGGTATTAAACAAGACAACCATTTTGAGACAGAATAACGTGGTGTTCAATAAACATGGATTCTAGAACCAGACTGAGTTCAAATCCCAGTTATGCTACTTCTTGGCTCTATGACTTTGAATTTGTTACTTAGCACCTGTGTGCCTTAGTTTCTTCATCTGCAAAATGGGAGTAATAACAGTATCTTCGTCACAGGTGATTCTAAAGATCAGAGTTAATTGGTAGAAAGTGCTTAGATCAGTGCCAGGCACACAGTAAATGCCCCATAAGTGTGGGCTGTTGTTACTCTTGGCAGAATCTGAGCCACAACACCTTGGAATAGAAAAGATTCCCCCTTCAGAAAGCTCACCCTCCCCCATCACCCAGACACTACCACCACCACCCTCTCAAAACATTTTCTGTAAAACAGAAAACTTCTCTGACATTAAAAAGTATTTAAGTACATTAATAAGTTGAGATTAAAAGCGATTTTTAAACCTTTTAAACAAACATGAAATCCTTACAATGTTGGGTGGAAAGTACAGCATATAGGACTATGACTCTTAATCACCTATGAACAGATAAAAAAGACCCAGAAGAGATACAGTAAAATATTTACAAAAGCTGTTTTAGGATGAAATGACTGATTTATTCCCCTCTTCAACATTTTAAGATCAGTACTTACTCTAAAATAACTTTTTAAAAAATAACTTTAAAATGCTCCTTTGATGTAATAAATGTTTTATATTGTTTAGTTTGGTCAGACCATTAAACTGGAAAATATTGTAATATTGTTTCTTGTCAAAAAGATCAGCGTTCTTAAACACTACAGATGCCACACTGAAGTAAAAACTAAACATTTCTGAAAATATTTTTACGGACAGTGATACTGTTTTGCCATTGAGAGATAAGAAATGAAAAAATAATTTCAATCTTTAATGTTTATAAATTTATACACTGGAACTACCAATCAATCAGCTCAAATATACTAGTAAACTTTTCACTTATCCAAAAACCTTACCGCATACCTCTTTGTAAGAAGGAAGAATTGACAAAGATTACAAATATAATTATAAAAAATTCTCAGGTATTCTCTGCATCCTCTTAATATGCATTCCATACAATAAATGGATTCTGCTATTGTCATCATTACAGGGAGATCCCTGAGGTGATGACATTTGCCCAGAGAGCATCAAAAGTTGCTAGGGCGCTGGTTCTAGCAGGGGCAGGCCAGAGAATGGAATAGAGTGTGGAGGGCTTTCCTGGGTTCCAGTCTCAGTTTATTTTTACCCTAGCTGTGTAACTTTGGACAAGGTATGTAACCACTCTGAACCTAAATTTCCTCACCAGAAAAATGGAGCATTACAGTGTGAGGATTCTAAATCACAGCACATAAAGCGTCTGGCGCAAGTGCGCAGACAGCCGCTATCATCAGGAAGTTACCCTTCCTGGACACACCATGAGCTGCACCTATGTGCTCTTCAAAGGCTTGGTGGATGTGATTCAGATCCGACCTGTTTTGCAAAGTTATTTTTTTAACTGTTGTGGTATCAACTTTGTTTTTTAATTTTTAAACTTAAAACAATTCTGTTAAATTAGGTAATGGATTCTTAGAGCACAAGATTTAAAAGGTACCAAAGGATATACAGGAAAAAAGTAAACCTCTTAGGTGTGTATTAATATATGACCCAATGCTTATTTCTCATTAATTTAAAAAATTAACAGAATCTTACTGGCTTTGTACTGATCTTGTTATCCTTTGTTCTTAATAGTTAAAAATTCACCCTAATTTGAAAATGCTTTCATATGTCAACCCTGACATATACAATTTTTCACAAACCACTACCGTTAGCTCCAAAACTACCAAAGAAGGAAAGTGCTCGATTCTTTCTTCTTTAAGTGCAGTAAGCATGTGAATCATCTCATGTGACATCTCACAAATCCACACTATACTCAAATAAAACATGCACCAGCAGACTGTCTTTAGAAAGTTATGCATCACTGATTCTGTGAAAATAAAATTCTCGTGTGCGCTTTCATTAAAAGGGAAATTCACTAAAAGGGACATTGTTCAAACAAATCCAACAAGTGCTTTAATTCACTCACTGATAACTTCTTTCATAATAAAAAAAAATCAAAACAAAACAGGCAGCATTATGTGGTGCTTTATTTGAAAAGCTCCAGAAACACATCGCATTAGTTCATCACTGTCTAGCGTCTCGCATGCTGCCTGGCGCAGAGCAGGGACACAATGGACAACAGTGGAACCCATGCGTGGCGCGCTGAAATGTGAGAAATCAGAAGTGACAAAGATCCTAGTTTTTAAAAAATACCTAGTGTGAATGAGATTAAACCACCAATAACTGTAAACCCCTGACGGCGTCTGTCCCTCACTTTCTGATTTCACTTTCCCCCTCTCCCACCCCGCCTGGCAGGGATAATGGAGTTGCTCAGGGGCAGAGCTGGACCCATGGAGAGCGTCTTCTCCTGCTACTGAGTTTTAAAAGCCTCGCTCGTCTGAATAATAAAACTACATAAGCTTCCAAAAGAGCCATGTTCTTCGTAAAGGGATTCTACTTTTTCTCAGGCTTACCGACTGCTTGACTTTGGCAGTATCGACGTGGTCATAAACCGGAGTGCAGTACACGATCAGGATGAGGAGACTCAGAAGAAAGGCGCTGCAGCTTACGAATTCGAAGAAGTAAAGTCCTCCACACAGTGTACACTGTGACACGACCTCCTCGCAGATAAAGGCCAGCAGGGACAGCAGCTACAAAGGAAACAACACCGTTTACGCAAGTGTTTTCCAGAGAAACCTACAGCATTCAGAAAACTCATCGGTTCACTCAACTTTCTGTGAAGTGGAGACTGTGGCAAACGAGATTACTGATCGGACCTGGTCTCCACAGAACTTCACACTCTGGTTGGCTTGAAGGGAATCCAAGTACACAAATAATTCACTACCAAGTGCTAAACGCTAGACCTGGGGGAAACACAGAGTGTTGCTCTAAAAGCACCCAGGAGGGGCCCTCCACTTGGGGGCAGAAAGGCTTCCTGAAGCAAAGCGGAGACCTGATGGACAGGAGGGTCAGTTTCGGGGGTGAAGGACAGGGAAAGAAACTCCAGGCAGAGAAGCAGTACACAGAAGGACCTGGAGGCGAGCGTGCCTGGCACCCTCCCGCCCCAAGGCACCCATAGATCCCACCACCCCCTGCTGAACCCAGAAAGCCAGTTCAGTCAACATGGTTCAAGCATCCAGTGTGAAGGAAGGGGATGGCAGCACAGAAATGATAAGACAAGACTAGAGAGGTAAGCAGAGGCTAGATCTAAATGTCCTCTTTTACTAGTTTAAAAAAATCTGGATTCTAAGGGTTTTAAAGCAAAGGGGCGGCACGTTCAGGCTTATGCTTTCAGTGGTTCTCACTGGCTACAGCACGGAGACGGGGCTGGGGTAAGGGCCAGTCTTGGGGCGGATGTCCAGTTGGGAAGCTGATGCAAGAAACCAGGGGAAGACAGTGAGCTGGGTGGTGGTAACAGTCCTGCAATCACTGTGAGAGGCAGCAGAAGCCCTTATCAGGACGCATACAAATAGAGTAGGAAACAAGATAACAGACCTGAACGCTATTTTAACTTAAAGCAAAAAGGCATGTTTATTCACTGATCTTTTGAAATAGGGCTTTTCTCTGGGTTTCAGCCTACTGATTGGAATTCCACGTCATATTTTCTGCATTCATCACTTTCATCATCTATAATTACCACCTGCAGACTAATGTTTAGTTGAAGTGGAGCAAGACCTTGGACACCTGAGAAGCAGAGTGCAGAATCCTTGTGGATTTGGACTAGTTTTACTAGCCCTTTACGGTTACCTCACTCTTACTTAATTTCGCAGCAAATACTTTAGTAATTTATTTTTTGGACTTTCCAAAGCATTCAATTTAGTTTTCACAAAAACAATTACTTTCCCCACTCAATTTCAGTCTGTGTAATATTTAATTAAATGTTTGACCATAAAAAATATAATTGGCAGTAGTGGGAATAACCCAAGTCAACTGAAGGCAGAGGCAAGAATGCTTAAGACATTGTCAGAATGGAGTGCACCGAATGGACAATGGTAAAGTCCGGTGAATTCGGCAACTCAATTAAATGCAAGTGGAATTTAACAGCACTCCCACTGTTGAATATAAGATATTAATATACTGGGGCCTCACTGCAGAAAAAAAGAGTCGGGGTTTTTTGGTCTTTTTTTTAAGAGGCAAGGATGCTGGGAAGAGAATACATTCTGTTCTAAAGGTGCTGTGTATGAGGGGTTTGTGAAAGAGTTAAGGGAGGTGTCTAGGAGGCACAAGGATATACAGGTCTGCAGCTCAGGGGAGAGGCCTAGGGCAGAGATGAAGATGTGGGCATCAGCCAGAAGAAAGCCAGCTTTATGCAGAACTTGGAGCAAACCCAAGATTTAAAGGATGTGCAGAGAGGGTGACGCCAGCAAAGGACAATCAGGAGCAGCAGTCCAAAGAGGTAGCAGACCAAGGAAAAAGTATTTCTACCAATAGAAAGTAAGCACGGGTAACGAATGCTACTTAGAGGTCGGGTAAGAACAACACTGAGACACTGCCATCAGACTGAGCTACAAGAAGGCTGCTGGTGACATCAGCAAGCCCACTGCAGTGTAGTCAACCACGGAGGCTGAGATTACAGTACTGTATGATGGGAAGTGAGGGGGAGACAAAGCAGTGGGATAGAGCCAGCAGAGTCAAGAGGCAGAGTGTGAAAAGAGTGGCCAGATAGGGCAGTAGTGGATGAGGTCAAAGGGAAGGGAGTTTCAATATGGGAGAAAACTGAGCATGATTAAATACGTAGGCAGAAACCAATAAGATGGGTGGGTCTAAAGACGAGGAAGAAAAGAGGCTCTCTATAGATAGGATTCAGGGCCCAGGTTTGGGGCTAACTCTTCTCTAGAAATAGGAAGGAAGAGAAAGAAGAGAGGTTCACTTGGACAGTTTGTGTGGGTTTTGTGAAGGCCAAGGGAGTTTCCTTCAAGCATGAAGACCATCAAAATAACTGGTGACCTAAATCAAAGCCTATTGGGAAATGCCACTTTGCCCCTTAGACCAGTAGAAGCAACCAGATATATTAATGGCAACAAGAGTGCTACCAAAATCAGCAGATATATTGCATACTATAAAAATGTTATCCTACAAAATATTTTCACTTTTAAAAAAGATTTTATTGATTTATTTAGAGAGTAAGAAAGAAAAGCATGAGTGGGGGGAGGGGCAGAGGAAGAGAGAGACCCTCGAGCAGACTCCCCGATGAGCGTGGAGCCCGACTCGGGGCTCAATTCCATGACCCTGACTGAGATCATGACCTGAGCTGAAACTCAGGAGTCGGAACACTTAACCGACTGAGCCACCCAGGCTACAAAATATTTTCATCAAACAGAAGTTAAGGGTACACCACTCTGGAAAACAACTGAGCAGTTTCTTAAGAACTAAACATACAAATGCTGTATGACCCAGCAACTGCATTCCCACATTCTGCATATGACCAGGAAAAATGAAAACATGTCTGTGCAAAAACCGATATATGAATGTATGACAGTTTTATTCATCATAGCTCTGGAAACTGGACACCATGCAGATGTCCTTCTTTGTTAAGCAAACTGTGGTAAATTCATACCATGGAATGCTGCTTAGCAATAACAAGGAACAAACTTCACATCTGCAACAACTTAGATGAATCTCCAAATTATGCAGTGAAAAAATCCAAAACTCAAAGGTTACATACTACATGATTCCATTTATTTATGTTTTTAAAGATTTATTTATTTATTTTAGAGGGGGTAGCGGCAGAGAGAGAGGGAGAGAGAATCCCAAACATTCTCTGCGCTGAGAGTGGAGCCCCACTCAGGGCTCGATCTCATGACCTGAGCTGAAACCAAGAGTCAGCGGCTTAACTGGCTGCTCCACCCAGGCGCCCCCATGATTCCGTTTATACAGCATTCTTCAAATCACAAACTACAAAGCTGGAGAACTAATTAGTGGTGGCCAGGGGAGAGGAGAAAGGTGTGGCTGTAAAGGGGTGGCATGAGGCAACCCTGTGGTGATTAAGATGGTTCTAGAACAGTTGTGGTAGTGACTCTAGGAAACTACACAGGTCACACACAGACACATGAACACAAACTGAGGGGACCTCGCTGTATGTTTTGTTTCGCAAGTTCCTGCAAATCTATAATTATTTCAAAATAAAAAGTTTAAAAAAATGGTCAAACCTAAATTGGTAGGAAGGTTTCTAAGGGATTTTTCCCCCTAACTGGCAATACAAAATTTCATATATCCCCACAACTGAAAAGAAACTATATTAAAGGATGAACACAGAGCCTATTGTTATGATCTCCTACAAGTTAGTAAGACATAAAATAGTCCAGCATATCCCAAACAACCGCCTTCAGACAGAAGTTAGGTTAGGTAAACTGTTCCCAATTATTACAGCATAGGATACAAAGTGACACACCAAGACAAATCCCAGAAAAGTCACTGTGTAAGGGTACTTCCTTAGTCTCCTGTAATTTTAATTACAGGGTGAGTTTTTACATGACTACAGTATAATGAAATACTAAATGTCTACTATTCCATTTGCTTTACTCTTCCTCTATATTAAGTCTTATCCAACTTTTAGGAGTTTCTCTATGGCAAATATACCTCAGGTATATAAAAGTCAACTAACTATGAGAAGGTATCAGCCTAAAACTCTAACTGGGGTCTGAGACTAGCTGATCTTGAGCCATTCTTATTACAATAATTAGGTTATCAGGAACACTCATCTGTGTAAGCCATAGGACAATAAAGTCTTTTCTGTAGAGATACAGACTGCTTGTCTACTCTCAGTAAGAAAAGGGCCGGACCCAGCTCAGCCAGCAGCAGTCAGGGTCTTCCGCACCAGTCCTGTTCCAAACTTATTAACAGGAGTCAGTCTCACTGACCTTAAGGCCTCAGAGCAGTAGTAAGAGGCCAGTTCTGCCTGGACATCCTGAGAGAGGAAAAGGGTATGATATCAAGTTTGGACGTTTACTAGTTACTATTCTCAGTAAAAGGCCAAAAAATCAGCACTACAAACTATATTCAGTATGAAGTTTTCTCCTGACTCCCCATCTGTCTGATGCTCCGAACTTTCCCACATAATCTCCCACAGCACTCTACAGTATCTTTACGTTGAACACCTGAAAGTAATACATGTCAATTATACCTCAATTACAAAAACTTTTTTAAGAAGTGCATTTGAGTATTATGTATCCAACACTGTAATATGTATAGGAAGATGTAATGACAAGGTAATTAACAAGGTCAGTGTATAAGAAACAATACACCTCATAACTGACCATCCATTATATGTAGATTCAGGAAATCTCAGGAAAACACTCAGATCCACCTGGACTAATAGTAGCTAGAAAAGGATAAGTGGAAGAGCAAGACTCAAAGCAGGGCCAAGAGACACACAGGATCTCTGGACAGGCAGAGAATATTCCAGGTGGAAGATAAAAAAGAACAGATTCATGGAAGCAAGAATTTGCATGGTAAACCCCACAGGGATAATACCGCAACTGACCGAGTGGGGAGTGATGATGAAAATGTTTAAGGAGCTGGGTGTGGTTATGTGGTGATCAGGCCAGGGAGCATAGACTTTCGGATGAAAGCAACAGGGATTACCTGCCTGGTTTAGCTGGTTAGAAGACAGGAGGAGCAGAGGACTGGGTGGGGCTTCAAACAGTATCACAATTCAGGAGTAGGAGGGAAAAGAGCAACTCACACCTGATAAGCAAGTCACAGGGGGTCTGATGCCTCTTAGGAAAACTCCTTAATAAGCAAGTGAACATACTCCCAATCATTAATTTAAAACAGTGATGGGGGTGGGGGTGGGGGTGAAACATGGCTGATCTTAATCATATCTCCTAATTTATATATATTTTTTGGTAAACGAACACTTCTTGTATTAAAAAAGAAAAAAATTTAAGTGTGAAAGTCAAGGGAAGGAATAATTTCAAGAAATGGGTAGTCACCAGCATTAAATACCAAAGTGGTTAGGGATAAGAAAAGAGGTAAGGTCACTGGCTAAGGAAATCATTATGAATGTTAAAAATAAGTTGAAAGACTCAATTATTATTTCCTGGTAAATAGTTTCCTCTCATACCATGAAGACCTCACATTAAATGCTGCTTACTGACTACTAAGTTAAGAACCTAACAGGACACCCAGTGTGACTACTTCTAATGACGTAAAATTTCACCCAAATAGAACTATGGGAACTGTCAAGCTTTTGGAGCTGGGAGGCCCTTGGAGGGCATAGTCTCCCACCCTTGTGTCTACAGGTAGTGGAATGAATCTCTGATAGGCCAGGACCCACACTGGCCAGGCACAGCCCAAAACCCAGGTTTCCACTCTGTGCTTCTCCCCCCCGGCCTTAACATTGTTTATTAAGCTGATTTTACAACTATGTATGTTTGTGTGGGTTTTCCCTTAACACTGGATTTTTGAAGTTACAATCAGAATTTTGTGCATTTCCCCTTTTGCCGTTTAATTTTACATTAAAACCAATGTGCGAGGGTCAACACATTTGGGAAATCTTAAGTGACTAAAATGTGGCTTACTCACAGTTCTGGTGATTTAAACATTCAGATAGTGACTACCCTGTGTCTCTCTTCATTTCAGTTTCACTACCCCTTCTGAAACATCAGTCTTCCTTAAAATTAACAGTCGTTATATTAAACACAAAGTCTCCATCATTGGTCTTTAACAGTTTACTACTAAAACATTTTTTATAAAAAGAACTTCTTAATGTTTGCCATTCGTTGTATTATAAGGCCCCAACTACAAAATTATATTAATGTGTGAATTAATGAACTTGCTACTAAAACCTGTAGTCCTATGTAAGGTCCAAGTAAACAAATCTGTCAGCCTGAAGTTAGGCTAGGCCTCCCTTGCCTTAGGCAAATATTTACTCTCACAAAGGTTCAAAGATATAATTTGCTGACCTTATGGATCTTCCTCAAGGTTAAAAATAGAGCATTTCAATTTAGTACAGATCAATTTTCACATTGAAATAATGAAGAGAGCACCAATATAAGAGAAATTGCTTCTAAGGGATTTGTTTCTTGGCACTTACAGAGTAACATTATTTTATAATTTGATAAATTTAAATCACTGGTGAATTCTAAATCAAACTGCTTGCCTAAAGAGTCATTATAATCACAGTACTGTGAGGCCATCAGGACATTCAACTGGTACCATAAACACAATGTCAGTTTGTTGCAGAGAGAATATTACACATATTCAGATCATTGCACCAGGTTACTAGCAAGGAATTAAGTTGCCCAATGTCAATTTTCCCCTGAAAACAAAAACAAACTCCCTCAAAAATAACAACAACAAAAACTTCACACAAACACAAATTTGTGTGTGTATATATGTGTGTGTGTATATATACATATATATATATATATATATATATATGCGCATAAGGACCAATCTAAGGATAAAATAAACTGATAAAGAAATAAACTGCCGAAATTCAGGACCACAATGACTCCTTACATTGCATTGCCAACCGAGTATTTCTCCTTAAGCTCTGAAGGGCAGATGGTAGTTAAGGGATGCTAAGGTTCTGGACAAGCCTCTGACAAAATTAAGGTTTTATGTGAATGGTACCAGACACAGCTACATAATTCCAAGAATACATAACTCAAGAGCTAGGTATGCTCCTTGACCTCTAACCACTCCTTTATCTGTAACCTCTCCTGTTTGCAGGCTCTACCTGTTTGGTGTTCAGCTCTGTACCAGCACACCCCATGGAACCCCAGAGATTTGTAAAAACTTAAATAGTGAAAAGACCCTCGGAGGAAATCCAATTCAATCTCCTCGGAGTCTAAGAATTTCCTAAATATACAGAGTCTGATTTTTAAGTTTTAGAGTAAGGTTCCTTTCTCTTTTGGGGTTTTGAGACTTTCATAAGATTTGTGGGTCTAGAATAACATACCCAAATGCAGAAATGCACCACATTTTGGAGAAAATGTCACTGGGCTTGCACGTCCCTTGTTAAAGTACCTCCTCTTCTGACTATAGGTTTCTACATTACAGCTGTTTCCTTATTGGAGCTCTGCAAAACCACTTAATTAAAAAAAATAAGTTATCTAAAGTAAAACAACCTAAAGGCAGAATATGACTTAAGGCAAAGACTTTGCCTGTTGCCCCAGGCTGGATGACAGCTTTAATTTATTTCATTATAACTTCCTTGGGACTTTCTGGGTAACTCCTGTAATATACACTACTGTGAAAAGACAGAGGCCCTCACTCAAATAAACAAAGCAGGAACTAAAAGATAACAATCAAAATGGAAAGCAATAATGAAATATTTTTAAAAATCTCTATTAAAGAAACCATTCTTATAACATTACAAGTTCCCCATAAGTAAATAAACGCATACCTTTCACTGTACTTCGCTTTACTGCATTTCACAGATACTTACACTCTTCAGATTGAAAGTTTGGGCAACACTGAGTCAAGCCAGTCTACTGGTACCGTTTTTCTAACGGCATTTGCTCACTTCATGTCTCTGTGTCACATTTCAGTAATTCTTGCAATATGTCAAACATTTCCATTATTATATTTGCTATGGTGATGTGATCAGTGATTACAATTCGCTGAAAGCTCAGAAAATGGTTGGAATTTTTTTGCGTTAAAGTATTTTATTTATTTATTTTTTTTTTTTAAGATTTTATTTATTTATTTGACAGAGATAGAGACAGCCAGCGAGAGAGGGAACACAAGCAGGGGGAGTGGGAGAGGAAGAAGCAGGCTCATAGCAGAAGAGCCTGATGTGGGGCTTGATCCCATAACGCCGGGATCACGCCCTGAGCTGAAGGCAGACGCTTAACCGCTGTGCCACCCAGGCGCCTCTGCGTTAGTTAAAGTATTTTAAATTAAGGAGCGCCTGGGGGGCTCAGTCTGTTGAGCATTCGACTCTTGGTTTCAGCTCAGGTCATAATCTCGGGGTCCAGAGCCTGCTTGTCCCTCTCTCTCCCCCTCTGCTCCTCCCCCTGCTCATGCTCTCTCTCAAATAAATAAATAAATAAAACTTTTTAAAAAAATTAAAAAAATATATTTCAAATTAAGGTAGCACTTTTTTTTTTAGACATAATGCTATTGAACAGTTGACAAACTACTGTATGGTGCAAACATAACTTCTTTATGCACTGGAAAACCAAAACATTCATTAGACTCGCTTTATTGCGATATTTGCTTTATCGTGGTGGTCTGGAACCCAACCTGCAGTACCTCTGAGATAAGCCTGTAAATGGATTTCAAGAAGAGACATTAGTTTTTATTCTTTCCCTCTTTCTCCTTATAATGGAGAACAAGCAGAAACAGTCTACCAATCCTTGCAAGGCAAATTCATCTCCCCCTCTTCTCCACATCCAAGTAAAGTCTAGTACCAAAATTTCTGGTTGTATGTCTATTCCAAGGGCATGGAACTACAGTTTATTGAACTATACAAATAAGGTAATGGGAAATTTTACTTCAGCTTTGTCATTTCTGATTAGAAAGGAAAAACAGACAACTGAAAATGAGATTTAACTCCAATATCGATGATGTCTGTAGAGCAGCAAGAATACTTTAGATATAAATACTGATCTTTTCTGTTCTAAAGAGTTCTACTATGTGCGTAGAAACATTTTAGCTCCACAGCAGAGCAACACCACTGATATCTTAAAGTCCTGTTAGAACTGACAAGAGAAGAACAGGAAGAAGCATCTCTGGATAGAAGGAAGACATGATATAAAGGAACAATGGCAGGAGGGAGCCCCTGATGCCTGTTAACAACTGAAAGGCGGCCTGCGTGGAACTATCTAAAACGTGGCTGGAGAGAGAGAGAGTGCCAGACCCTCTTGGGTTCCGTAGGCCACACTGTCACCTGCCTCCAAGTGATTTCCAAACTATTCCCAGATGTGATGATTGTGACAACCAGAAAGTGGTGCCAGTTTTCTGACAGCTATTTTTCTATTTAATAAAAGTAGGTCATCTGAGTTCTAAGAATGTAAGTTCTGGTTATCAGAGTTCCAAGAATTTAAGTTCTTCCCAAGGAAACCAACTGGCTATTTTTACTTGAGATGACTAAACGAAAAAAACAAAAAACCAAGCGAAACCAACTTAGGAACATTCTAGGCAGTCTGATTTTTCGTCTGGCAGAAAATGTTCATCGTTGCTTACAACAGAACATCGGATGTCAGTAAGTATGCAATTGGAATTAAAATTCAAAGACGTTTTGACATTTTCACTAGGAGGTTTAAGGTACCTTTACTGCCTAAAGTAAAGGAAAACTCAACGAAATTCAGAGAGGGGTAAACCATGCCCTACTTTCGCTACCTGCACGCAAATACGAGCTGTCCTTTTCACTCTGTTACTTTGTACACACATATTGCTCATCCAGAAGTAATTCTTTTCCCGTCAATATAAAACACTTGGGAGACAATTTCTTGGATACACCCATCTCAATGCCATGCGTGGAAACGGAAGACTTTGTCCAACAAATTAAACTGCCCCCACGGGCTCGTAACAGGAAAACCACAAGAACCAGAGAAAGATAAACAAAAAGCACTTGGGAGTCTAAACACAGGCACTTTGGGCGATAATGCAGAGTAACAGCTGGGAGAGGAGACGAAGGTCGTAACAGAGGATGGAGTCAAAGATTCTAAGCGGCTGACTTGGGTTTCCGACGCATTTCCTGGACCCGCGCAGCACCCTCGGGGGCCCTAGGTCGTCACCGGAGCCCCAGCGGAGGTGGGACTGGGGTGCAGAGACTCCGGGCGGCGGGAGGTAACGCCCCCCTTTCCCGGCGAGAGAGAAGGAACTGGGGGTGTGGAAACCGCCGCTTCCTGAGCAAGCAGGTCGAGAAGCAGCAGCAGCTCGGCAGCCTCCCAAGCCCGCAGGCCGGCGGCCCCGGGGGCCAGACCCCCTGTCCCCGGGCCCGGCTCGGCCACCTCGGCCGCGGACTTACCAGCTGCAAGACTTTAAGCGCCAGCCGACGCGACGGAAGCCGGCTCAGGGAGAAGTAGGCGGCGAGGCCGCTCCGGGCGCCCCTGACTGGCCTCGGGTCCTCCTCCGTAGTGGGGCCATACACCGCTCCATTCTCCATCGCCCAGGAACGCGGTGGCCGAAGAGGTGGCGGCCGCGGACTTCACCGACTCCAGAAGGACCACCAGCAAAGCCGTCACTTCCTGGGTCTCCGCCCACGCTTCCGCCCCACCCCGCCCCGCCCGCTCTAGCTCCGCCCCCCGCCCCAGCGCCTTATCCCCTCAACCCCACTCAAGGTCTGGGGAGAAAATTTCGCGCAGAGAACAACATGTCCTAAGGACCGAGGAAGGGAGGAGAGGAGAGGAAGTAGGAGATGTAGGCAAAGACCACAAAACGTAGGGGACTTGCAGAGCAAGGAAAGAAATTAGGTTTCATTTTGAGCGCAGTGCGTTGTCCGAAAGGACTTTAAGGATTGCTCCCTCCTGCATCTCTCCAGATTCCTTTTAGTCTTACTTGTCGAAACCATTTAGTTTAGTTGTCTCTTCCTTGTGCAGCAACTCCCGCAGTCATATATGTTAATTTTGTGTGAACTTGAGGAAACTCATATTTTTGCATTTTATGTTAGCAACTGAAGTTGATTAGGTTGCAGGTCAGGCACACATACTTTCTCAACGGTGTAACATAGGTACTACATTACTTTCATTTTACAGATGAGCAAACTTAGGCCAAGAGGCGGAATATATCCCAGGTCAAACAGCTAGGGGTAGCTGGAATGCAGGCCTGCAAAATCTGACTCACAAGCTTGTTGCTAACATGAACCCAGCAAACCTCAGCCTCTAACCCGTCTCTCCATCAGAGCCTCAAAACCCATGGAGGAGGGGAGGAGCCACTGCTGCCACCTACTTCCATATTTAATTTACTCTTCTCTGCGGCCCCAAATCTCCCTTTCTTCCTCCGGTAACAGAACAAAAGCTCCTATTCAAATAAAGACACAAGTAGATACTACTCTGCGGGGGCTGTCTATACAGCCAGCCCAAACTACACTTTTGTCTTTGGTTAAATGCGCTCTAAATGTCCTGCCAAGCAGCCACCAACCCTGTTCAATAAAATGAGGCCACTGTGTTTTCATCAGGGCTACAAGGACTCACTGCCCTGTTATTCTTCAAGTTGCCATCATCCCAAATCAGACACTACCGAGGTCTGAAATTTACTTTGGAAATGCATCCAAAAAAATAAGACAGGTGGATGGGTAAAAGACAGATGGGTAAAAGGATAAGCCTGTGAGAAAGCAACTGCAGTAACATGTTAACGGGGTAGTATATGGATGACCACTGTACTGGTTTCTTAATTCAACTTTCCTGCGTGTTTGAACATTTTCAGGATAAAATATTGAGGGCAAGTTAGTTATATTTAAAAACTTTGAGCAAGGAGAGAAGATGGGCAGAGTCTCTCAACCCTCTCTGTTTATTTACGGTGCACTAGGGCAATGCTCTAGAAGGTCTCTGCTTCTCTTCGAATTTAGAAGAGAGTAAGAATTTAGCTCGTGATTCACAAACTTTGGGATGCCTAAGAATCTTCTGGGAGGTTAACTAAAAATAAAGATTCTTGGAGATCTCCCCCAAAATTTCTGAATTTGGGTGGGTCTTGGGAATATACTTTTGTAACAGGTTCTCCAGAGGATACTGATGAGAAATCGTGCATATGGACGAACACTGTTTTATAATGTGATAAGAATGAAAGCCATTAGGTAGGAGACAGCGTATGTGCCATAACTTCCTTTGAGCTGATTGATTTAGGGGTACCCAAATCGATTAGAATAAGGCACTAATACCCTTCCCAGTTAAAAAAAAAAAGTGTGCTTCAGTTAAGTTTTCTTAATAAAAGGCCAACTAAAGAGTTTAGGGCTTCATGAACAAACACTTGTATTAGGGACCCCATTTGATGGGTGCATCCGCACGGAAAACTGTCATGTTTGTTTATGAATAAACAATACTGAATAGTTAAATGCTGAGATTTGCCACAGTAAAATGAGATATCTTATTAATGGAGAAAAGATATACCAAAGAGAAAAAAGAAAGACTCATTTAAGTTTTGAAGAATATTCATTTTTCTCCTTCGATACTAAATCGTTAATATTTTTTAAAATAAGAAATGGGAAACATTTGCAAAAAGATAGTTTGGGAAAATATACTTTAATGAGATTTTAGATTTAGATTTGTTACTTTTTTCAGTTGAGATTTTGACTTTTCAGAGTCCCTACTGAAAAAGTTTTACTGGCTTTCTTATCTGTATTAGCACAGTTAGGCAATGCTCTGGATACAAAGTTGGATTATAGATGAAGCCCTACAATGAGGCCATAGAAATTTTCATAAAGGACCATGTCCTAAAATAGAAAGTGATACGTGCCATTAAAAAGAGACAAATTAAATGTGCTGGGAATTCAGAGCAGAGAGAATTCACTTCCAGCTAAAGGACCAGCTGGTGGAGCTTCAAGCTGGGGGGTAAAGGATACTTACATTTGGACATGCAGAAAACAGGACAGAGGGTGCTGTAGGCAGAGGCGCAATAGGAAGAAAGGCAAAGAGAGTACACACAGGCACAGAGAATGGAATGAAGGACAAAGAGGAGTCAAGGAAGACAAGCTTGGAGTCAAATTTTGGAGGGCCTTAAAAAACAGGCTAAAGAACCGGGGGCTTTCCTTTATTGTTGAGCAGTGAAGAAGCAACAAAGTCTTTTAGTTTAGGGAAGTGAAATGACCACAGCTCTTCCTTGGGGATGTTTTTCTAGCAGCCTGATGTAGACCGGATAGGTTACAAAGGGCCAGGTAGGGGCTGTTATAAAAGTTCAGGAAAGCGGGAACAGGGGCTTGAACTCAGAAGGTAAGTCATGGAAATAGAAGAGAGGGGATGGCTTGAAGAGAAGCTGTGGGAGGTAAAAATCAGTGAGACTTGGAGACTGGTTTGTTTGAAGAGGAAGGAGGCATTAACCCTTGTCAGTGTCAAAGTATAAATTTCAAAGAATTAAAAAGATGACTCTCATACAAGTATATAGTAAGCGTGCTTCAAAGATTTAATTTATTAGTAAAGTAATCAGGAGAAAGTAAAACTGGTTGAGAGGAGGATATGAGAGGCTGTGGTATGTGTGTATATGTGCATCTGGATGTACGTTTAGTGTTAAAAAACTAGATTAGACTCAAAATTGACTAACCTTCTACAAGGACAATAAAAATGTTGCCTTTGTGAGTAACTGTAGCAGAGAGAAATCATTTTCAACTCTATCAGACAGAAATCATTTGTAGCTTATCAGTCTCCTGTAATTAACAACTAACTTTACAGACTTTGGGCCCAACTAAATAATAAATAGTAAGTCACATAAAATTATCTTTTCTTAGACCAAAAATGACCCGTAAGTAATCCAGGGGTTGGCAAACTTTTTCTGTAAAGGGCCAGATAGTAAGTCTTTCGAATTATGAGGGCCCTGTAAGTCTCTGTCACAACCACTCAACTCAATCTGGCTGTTGTAGAGCGAAATCAGCCATAAATGATAATAACTAAATGCCATCATGCCGTCATATTCCAATAAATCTTCATGAAAACAGGCACTGGGGCTGGATTTGGCTCATAGTTTGCCAGCCCTGTTCCTGCTCAGTATTTCTCGAACTTGAGAGATCATCATAATCACTGGCGGGCTTGTTAAAGCACAGACTTCTGGAATCCGCCTCCACAGTTTTTGACTCTGTAGATCTTGAGTAAAACCCAAGAATTTACATTTCTAACAAGTTCCCAGATGATGCCTGATGCTGCTGGTCTAAGACCATACTTTGAGAACACTATTCTAGTATGACATGGGAAGGGCACTCAATAATCCTTTAGCCTTATTTCCAGGTTTTGGATCATTTGTCTTAACAAAAGGAAAATGAAGAACTCAGATTAGGACAGAGGTTTCAGTGCCAGAGGGCGGCAACAAGTGGAGTTCCTGGTAAATCGTTTCAAATATGGATCTGGAGTATTGGAAGAGATAAGGCATTTGGAGGATCCACACAGAACTGACAGAACCATCCCAATGTTAAAGGGAAGTGCCTGTAGAAAGAGGAGGACTAAATCCTCTAGCCTAAAGCTAGAACTTCGGAGGGAGTGGGAGAGAAGGGAGTGGGAGAGAAGGTAAGGAGGAGGCAGAGAAATAAAGGGATGTTGTTTCTAGACAGCAGGAGAACACAGGAAGTGGTGCTATGGAGGGCAAAGAAATAGTCCTAAGATTTCCTTGCCAACATTTCCAAACACCCCAGAGTGGACAAGGATGTGAAATATGCCAAGAGTAGCCTGGATCAGAGATCTTCTTGGGATGATAGCTTATCAAGCTCCTCTCCCAACAGAACTAGAATAGAGAGAACAAGCAATCAACACAGTCAATCTCTACATCTCCTTTATACCAGCAGAGGGATGCAAGGGCAAAGGAATGCTAATAATGCTTTTTGGTCTAGGGTTTCTGCCCTCTGCAGGGAATTAATTCTAAAGTAGTATTTGGGCCGGGGGTTGGGGGGGACACCATGGATCACTTAGCCTCCTTGCTGTCATTATAAGTTGAGTATTTTATTTTATTTCATTTTTTAAGATCTTATTTATTTGTTTGAGAGAGATCACGAGCAGGAGGTAGGGGTAGAGGGAGAAGCAGGCTCCCAGGCTGAACAGGGAGCCCAACATGGGACTCAATCCCAGGACCCCAGGGATCATGACCTGAGCCAAAGGCAGACGCTTAACCAATTGAGCCACCAAGGTGCCCCATCGATTGGGTATTTTAGAACAGCACAGTTTGATTTGTTGGGTGATGGGTGTGATGAAGAAGGGTAGAAGCTTCTGATTGTTTGGGGAAGAGAGAAGGTGGGGTCCAGTTTGGGATTTGGATTAGAGGGAGTCCCTCTCATCACAAGGTAACCCTTAACACAAGACTTTCCCTCATAGCCTCATATCGTTATTACAGATTATAGAAAGACGTCTTAGAGGGTTTTGTTTGTTTGTTTGTTCTTTAAAGATTTATTTATTTATTTTAGAGGCAGAGAGCACACAAGCGGGGAGGGGCAGAGGGAAAGGGACAAGCAGACTCTCCAATGAATGCAGAGCCCAATGTGGGGCTGGATCCCAGGACCCCGAGATCATGACCTGAGCTCAAGAGTCAGATGTTCAACCGACTACGCCACCCAGACGCCCCCGTCTTAGAGATTTTTCCTCGTCATTGATTAAATATTATTTTTTTGAAAATGTGAAAATGTGAAAAATTAACAAAGGTCTCAGAGGAAAAACATACAAAAGGGCACACTTAGAGAAGCGCTTCTCAGTCTTTATACCTTCCATCTCATTCCACTCAACCACCCTCCCCAGGTAACAAATTGTGATTGTTTCTGACAATCCTTCCTGTGTCTCTCTAGTGGAAAGAGACAGATACCATCCCGAAAGTTGCTCCATATCAGTTCATGGAAATCAGCTTCATTTTTTTCCCTGAATAACCGCATAGTACTCCATTGTGTGGCTGTCCTGCAGTTTATTCATCCAATTTCCTGTGTACATGCATTTAGGTTGTTTCCAATACTTTGCAATTACAAATAATGCCACGCTGAACAACTGTGTGAATACTAGTTTTGTGTTGTCAGATATGAAAGTTTAGGGTAAGTTCCATGATTGCCGAGTTTGAGTGTGTAGTTTCATTAAATACTGCAAATGTCCCTCACTAGAGTTTAAGCTGTTTTGCACTCCCGGGAGCAGTGAATACATACATCTATTTCTGCATCACCTCTCCAGCAAAGTCAAGCTTTTGAGGGTCTTTTTTTTTCATTCCAATAGGAAGAAATAGTATTTCACTGTAGTTTTGATTTGCATTTCTTCCTTAGGAAAGTTAAACATATTTATATATATTCAAGGGCTATTTTTATATTATTTTTTACTTGTCTGTTCATGTCTTTTGCCTATTTATTTATATTCTATAGGGATTTTGGTTCCCCCACCTCTATTTTAAGAGTTCTTTGTGTATTAGGAATTTTAGGTCTTTGTGATATGTTATAAATATTTTCTCTTACATTTTTATTTGCCTTTTGGCTTTGCTTATGGTACTTTCTGTCATCGTGCAGTCTTCAATCATTTTTATGTAATTGAATTAAAATTTTTTTTACTACACGTGGACTGAATTAAAGTTAGAAAGCCTTTTCCCACTCAGATGCAAAATAATTTTCTATTTTCTTTTAGTACTTGTATGGTTTCATATTTTATATTTAGGTCTGATACATTTGGAGTTTATTCTTGTGATGGTGTCGGGTATGGATCTAATTTCATCTTGACAAATAGCTGGCAGTTGATCTAATATTATTGTATATATATATCTTTTTTTTGTAGAAACAAGCACACAAGGTAGCAGGATTTTCAGAAGGGAACTATCTAAAAATGCTTGCTTGAATCATTTATGCATGGGACTAGTATTTATGAACTTTATGTGAATTAAAATGCCTTCCCCCTGTGGCGATAAAACCTTAAATCTGTGTAACACTTCACAGTTTATATGGCACCTCCACACCCTCGATCTTGTTTACCCTCACTTGTAACTCTGCACCTGAGCAGGTGGTCCTTGCCACCAGCCAGATGATCAAACTAAGGCTTCAAGACGACATATGCCTCTTCCACAGTCATGTGATTAGTAAATGGGGTAGCCCAGCTCTTCTGGCTCTTTCCACAGTGTCTTGGCACTGCGAGTCTTGTACAGTAAGATTCTCGTGGAGGTGGTGGCTAAGATGCTCAGACATCTTGCAACAAGAGGGCTGAAGTAAGTCTATAAAATAAAACTTGAAAGTCAAATGTGCTCTAAATATCAAGCCATGGTAGAGCAGCAAAAGATGTGGTCATCACCTACCATCTAAATAGTACTTTCTGTGTGAACAAAACTTGGAGAGAGCAGACTTCACGCACACAAAACACAGAACAATACAAGGCTAAACCAGCTGTCTAGGACAAAGTTGTAGCATTACAGACAGAAAACATTTCCATAGAGGAGCGCCTGGGTGGCGCAGTTGTTGGGCGTCTGCCTTCTGCTCGGGGCGTGATCCCGGTGTTCTGGGATCAAGCCCCACATCAGGCTCCTCTGCTATGAGCCTGCTTCTTCCTCTCCCACTCCCCCTGCTTGTGTTCCCTCTCTCGCTGCTTTCTCTCTGTCAAATAAATAAATAAATCTTAAAAAAAAAAATTTCCATAGAAAATGCTTGGAAGAGTCACATTCTACAGTATATCAACCTAAACTTCTGAATCAAAGCCTTGTTTTAAATTCTAAGCCAACATAGGGCAAAATCAAAGGAGTCATTTGGCTTTGGATTATAACAGCAGTTCTCGGGGGGGATCAGAGGACCCCTAGAGGTCTTGAGACCTTTGCAACAGTTCTCTGAGGTCAAAACTGCTCTCACAAGACTACTGAGAGGTCATTTGCCCTTTTCACTGTGTGGACATTTGTTTGCACTGCCGGTGGAATAAAACTGCTGGCATTCCAGCTCGAAGCAAGGCAGTAGCACCAAACTGACTTTGTAGCCATTGTACTCTTCACTACTGTGTGTGTGGGGAAAAAGCTGACTTCACTTATGAATTCCCTTAATGAAGTGAAAATTATTGGTTTTATTAAGTTGTAACCATTTGGTACCAGTCTTACTTCAAATTTTGTATAAGGAAATAGGAAGCGTATATACATTACTTCTGCTCCATACTGAAGTACAATGGTATTTCAAGGAAAAGCATTTGTGCTATTGAATAGTTATAAGCTGAATTCATCACTTTATTTCACCATATTTACTTGAAAGACTACTTATAGGCCAGCTGGTTTTTCAGACTTCAGTATTTGGCAGGCATTTTCTCAAAAGGAATGAAGTGAGACTGTCAGTACAAGGAATACAACTGGTAGTATTCTTTACATTGATAAAATTTGAACTTTCCAGGAAAAATGAGAATTTTGGAAAACTTGTATCCGTCACTAAGCCTGATAGTTTCCTAACATTTAAACTTTTTTTTTTAAAGGTTTTATTTATTTGAGGGGGAAGAGAGAGAGAGAGAGAGACAGAGCACGAGCAGGGGGAGGAGCAGAGGGAGAAGCAGACTCCCCACTGAGCAGGGATCCCCATGCAGGGCTCAAGCCCAGGACCCTGGGGTCATGACTTGAGCTGAAGGCAGACGCTTAACTGATTGAGTCACCCAGGCACTCCATGTCTTAAACTTTTCTAAAGAGACCAGTAATAATACTAAAAATGCAATTTGTTTAATGTTCTATAAGACATGTCAATACTTAGAAGAACTCTAACTCAGTGAACTGGTATTTTCTAAAAGACCAAAGAATAATGTTATAAAATCACATAGGGGAAAAATCCATTCAAAGTGCAAGACAGATCAATGCATTCCACACTGCAATTGACCTTTATAAAACTACAACTTGTTGAGTTTTAGAAACAAAAAGAAAATCTACAATTACCTGGAAGAGCTATTAAAATACTCCTAAAATACTCCTATAAATTTGTGAGTCTGCATTTTTTAAATAGAATTCACCTAAACAACATATGGCATCAGATATAATACAGCAGATATTAGAATCCAGCTGTCATCTATTAGGCTAGACATTAAAAAGATGTGTAAAAACATAAAACAATGACACTCTTCTCAATACATTTGTTTTGTAAAAGTTATTTTCTATAAAAAATGTTATTTAACATGTAATGGACTTACTACTGTTATTTATAAATGAATATTTAAAAATTTTCAGCTTTTATCATATGACAAATATAGATAAATATGACCTATATTATTATTTTAATATGACCCACATAATTAATTCTTTGGAGTCTCCTTATTAAGTATAAGTGGAAAGGAATCCCATGACAAAAAATTGGAGAATCATGGTATTTGAATTTTAGAAAAAATCTCAACCCAAGAGAAGACAGGAAAGAATTGTTGCCAGCTAATTCTAAAAAGATTCTGGTGATACGATGGGATCAAGGTACTACTCTTCCCCAAATATGTGTGTGTATATATGTGTGTGTGTATGCCTCTATGTAACCTACTTTTTGAAAACTGGTAGTAACAAGTATTATTTCTCAAAGTATGATCATATCCATCTATTCTCTATCTGATTGAGAAGTATATTTAAAAATATTCTTGAATTCCAGGTACTTCTTCACATAAGTTACTTCATGTATTTTTATGTATGGATTATAATTTTTCCTAAAATTCCCTAAAATAACTATGATCACAGGAGAAGTCTTACACATTCAGCAAGAATTCCCTGACATCGTCGACTGTCATTTCAGCATGGGGAACAGCTATTTGGTATGGACATTAATAAGGTGCTACATGAAGGAGGAATTCCCATATTCTGGCATTTTGCAAACTGAAAAAGCAATTTCTCTGACAAATGAAGCCCAAATAAGAAAACTGTAATGGATATTACCATTTGGGCTATTGTTAAGTTCCACAAAGGGCCTTATAAATTGATGTCAGATAGTTTTAAAGAAACGAATTGATAAGATTTACACCAATCTTTCACAAACTCTTTACAAAGAATACAAAAAGAGAATACTTCCCAAATTGATTTATGAGATCAACATAATCTTGATATCAAACACTGACAAAAACATGATGAGAAATAAAAATTACAGGCCAATCTTTCTCAGGTGCACAATGCAAAATCCTAATAAAATGTTAGCAAACCAAATCCACCAATATAATAAAACTAATACATCAAGATCAAGTTAGATTTATTTCAGGAATACAAAGTTGGCTTAATATTCTTAAAAGGTAATGTAAATGATACCATTAACAGAAAAAAAGAGGAAATTATTATCTCAATAAAGAAAAATAGTTTATAAAATTCAACACTCATTCATGATAAAACTCATGATATAAAGTAACTAGGAAAGAGAACTTTCTTTCTTTGATAGAGTATCTACAAAAAGCATGCAGCAAATACACTTAATAGTGGAATATTAAAAGCTTTCACTCTGAGATGGGGCATGAGATAAAGATGCTTCCTTTCATTGGTTCTACAGTATTCTTTTTTTTTTTTTTTAAAGATTTTTTATTTATTTATTTGACAGAGATAGAGACAAGCCAGCGAGAGTGGGAACACAAGCAGGGGGAGTGGGAGAGGAAGAAGCAGGCCCACAGCAGAGGAGCCTGATGTGGGGCTCGATCCCATAACGCCGGGATCACGCCCTGAGCTGAAGGCAGACGCTTAACCGCTGTGCCACTCAGGCGCCCTGGTTCTACAGTATTCTTTACTGGTGTACAGGTGTCATAAAGCAAGACAACATTAAAAAGGAGGAAATAAAGCTCATTATTTGCAGATGACATAATTCTATGTAGAAAAATCCATAATAAATTACACATGAACTATTACATTAATAAAGGGATTTGAATAAGGTTTCTGGATAATATGAAAAAGATGTATTTCTATACACCAGCAACAAATAAAATGAAATTTTAAAAGGATGCCATTTACAATAGCATCAAAAAATTCACTGGAAAAAAATAATCTACAAACAGGAGGTGCAGGATGATACATTGAAAAATATAAATATTGCTAGGAGAAACTAAAGAAAATCCATATGAGTGGAAGGATATTCCTGTGCATAGTTTGGAATGACAAAAGAACCCCAAATTGATCTATAAATTCAATGAAATCTCAATCAAAATGCAGGATGTGTGTGTGTGTGTGTGTGAATGGACCAGTTAATTCTAAAGTTTATATGGAAATGCAAAGAGTCAAGAATAGCAAAAACAATCTTACGGTAAAACAATACCAGAGGAGTTGATTACCAGATAAAGGACAGAAACTGAGACTGTAGTATTGGTACCTTATAGGCAAACTGGCAAATAGAAGAGAATAGAAAGCCCAGAAACAGAAATATATATAAATGGACAAATTATGACCAAGGGGGCACTGCAGTGAGGTGAAAAAGGATGATTCTCCCAACAATGGTACCGAATTAGTTGAATACCCATGGTAAAGAAAAAAAAATAATTTTGTTCCCTACTTCACACCATGCACAGAAATCAATCCCAGGAATGTAGAAAAGTAAAACAACAAATCTTCCAGAAAAAAATCATAAAATATCATCACCTGGAAGGCAGGCAAAGATTTCTTTAAAACACATCATAAAAGCAATAACCATAAAGAAAAACTGACAAATGGAACATTAAAATCAGTAATTCCTATCTATCAAAAGATACCAATAAGAGGGTGAAAAGGCAAACCACGAAATGAGAGATGGTATTTACAATACACATCTGACAAGGACTAGCATTCTGAATATGTAAAGAGTAAGTCAGTAAGAAAAAGTCAGAGAGTTTCTCCCCCACCTTCCGCCCACCCCTCTCCTCCCAAAAAGAGAAAGACAAGAAAAAGGACAAGTCTCCTAAGACTCGAACAGGTACTTCACAAAAGAGGGGATCTCTATGGCCAATAAACATGAAACATGCTTAACTTCATTAGTTATCAAGGAAGTACAATTAAAACCACTAGAAGACCCTACTGTATACCTCCCAGCATGTCTAAAATGAAAGACAGAGTACTCATCTACTTTCTGTCTCAATGGTTTTGCCTATTCTGGACATTCTGCATAAATGGAATCCTGTATTGCGACTTTCTTGACTGGCTTCTTTCACTTACCATAATGTTTTCAAAGTTTATCTATGTTGTAGCATGTATCAATGCTTCATTCCTTTTCATGGCTGAAAAATATTCCATTGTAGGATATGCCACGTTTTGTTTTTGTTTATCCATTTGTCTGTCGGTAGATGTTTGGACTGTTTACTTATTATGAATAATGCTGCTATAATCATTTGTATATAAGTTTCTGTGAGGACATATGTTCTCATTCTGTGGGGTATTAATCTAGGAGTGGCATTGCTGGGTCATTTGGTAATTATATGCATACTCTTATAAGGAATCACCACATTGTTCCCCAAAGTGGTTGCCAATTTACATTTTACATCCCCACCAGCAATGTATGGGGTTCTAACTTCTCCACATCTTTGCCAACGCTCATTTTTTATTTGAGTTGTGAAGTGGTATTTCATTATGGTTTGGTTTGCATTTCTCCAACTGCAAATGAGAATAAGCATCTTTCCTTGTGTTTGCCNTTTGTTTTTTTTTTTTTTTTTTTTTTTTTAGAAATGTCTATTCAAATCCTTTGGCCATTTAACTTTAGGTTACTTGTCTTGAGTTATAAGAATTCTTTATATAATCTGGATCATAGACTTATTAGAGAAATCATTTGCAAATATCTTCTCCCAGGAATGGAAATTCTTATAACCTTTTTGGAAAAACTGGCATTATCTGCTAAAGCTGAATATACACATAGCCTATGGACCCAGCAATCCATGCCTGCATATATACCCAATAGAAATTAGAACGTATTTTCACCACATTTGAGTGTGTTCATAACAGCACAATTCATAATAGCAATTGAAAAGCTGAAAGTTGATAACATCCTGTAGGTAGGCTTAATGATGATTCTACAAAGATGTCCATATCCTAATTCCCGGGACCTGTGAATGTTACCTTATTTGGCAAAGGGACTTTGCAGATGTGCTTAGGATTTTGAGAGGGAGAAATGAGACTTCCAGTTTCCAAGCCAGCAAGTAAGGAGTTTGGAAGTCATCTCTCCACCCTAATAAGCAAAAGGCTGAACTGAAAAATAAACAACTCTTTTTAGGTTTGTCAGAGAAGTGAGGCCCCAGGTCAACTCCAGTCTCAAAAATTGGAGATTGGCAAGTGGACACAGAATAACAACTTACTTAACTAGAAACTCCTAAGCAGAAACCTCTGAAACAGTACTGGGGTAAGAAAGTCTGCATTGTAATTGAGAAGTTGCTGGAGACTCAGAGTAGGCAAGTCTGTGAGTTAAAAAGCCCCAATCACAGGGGGTTCCCCACACTTGTGGGTTTTACCTCCAGGAGCTCTACTAGGATCTCAAAGGGAAAATCATAGAAAAATCCCCTGGTGTTCCCCATCTAGCCATGCTGTCCGACCTAAGGTGTAAGGGCTTGGGGGTGGAGATGGGGTCTGGGAAGCACTTGTGAAGTTCACAGACCAACAGCACGGGCTCACTGAGAACTAATCACAGGACTACGGAATGTTTCCCCTCCCCCCCAACACCTTACCACCACATTACTAACGGTCTATTCACTGGAGTTCTTTTCACCCAGCGCACCACATCCAGCTATCAACAGAAAATTACAAAGCATAGTAAAAGGCAAAAAGTATTTTGAAGAGACAGAAGAAGCATCAGAATCAGATTCAGATATGGCAAAGATGATGAATTATCAGGCCATGGATTTAAAACAACTATGATTAATATGCTAAGGGCTCTAGAAAAAGTAGGCAACATGCAAGAACAGATAGGCAATAATAAGCAGAGATGGAAATTCTAAGAAAGAATAAAAAACAAACGCTGGAGTTAAAAAACAAAAAAGAAACTATAACAGAAATGAAGAGTGCTTTCCATTGGCTAATTAGTTGACAGGATATGGCTACGGAAAGAATCTCTGGGTGACAATATATGTTAATAGAAACTTCCAGAACTAAAAAGCAAAGAGAAAAAAGACCAGAGGGTTAGGGGGCAAGGAACAGAATATCCTAAAAATGTAGGACTATAAAGATGTAACATATATACAATGGAAACACCAGAAGAAAGGAACAGAAGAAATTATTTGAAGAAATAATGACTGAGAATTTCCCCCAAATTAATGTCAAGACACTAAACCACAGATCCAGAAAGTTCATAGAACACAAAGGATAAATTCCAAACAACTACACCCAGGCATAACATATCAAACTGCATAAAATCAAAGATAAAAAACCTTGAAAGAAGCCAAAGGGGGGGATCACCCATGAAGGAGCAAAGATAAGAATTACACCCAATTTCTCTTCAAAAACCATGCTAGCAAGGAGAGTGAAGTGTTGAGGGAGCTTACACTGGATTGCTTAGGTGGGCCCAAGTTAATCACATGGATGCCAACACGAGGGAGGCAGCGGGTTCAGAGCGAGAAGCCATGTGATGGCAGCACCCAGCTGAAGATGCTATGCGGTTGGCCTTGAAGATGGAGAAGGGGCCAGGAGCCCAAGGAATGCAAGCAGCCCCTAGAAGCTGGAAAGGAAGGAAACAGGTGCTCCTTGGAGCCTCCAAAAGAAATCAGCACTGCTGACACCTTAACTTAAGCCCAATAAGTCAGATTTTGGACTTCTGACCCCCAGAATGGTAAGATCATAAATTTTTACTGTTTTAAGCCGCTAAACTGTGATAACTTGTTAACAGCAGTGATACAAAACTAATATACATCCATCAATAGCATAATGAATAAATTATAGCATATTTGCACAGAGGAATATTATGGTGCAATGAAAAGAGATAATTACCACTACATGATTTGTTGATGATACGGAACTAATATTGAAGGAAACCTTGCACAAAAAGAATGTAAACTCTCTGATCCCATTTATATAAAGCTTAAAGAGAAATAAAACTTATCTATAGCTGCGGAAGTTGGGTCAGTGGTCACTTGGTGGGTAGGGGGGCTGATTAAGGGGGCACATAGGAAGCATATGGGATGCCAGTAATGTCTTTCTTGATCTTGGTGGCGATTAGTGGTCTTTCAAACCATACAATCTGTAATTTGTATGCTTTTCTCTATTGTGTACTTCAATAAAAAGTGCTTAAAAACAAAAAGTCTTAAGCAGTCTAAAAACAAATTTCCTTGCAAAAAATAGGGGCAAAAATCGGCTTAAGGTTTAAACATGGTAAGTACAAGGTTTTAGATTAGTTAAAACGGAATACCCTATAAAGTGAACAATTAGTTATTTCCGCTGACTCAATTCCAAGGATTTTCTAGTACATCTCCAATGTCACATACAAAAGAACGAGTTGGCCCAGACATGCAAACACAGCAGACATATCAAAGTATACCATGGTGCCTAGTCAGTGATTTTCTTTCATTAGTCTTGCTTATTTCATCAAGTACTACTTTAGAAAAATCGGTCCTTCCAACACCATGTCTACAGAACCCTTTCCAGACTAAAGATTCTATCAGTGGCATTTTCATCACGTATTTCCTCAAGCAAAATGTTTTTACAAATTAGTTTTTCCATGCCCGTGAACAACCTAAGTTTTTTCCACCTTGAAACAAATTATTACCCTCTCCTGCATTTTTATCATTTATATTCAACTATTAGGAGCCAAATACTATTTAAGAATAAAGATTTTAAAGTTTTAATGAAAGGATTATGTTAGATAGTAGAGGTATTGTCCTTAAACATTTTGCTGAAAAAAAATCTTTGGAATATATATTTTAAAGTAATAAAGAAGGCCAATATAAAGGGCAATAGCCAGTTTTCTCCCCACTTGTCTGTAATGATTCAGTAAGTTAAATGTGCATGTGTTCTCTAGTTGAACTTCAGTAAGAAGTCGAATTGTTCTTATGAAGGTTCTAAAACAAGCATTTAAAAACAATACTGAAAATTCAGGTGCAACTACTAACAGGTGTTCTCACCTCTAAGAGAGGACCTATGTGTCAGTGCATTTGCCAAGCTTTTAAAACAGCTTCTACCCAATAAATGACAAAATGCTACATTTTATCTACTAGAAATGCTGACATAAGATTCTGTAGTTCAAGACATGCTTGTGGGGAAGATGTGTTGATCAAGGTAAACTCCCAACTTAGGGAAACTTACAGGATAGTGAATCTCATGTATTTACTTGTCTCTTACAAAGGAGGTCAGAATGCTTAATAATCCTATTAAGTCAAACACCTCAAAATACTAATGAATCTTATTCATTGTTCGATAAATACAAATTATTATGTATAAGAGAATGCAACAAGTTATTTGAACCTGAATGCAGAGAATAAATACTTTATTAACTGATTACAGTTGAAAGTCACAAACAAAAAAGGGGTATATTAAGGCAGAGCCATATATATATCTATATCTATATATTGATACAGATATAGATAGACAAATCCAAAGACTGTTACCTCTTTACATTTTAATAACCTCTGCATTTTTCTTTTATGCATTTAGGCAGTGTGCTTTCTTTTCTTCTCAGTTAAAGAATTGAATCTTGGCCAATATTTCAAAATCATATTTTGAAGACAACTTACAAGATCGTGGGTTGAGACAATGACTAGTGTATAAAATGCTATTTGATACTTTTCTTGGCATATTCCATGTGTGGTATTGTATTTACGTTGGTGTGGAAAATCTGACAACTGATCATTTTCTCTTTTCCAGCAAAACTAACACATAGTTTTTCAAATGATTTTAATAGTCTTAACTAAAATAAGCTTGGACTTCCAAGTCAGTCAAATGCCCAAAGCATATTATTTTCTGCCCTTTCCTAAACCCTCCTATGTTTTAAATAGCCTTTAGAGTATGATCACATGGCTGTATTTCAGATCTATAAATTTTGAGTTTTTCAAAATCCAAAATTATTTCCTTATGCAAAGTGGCAATGCAAACAGCAATCCTACACAGTGTAGAATAATTTTTCTTCTGTATAGCTTCCTTTTATAAAAAATGGGCAACCACAAAAAAAAAAAAAAGAAGAATAAATTTAGTCCGTCTGAAAAAGCACTCGAGTTCCCTAATTCCACTTTTGAAGGAGAAGGCAGAGGCCAGTTTACATTATCCCAGAAAACTGAATAAATGGCTTTATTTGGTATCTTCAAGAAGCTTCTCCTTCCGTAGACGTAGGTGCTGCAGAAGAAACTGTAACTGGTTTGCGTGCAATTCTGTCTAGTTCTGCGTGAACATCTGATAGGACAGGCTTCTGGCCTACATTGAAGGAAAAGAAACAAGATTTAGATAGAAGTCAAAGTATCTTTTACACCAATGTCTCTTCATTTAAAAGCTGCTAACAGTTTCATTAACTTTATCTAGCATACTAAGTTATATAAACATCCTTAATTTAAAAATAAATCCCCCCCCAAAAAAATCCCCTCATTTTACATTATGGGGTCTGTTACCCAATGGAAGTAAAACTAGCACCTATTGCTTAATCTCATAAAGATATTTTTTAAAAAGGCACAGGACAATAAGAACAGTAAAACAGAAAATAGCAACAAAATTTTGGAATGTAGAAAGAATATGAATGAGTAGTAACTATATTAGCAGTCTTGGGAAAGCTTAATCTCTACACTGGCATTGGGAAAAGCCAAGAAGTAATTCAGTTTATATCCAGAAACCTGTAAAAGGTTCTAAAAATGGTAGCTGCAGAATGTTATTTGTGAAAAGGGAGGGAAGAAGATGGGATTAAAAGGGAAAATGGGTTACAAGATCTGTTTAAAGGGCAGTTACAGAAGCAACAAAAGAAAACTAGACTGGACTTCATAAAAATTAAACACTTTTGTGCTTCAGAGGACACCATCAAGAAGTGAAAGGATAACCAACACAATAGGAGAAAACATCTGCAAATCCTACATCTGATAAGGGTCTAGGACACAGAATATATAAAGAACACTTAAAATTCAACAATAAAAAAACAAATAACCCAACTTAAAAATGGGCAGAGGGTTTGAATAGACATTTCTCTGAAGATCTACAAATGGCCAATAAACAGATGAAAAGATTCTGAACATCATTAGCCATCAAGGATATGTGTATCAAAACCACAATGAGATATGACTTCACAGTGACTAGGATGGCTCTATTCAAAAAGATGGACAAAAACAAATGTTGGAGAGGATGTGGAGAAACTGAGATCCTCATTCCCTGTTGTTGGAAATATAAAATGGTGCAGCATTTTACAAAACACTCTGGCAGTTCTTCAAAAACTGGTTACCTTATGACCCAACAAATCCACTCCTGGATATATACCCAAGAGAAATGAAAACATATGTCATTTGTCAAACATCTGTCAAAAACACATGTTCACAGTGGTTCTATTTATAACGTCCAAAAATGGAAACCATCTAAATGTCCATCAACTGATGAGCAAACAAAATGTGGCATATCTGTACAATGGAATTTCATTCATAATAAGAAATAATGATACATGCTACAATGTGGATGGACCTTGAAAACATTATTAAAAACATTAAAGAAGGCAAATACTATATGATTTCATTTATATGAAATCTCCAGATAGGCAAATCCACAAAGACAAAAAGCAGATCAGTGGTTGCCTAGGACTAGGGGATTCCGAGGGGGGAAAAAAAAAAAGTTCCCGCAAATAGGCCAGAGGATTCTTTTTGGGGAGATTAAAATGTTTCAAAATTAAATTATGATGTTTTGCATAAGTCTGTAAATACAACATAATATGAATCTATACTTTAAATGAGTGAACTTCATGGTATGTAAATTTTATCTCAATAAAGCTATTAAAAAAAAAGCGCTCTAAGAGTGTTACCTGATTTCTTGGCAGATGGTGGTAAACCACTGCTTCCACCTCCAGCCCCACCTCCAGGGCTACCACTGCCAACACCAGGGCCTCCTGGAGAGCCGGTCTTTTTACTCAGCAAACTGTTGAAGAAATTTGCTAGGACACCTTCACTTGTAGCTCCAGCTGTTAAACAGAAACCCAAAAACCTTCACTTAAAACATTAGATTCTTCTATAAATTATTATTAATCACCCACAGAAAGCAATTAATACTTAAAATTTAAGAGCTGTGTACTCCAAATTCAAGTATAGTTTGATCTTTTGAGCCTGGGTAACTATCTCTAACCTATACATCTGTAAAACAAAATATAAGTAAACTTAATTTAAGAGTATAAATAATTATTAAAAAATTAGAATGTTATTTTTAAAAAACCAAAAGCATTTAAAACGGATGTTAGATGCTACTGTACCTCCCTTTTGAAAAAGGTTCTTCAAAATTTTAATTGTTGAGAAATATTTGCCTCAAGTATTACAGAAAGCTACCTAATCCTGTATGAAAACCAGCAGAAGTTCCAAGACATCAATGCGTAAAGGATAACAAGAAACAATTCACAGAAGAGAAATACAAAGAGAAAGGAAATACCAGGGACAAACTTCTTACTAGTATTTAAAGAACGCTGATTAGGTTGTGGCAAAATTGCAACACTCAATGTTGATGACTTATAAATTGAATAAGCCATTTGAAACATATTATCAGGGGCGCCTGGGTGGCACAGCGGTTAAGCGTCTGCCTTCGGCTCAGGGCGTGATCCCGGCGTTATGGGATCGAGCCCCACATCAGGCTCTTCCGCTATGAGCCTGCTTCTTCCTCTCCCACTCCCCCTGCTTGTGTTCCCTCTCTCGCTGGCTGTCTCTATCTCTGTCAAATAAATAAATAAAATCTTTAAAAAAAAAAAAAAAAAAAAAAAAAAAAAAAATTTAAAAAAAAAAAAAAAAAAAAAAAAAAGAAACATATTATCAAAAGGGATAAAAGTGTACAAATGCTCATCTACTAATCCCACTTATGGCAATTACTCCTTTTGAAATAGCTATTATGCACATAGTTTTTTTCTTTATGTTAACTGCAGATAACCTATTAACATGAATCTCTTCAATGAACTGCCTTGGGAGAAGGTTAAAAATAACACAAAACTTTCATAAAGCTTACACCACAGATATGATATATTAAGGCTATATTATAAAATGGCTTGAAGTCTGATTAACTATGAGATTATACTGACAGAGACAAAGATTAGAAGCTATTGCACAAAAAAGAAAACAGCCATGGAAAAAGCGGGAAGCTAGATAGATTTCTTTTTAGTGTGAAATGTATTGTGTTGCTTTTTCTAGAAAAAGAGAGAAATGTACCTTTCATGTTTGGATCAATTTTTTTTGACCCAGCAGGGATGGGTGACACGCTGGCAACATTGGACGACACGGATCGGTTTGGTGTTCGAGGGGAGCCTCCCGGGACTCTTGGTGAGGCATCCTATGTAAAAACAGGAAAGCCATAATAATCAAAACAGGAAACTTCCAACTTCACCACAGTTACTACAAAAAGAAATTACTTTTTAACTGTCCCCCATCTGTTCTACTGGTATGTTGCTGAAGATGTTTAGCAATCATGTCCTCATTATGAGATAATACCAGAGACCCATCACATTTTAGAATACAAATTCCCCTTCAATGGAAAAAGAACATAGTGAATAATGGGGTATGATTACAAATATAAGCATGAGAGTCAGATCTGGGTTCCAGTCTGGACCTGTACCCTACTAGCTGTAAAATCTCAGACAAGCTATAAGGTCCTCCAAAGCCTCCATTTCCCCACCTGCAGAACCCGGCTGGCAGTACCTGCCTCACAGGGCTGCTGTGAGGATTTATAAAAGAACATACATACATGGTTCCGCACAGGAACTGATGCGTAACAAGGCAAAATGGATCTTTAGGATTTAAATATTCTAAAAAGGAGTGAGGTTTATCCTTTAAAATGTTGCAAATTCCAGAAGAATTCTTAATTCAAGTTTATATCAAAGCACACCCACATGGGACCCGACCCGTATACGGTTAAGAAAAAAAGGAACCAAACCAATAATGTACGGCACTTTAATAATTTTTCAAAATCTGTAATACTGACCACAGGCCTTCCAGCTGCAGTTGGTGGTTGCTTTGCTAAAAGGGACTGAAAAACACAAAAGAATTCTAGGTTAGACACTCATAGCATGTATAGCTGTATTTTTAAAAATATGTAAGAAAAGTTTACCCATTAACCATACTAAATCTGCTTCTGACATAATTTCATACCTGTAGCTTCATAAGAAACACTTGGTCATCTTCTGCCACAATTTCCTTCTCATGTACAAACTGAAATGAGCAATGCATAAATGAGCAAGTCTAATATATTATGCTAAAACCATTAATAACATACTCTCTAGACTAATTTAAAAAATATTCAATACAAACATTACCTATGTTTACACAAGTGAGCTGCCCGACCCAAGGCCCTACAGCAGAGCTGTCCAACAACCGTCTGCACTGGGATGAATGTTCGATAGCTGTGCTGTCCGTAAATACCGTAGCCACCAGTCACCTGTAGCTATTAAGCATTTGAAATGTGGCTACTGTGGGGTGCCTGGGTGGCTCAGTTGGTTAAGCACTTGAGTCTTGACTTCGACTCAGGTCATGATTTTGGGGTTGTGCGATCGAGGCCTGAGTCCACCTCTGTGCTGAGTGTGGAGCCTGCTTAAGATTCTCTCTCTCCCTCTCTCTGTCCCTCCCTAGCGGAAGGAAGGAAGGGAGGGAGGGAGGGAGGGAGGGAGGGGAGGGA
>NC_048223.1:32845642-32936286 GCF_002007445.2 Ailuropoda melanoleuca
AGGAAGGAAGGAAGGAAGGAAGGAAGGAAGGAAGGAAGACAAACGTGGCTACTTGACTCAGGTACTGAAATTTTATTTAGTTTTAGTAAATATGTATTTAAAGGCCATATGTGACTGTAGCTACCGTACTGGGCAGCATAACCTTAGAGTCACAGGCATATTAATCATGCTTATAAAACATGCTAACCAAAAGTTAGGTGTTTTAAAAGGGCCAATAATACCCCAGGTGAGAGAAAAGCAATTTGCCCCTGGTTTCTCTGAAATAAAAATATAATGGCTCTTCTACCTGCTAAATAATTAGGCAAAAAGAAGCAGCAACCATCTCCTGCTTCTACTGTTTCTGTACAATGCACACCATGGGTTTACTTTCCACCAGCAGCCAGAGTGATCCTTTGAAAAGGTCAAGCAGATTACATCACTCCTCCGCTCAAACTCCCCCTCCAGCCTCTTTCCATCCCACTCAGAATGAAATTCAAAGTCCTGACTCCCGCTGAATGAGAAGGCCCCACAAGATCTAACTCTGCCTTCCATCTCCTATCAGTCTGGCCCTCCTCTTCACTCTTTTCCAGCCTCTTTGCCCTCCCTCTACATTCCTGCCTCAGGACATGCACACTTTCTGCTCCCTGAGTAGGTAACACTCTCCTGTCTTACCAGAGCCATTCCCTAACCACTCCTAAAACAGCCCCCTGCCCCGCCCCTGCTCCCCGCCCCCTCCCTCACTGGGTTTTATAGGCACAGCCCTTAGCAGCACTGGAGCACTGGCTGTACAAGGATTTACTACTGCATCGTTGTCCTATTTAGCACCTAGTGCCTAAACAGGGGCTCAGGAGGTATTAGTGGGATGAATAAAAGACAACTTACAGCACAATTTTGTTGGTTAAAGAGAATGGGAAAAACTGCTTTTTTTTTTTCTTGATGTGTGCATTTAGACATCCAAACCAAATATCACCCCAACTGATTTTTCATTTGTCATTAATTTTCTTATTTCTAATTATCCACAAACAGAAGACATGCTCAATATCAATGTTTGGATTTTTTTTTTTTCAATTTTTGGATTTTTAAGTAAGAATCTTATTATATGTTAAATCAGAATTATTTTTCCTAAAGCATGTCCACTTAAAAGTCACTGAGAAGTACTATATGTAAAAACTTCTTTTTATACAACTTTCTACATCTATAACATCTAACTTTAGAACACGACATATTAACATGAAATCGAAATATGTCAAAGAAGAGTACTTTCTGGAAGCAGATTAAATAGTCATATGAATGACATGTAACAGTTAAGACTAAACTGGAAGCTCCTGTATAGCTGTGGGCTAGCATAGGTAACTAGTGACCATGGAGAAGATTCCAGATCTGCCTCAACAGATAGAAGCTAATAAAATTACTCTGTCAATGTTTTCTTGGCTTTTGGCTGAGTTCTACTCTCCAAGATCCATATATTCACTCCTACCAATTCATTATTTCCATTAGAATATGGAATCCGCACTACTATTTTCTAATATAAATATGCCAAAGGCTAAGTGAGAATTCGGTAACTGAACAGCTGGTTTATATTTTGATAACACAGATTTTTATTTTGAATTGACATCAGAAACACCCAAATTATACTTAGAAAACCCCTTGACAGGAAAGCACCCCCTTACCTTTCTAACTATAATCTTAAAATTATGGACTCCCCCCCTCAGTTTAAAAGGCTAAATATTGAGACTATATATACTAAAACTGTTACCTTTCGGACAGGTGGTTTAGTTACAATGTCTTCAAAATTATCTTCTGCTTTTAATGTTTGAAAATTTTCATGTAATATTCCTATTTTCTTATCATTATCCCACCCTGCTGGACTGGAAAGAAACACATATGATAAATCTCAAACATTTATACAGTCATTCCTTCATTAAATCCATGATCATATTAAAGGGAACAAATCTGATCAATTAGGAAAAACTAATCAGCTTTTAGGGTGCCTGGGTGGCTCAGACGGTTGAGCGTCTGCCTTTGGTTCAGGTCATGATCCCAGGGCACTGAGTCTTGCATTGGGCTCCCTGCTCAGCGGGAAGTCTGCTTCTCCCTCTCCCTCTGCTCCTCCCCCAACCCTGCTGGAGCTATCTCAAATAAATACATCCAATCTTTAAAAAAGCCCAAAAACCTAATCAGCTTTTTAAATATAATGCTCAAGTTATAGTTTACTAATTTCTACTTAAAAAGGCTCTTAATCTTTCTGATTTCAAAAGTGCCCAGTTTTGGGGGTTCTTTGGAGGGGGGTCTGGTCAATTATTTTTACCTCTCAATGTATTCACATAACTTTTTGAAGGCATGTCTAGATTATACACTGGGTCCTTTATGTATCAAAACCAATAAAAAAATAACTAAATACACTGGTATCTGCACTCAACAGTTTAGCTATATATAACAGCAAGGCCTTCCAAAGGGGGCTCAGGCCAGCAATAAATTAACAGGCAAAGATAAATAGATCACGGCAGGTTATAAATAAAACAATCTAGAAGATAGTCTCACCTACTCATTGTGGAGAGGTCTACCGGTCTCACCTCAAAACCAAAAAATGAGGATTCACCATCAAATTGCAGCAATAACACACGATAATACACCGAAGAGGATACTTACATAAATACTGCATCTTTTTCCACAACAACAGCAGGAATCTTATAGGGAAATCCATACAGTTTCTGAACGATATATTTATATACTAAATCTATATTTTTGTTTTCTTTTACTGACGTGTAAATAAGCGCTGCACCATCTGAATAATACCGTTAAAGAAATTTTTGGACAAATTCCAGGAACAGGTACCATAAAATTCGGTGTTCTCAGCTTAACCGTTACATGCACAGTAGTTTCAAAAATCATTCCAAAAGGTACGTTATAGGGTAGTCAAGAATTTCAAAAGTATAAAATACATATAGGCTAAAACGCAAATAAAACAATCTTTATATTATCGACTGAATTTAGGAGGGCAAAAGTCCCATTAAGCCAAGAAAGTCAAGGTAATTTAGTAATACTGACACTGCTACTACCTCTCCATTTAAAGCACAAGAGGTAATTGGCTTTGTTTTTCACCTTCCTAAACTGCATGAAGGAGGGATATTATTTATCAACTATTTTGCCTACACTTTCAAAAAAAAAAAAAGGTGTATACTAGTATCTCTTGTGGTTTTCACTAGCCCCAGGAATGAGAACTTCAGGAGCAAAGCTCAGGAGACCTACTGAAGAGAGATGAACCAACAGGTACCACCAGGAAACTTTCAGGCATGATTCAAGGCAAAAGTTGATTTCATGATCAAACCTTGAGGTAACACGACTTCCCAGGAGGATGCATTAATTAAAGCAGACCCTGCCAAATGACACGGTAGATCCAAAGATCAAGAGAAGCTGTGGAAAAGGGGCAATGTGACTACCGACAGATGATGTGGTCGGCGTGGCTATCAGACATTCTATGGCCACTGCTAAGGACCACGCTCTAGCACTGCCCCCTGTGTCGTGAGATGGTAACTTAGACCAAGGGGAAATGCTGGGAATGGTCACACTTCTACTTCTGAACAGGGATACTCATATTTACTAGCGCACGAATCAAGGCTTATGAAGCTAAAAGTGGTATTGGTAAATACGACTTCTCGTAAAACCTGACAGAAACAAACATTATCATCTTAAGTAAAAGCTTAATTGTATGAATTTTTCATTAATGGGTGATCTTTTCTCATGAGAAACAACTTATAGCTGAAAAATTTGCATTGTAATTAACATTTTAAAAACTTAAAAATAAAGCCACACTATCTTGAAGTGACTTCTCAGTTCGTATTCTTTTAAGATCAGTGGGCTCTACTAAAGGTCTGTAATTATTTTAGTGGACAGTCTCCTTCCTGATTACATTTTTGTATGTACACTTTCAAGAAGAGCATTAAATAAATGTTTAAAGAGACTGCCTGTTCCCAAATTTGCTAATCTTCAAAAATAACAAAAACGTCTATAGACATTTACTTCAATTACTCCCACTTTTTGTCCTCTTTTTAAAGTCTCTTATGTAGATAAATGCCCTTCAATTCAACCCAAATCAACTGTTATGTGACAGGAGAAAAGAAAGGGCCACGGAAAGGACAAAGTACTGAGGGGAAAAGGGAAACTGTCAGTGTCAAGTGATTCTATTCATTACTCAGCTAGGCTTCTTGCAAGTGATCCTTAAATTCAACTTCCATTAATGAAGATGGAAAAGCTACGGACACTATAAACGTGTATATTACTTATGATTCCTATCTATCCTGATGTCACCATTTCTTCACTTTTCAGACACAAAAGCTTTGGTTAGGGAATGCAACCGCAGACTCTCTGATCCAAGAGGGGTGAGTGAGAACGGCTCTCCTCAGTGCACTCAAGCTGTGGCACAGTTTTCAATAGCAAATTCTCTTAAAAGCATTCAGGTACAACCCTCATTTTATCCTTCTTTTAGCTGTGAATGTTATTCAGTGGCTCCTCTAATCCTTGCAACCTAGACAAGATTCGTTATATTAGGTTTTCTAACCTTGTGATCATCAAAATAACCCAGAAAGCTTTTTAAAAGTAGAGATTCTTCAGCCTCACCTTGAAATGTTCCAATTCAGCAAGGCTTAGCTGGGCACAGTCAGATTTGGAAACCATTGCATCAGACTATGTGTAAGAGATGGTAACGTAGTGAACATATTAAAAATGGGAGCACACAAACCTAAATATTGATCATGCCCCAATACCATTCCCAATAAATGAATACTGCTTTGTAATCAGAATGTTTACAATGCCAACTCATTAGAATTTTCCACAAAAGACTGATACTTGATAATGATTTTGCTTAAGCATAATCCTTTAAAACACAGCAAATCAAAGATACATAATTCAATACTTGCTGTTATAGCTCAAAATAACCCACATATAAATGATTTGGGAGCTAAAATGAAATTTCTAACCAGAAGCAGGAGGAAAAAAGTTTATAGAATTTCTGAAGTCCATCAATTTAATTCCCTTAATTGAAAAAAGCAAACAACAGGTAAGGTACATTGCATTGATCAATGCGGGAAAAGGATACACTGTAAACAAAACTTCCGGATATGCGACTGAATAAAATCAAAATGTTCATCTCTGTAGTCATGTTCTTTCTCCAATATACTAATGGCATCACACTGTTGAGTTAAAATAATTAAAAAAAAACCAATAAGAACATTAACTTTAATCAAAGTTAAATACAATGATTTAAATAGTTTTGGGTGGGGAATATCACTCTGACATGATGACTGAATATCAGAATATTAGAATATCAGTTACTCCTATCTGTCTAGATTCTTTTAGTTGGAGTCAAGACTAAGGAATAATTTTCTTTGAAAAGTACTAATGTCTATGTTCTATTGAATGTTGAAAACGCCAAAGAGAAAGTTGTGGTACATAAAGGAATGAAGAATAACAGGACAAGCAGATGGCTGCTCATACTTGCTGACTCAACTCCTTTTGACTTAAGCGAAGTTTTGAAGTTCTAAACTCTATTCTAGTTCTATAAACAATTTGTATATCCAGGAGTCCACACACCTTTCCCTATTTCCTCTTTGCTCCTCTGTTTATCTGATAACTCTTAACTGACCTTCATTTTTATTCTGGTTCCTTTGTTCACTCTTACTACAATCTTACCAACAGGAAAAAAAAAAAAAAAGAGAGAGAGAGAGAGAGAGAGAGAATGACAGGCTGTTTTTGAACTGTTGTCTCCTGTACAGTCAATGAGATGATTCTGAATTCTGCTTGCTACAGAAAAATGTTACAAAAAAATAAACATGATATCCAAATTACGTCACCAAAACCCTTTGGAACTGAAGGTATGAAATCTAAAAATAACCATTTAACAATAATGTACATTATACCTAATATTAGTTTGGGGTCAAATCTGATATGCAATTTTTTGTTATGCATATATATATCATACAGCAGAGTCTCTTTGTATAAACATGATATAGGATGTTTGTCCATTTTATAGAACACAGAGTAATTACTCCAAATTACTAAAGATATTTATAATAATTGTATTGTTGACTTATGATACTTTTAGTGGAACATATTTAAATGAAGTAAGAGGATCTGGACCTAAGGCAAGACTCTTAACTCTCTCTGAATCTCAATTTCCACAGTCTTAGAGTTGAACCGCCGTTATTTCTCCGTCCAAGGATACCTCTCCCATCCCCCTACATATTTTAAAAGCTCTTAAGCTAATACAAAACTGATGATTGTCTTAGAGTCTGTGAAATACAGTAGATAATCTCTTTTGGCTCAAAAATCTTATGCATCGACTCATTTGATACTAATTCAGGTCCCTTTAAGCTTAACATTTTTCCTTTGAAAATAAGAGGTTTTTATAAGAGGCAAGTTGTAGTGTAAAACGGGAAGTATCTGCTAACAAACAGCTCTTTGTCAAACAAAATAAAACAAAAACATACCACACAAAAAAAGATTCTAGTGTGAGAATTTAAAAATAGTTTTACAGTTTTACACCACAATCACTATTTGAAAAGCAGATACCAGATTTTGATTTAATTATTTTAAATGCTACCCCATCCCTTTATTATTGATAATTTTTGTAGCGTTTAAAATAAAACTTAAGCTAGATTAAAAATTTTTTATCATTTTTATTCCAAAGAGTAAGTGCCATACCTCCCTTCAATTACATGTGCAAGTTTTTACATGTTACAGAAAACACAAATAATTTTAGATCTCAAAAAGGTTTCTATGTTCTGTCATTTCCTTAATATTCCATGACTTATAAACAATAAAGACATACTACTTAGGACCAAATGGGAAGAAGATGAACTTGAACTAGAAATTATTTTTAAAGGGAATTTGATTTCATTATAAAGTGTAATGGAACTAAAGTAACAGAATTTGGTAATAATCCTATCAGAACCTCTTTAATAAATAAATAAAAAGCCCTTGATAACTGCGTCATCAACTTTACATAATGAGTGCTGGTAGGTGTTTAAGTTTATTTTATTTTAAGTGCATAACCTTCTGATATTAGGATATTAGTGTATCACAATTTAATGTATTTTATAAAAATTAATACCGAAGTTATCATCTTACCTGTAGCATTTCTACTTAACTGACAGGACAATGAAGTCTAACTGAAATTAGGAATATGAAATTCAATCACAAACAGAGTATGTGAAGTAACATTTTCTTTCAAAGAAACTATGATTAAGATCATAAAACCAACGTGTGATTATTATTCAATATTTTAAACTATTATCTCTATTTGTTAAAAAAAAAATTATCTAGGAAAGCTAGTGTGTCAACTCCAAAAGAAGGTGAGAAAACAAAACAGTTGTTCATCCTTGGTTAATACGAGTAGTAGAATCTCTAGGAAGGAAGCTAACCTTTGTGCAAACTACTAGTACTGGGATGCCCAAGTTATGTGTAAGTGTGTCTGCACCCAGAGGTAAAACCACACTGTCGTCTTTGTCTTCCTGCGACCCAGTATTTCTTCTCTGAGGAGAGGCTGGAAAATCTTCTCCCGGCTCTACATATTCTTGGAAGTCTCTAATCACTGAAAATCAAAGTAAATAATTTAATACATCGTTTAGAAATTGCTTTATTTCAGCAGGTAGCTTTTTCTGCCATGATCTAAATATGTATTTTATGAGATTTTATACTTAGTCTCGTGTAAGAGAAGAAACAAAAAGGGTTTGAAAAATCTGTTTCAAAGAAGGACAGAAACACTAGACCCACATTAATTATTAGGAGGCAGAGTACAACAGTGAGTGGCTTCAAAGAGTGAGGTTCAATGTAAGCCCAGTTCTGTCTGTACAAATTACTTTGGGTAAGTCACAATCTAGCTTTGCTTCTCTATATTCTCTAATTCACAGAGGGCACTGAGAGGATAAAAAATAGGTGTGTGTGTGTGGGCAGGGGCGGGAGTGTTCCACAGTTTAAAAGTCAGTAGGTTAAGTGTCTCCCTTCGGCTCAGGTCATGATCCTGGAATCCTGGGACTGAGGCCCGCATTGGGCTCCATGCTCAGGGGAGCCTGCTTCTCCCTCTCCCTGCGCCCCTCCCTCTGCTTGTGCTCTCTAGCACTCTCTCTCTCAAATAAAATCATGAATGAATGAATAAAGGAAGGAAGGAAGGAAGGAAGGACGGAAGGAAGGAAGGAAGGAAGGAAGGTAGGAAGGAAGGAAGGAAGTCAGACCTAGATGATTTTCTAACATTACTTTCCTCTCTCTAAACCCTTTACTCAGGTCTTCTCCTTTTTACCTAGGTGCAATCCTGGGTCATATTCACTCTCTACCATAATCCTGGTAAGAATTAATGAGATATTACCAATGCTGATAAATTTTTAGAACTCATTTGCAAGCCTGTCAAAACCGCAACTTAACAAAAAGTTAATGTGGGGGCGCCTGGGTGGCACAGCGGTTAAGCGTCTGCCTTCGGCTCAGGGCGTGATCCTGGCATTATGGGATCGAGCCCCACATCAGGCTCTTCCGCTATGAGCCTGCTTCTTCCTCTCCCACTCCCCCTGCTTGTGTTCCCTCTCTCGCTGCCTGTCTCTATCTCTGTCGAATAAATAAATAAAATCGTAAAAAAAAAAAAGTTAATGTGAATGTATTAAGAGCCTTAACAATGTATACTTTGACTTACTGATTACTCTTTGATTACTTGTTGATTATTACTTGAGTAATTCTCAAGGAAATAATCAGTGATGCAGGATTTCTATATAAGGCTGCTTTCCATGTTTAAAAGCAAAATAACAAATCTGGAAACAAATTATCCACAGAATAGGATTTAAAACAGTATATGAGGGAATTCTACACAGAGCCATAAAGGAGGAAAACTGTCTTAAACTTACATGGGGTCAAGGAAGAGGGAACCTTGAACAGTTGAGCGCAGCTCCTCCAGGAACACAGGGGCATGCATACAACCCTAGCAGATCTGGTAGCTAATACCCTTCAAATCAGAGGCTGAAATCTAACAGTGGTTCTCAGGTTTTAGCATGCACCAGAGTAACTGACTGAGTTTGCGGGGGGCGGGGCTATGAATGTGTATTTCTGACAAGCTCCCAGCTCTACTGATACTGATGCTGCTGGTCCTGGGACCACAAATTGAGAACCAGTGCTATCGTATAAACTTAGGGAAAAAAAAAGACCCACAGGCAATGGCCAACAGGGAAAGACAAGTATAGACTAAAAGCAGTTACAAATTTTTTTTCCAGTGATTTAGGACATACATTCTCCTAAGTCTCTACTATTTCCTAGCATATAAATTCCAGTAAGCTATCAATTTTCCCCTAAAAGTTATAATCAGCTAGCAATAACAAAGAAAAGCAGCATTCCATCTGTGTATTTTCTTAAGCAAAGTACAACATTGGCAAATGAAGAGCTCTCAGTGAAATTAAGAACTGTGACAACTGGCTTACAATCTGTTAGAAATGACCTGTATCATTTTCATAATTTACTTGAAAATTTCCAATTTACATGGGCATATACAAAATATATACTTAGAAAATCATAAAACCAGCTTACCATCTTTATGTTGTTAACATTCTGGGGGCACATTTCATTTTGACAAGGTTGATAAGATTGCTCTACTTATTAAGAAATCGAAGTGCTAAAAATAAACAGCTGAAGAAAGATTCAATTTTTTTTACTCCTGAAAACCTACTTCTCAAAATGAACATTTATGGCCTTTTGACAAAGGAGAAAACACACCTCTACTGAAGAGTCTGCTATTATGTATAGGTTTCCAATTTAAAACTACATTAAAACCTAGCATATCAAATTGAATTTCAAAAGCAGTAGTCACATTATGTATCCTTCACTAAATCTTATTCAAAGTCAAAAATTCCTACAGTTACGACAGCTAGGACATCAGGTGTTTGAAATCTATATTAGTATTTCTAGACTACTCACACTTTTGCTCCATTTCTTTAATTTCTTCAGGAGGAATTTTCAATTTGTCAATATGTTCTCTAACAACACTTGCCCATTTCTGTAGAGAATCCAAAGCAGTCCAAGGCTTTGACATATCCACAACCAGCATAACTAGAGTATCCTTCAGAGAAATGGCATCCAGTGAAAATTTAAGGAGGCCCTTGTGATACAGGTCTCCATCTAAGATCCATACATTACATCTTGTTTGATCTATAATAGACAAAAGAGAGTTACCAAGGCAACAGGACTAAGTTATTTCATTATCCAACTAACAATACTACCTGGTATCTTAGGGAACCTCCATAGGAGAGGTCTCCTTTCACAAGGTTGGACTATTTAGGTCAAAGGCCTAGCAAACATTCAGGAAAATGATTTAACTGTCAACATAGAACACCAGCATCCTCTACTTCTTATTTCTCAATCCCAAATCACAGACATGAATTACATTGTTTTATTCTTACCACAGAATCTCTCTCTCCTTATCAGCAGAGACAGCCATGCATATTCAAGGTATTATACATAAAATGAAAAGGCAAGTGATGTAGACAAGAAAAAAAATGGCTGATCAGATTGAAAAAAGCTGGGGAACAGATGACATTTTTGTGTCAAAAATGAGAAGGTGAAAAGGGAGTCAACAAAACAACCCTAGGATACTATTATTTCACTATCTCAGGGGGGAAATGAACTGAAAAATTGAGATTCTTCAAGGAGAGCAAGAAAGCTAGTCTGCACACCGAAATACCTTAAGATGTTAAAAAATATCACTGTATGAATCCCAATCCAAACCAATAAAAATATGCCCACGCGTAACTATTCACTGACTAGCATGACAGACTAGGACTCCTAGTGAAAAGTGACACACTAAGAGAAGTCAAAGACTAATATGAGCAGCAGTGCACCTCTGGAAAGGCCTCAGGAAACTTGTTTTACATACAAATGACACTCACCTTCCCTGTCTTCATCATGAACATTTAAGTACAAATATTCCAACCCTCTTCCTTTCTTGTACTCTTCTATTCCCTGAATTTTTCTTATCAAGCTTGTTTTTCCAGCTCCATCTTCACCTGTAAAAGAGAGTAACTCTTTTTAATTATAATACGGATTATTTAGGAAGCTTTCTAGTGCTAAGTGAAAAACCCAACTGCAACTAATTTTAACCGAAAGGGTAATGTGATGGAAGATATCTAGGTAATTACACAGCCGAAGACGCAGACTTCACCTCCAAGATTCTTTGTCCTGGCGTCTCTGCCCTTCCTAAGTCTGGTTCTATCCTATTACAAATGGCTTCCTCTATGGGTATTTTTCAGGAAGTTCGACTCTTATGTCATCCCAGTTTACTATACAAGGAACAAAAGTCTCTCCCTACTGGCTTTCAGTCTGAAGAATCTCAGGTGAAGACTCTTAATTGGCCTGGTTTGGTCACCCACCCACCGGCCACACTTATGGAGGATGGATGGTACATCAAAGCTGACCAGGGCAGGAAATTGTGGCTGTAGCCTCACCAAAACCATGAAGTCATAAGAAATATTAGTAAAGGAGAGGGGTGGGGGTAGTAAATTGAACAAGAACAAGGGGAAAAGGAATGCAGAATGGACAAAAATGAAATGCAGACTTAAAAAATATTACATTAAAAATACTTTAATGAGTATTTAATAATATTTATATATTTATATTTTATAAATATAAAATATAACTATATATTTTATAAAAATATTTAAAATATTAATAGCAAAAACACAAACAACAAGTGTTAGCAAGGATGTGGAGAAAAAGGAACCCTCTTGCACTGCTGGTAGGAATGGAAACTGGTGCGGTCATTGTGGAAAACAGTACGGAGGTTCCCCAAAAAGTTAAAAATGGAACTACCTTCCCATCCAATAATCCCACTACTGGGTATTTATCCAAAAATACAGAAGCACTAATTCAAATAGACACCCCTGTGTTTACTGCAGCATTATTTAGCCAAACTATGGAAGTAACCCATGTGCCCATTGACAGATGAATGGATAAAGAAGATGTGGTATATATATACACACACACACACACACACTGGAATATTATTCAGCCATAAAAGAATGAATCTTGCCATTTGCAACAACATGGATGGAGCTAGAGAGTATAATGCTAAGCAAAGTCAGTCAGTCAGAGAAAGACAAATACCATACAATTTCACTCCTATGTGGAATTTAAGAAACCAAACAAGCAAAGGGAAAAAACAAGAGAGAGACAAACCAAGAAACAGAATCTTAACTATAGAGAACAAACAGGTGGTTACCAGAGGGGAGGCAGGGAGGATGGGTGAAATAGATGAAGGGGACTAAGAGTACACATTTATCGTGATGAGCACCCAGTAATGTATAGAATTGTTGAATCACTCTATTGTACACCTGAAACTAATAACACTGTGTGTTAATTACACTGGAATTAAGACAAAAAACTTGGGGGTCCTGGGTGGCTCAGTCAGTTAAGCATCTGAGTCTTGATCTCGGCTCAGGTCTTGATCTCAGGGTCGTGAGTTCAAGCCATGAGGCTGTGGAGCCCACTTAAAAAAATTTAAATTAAATTAAAAACTTATAAGAAAAAAAATGGGGAGTCGGGTGTGGGGATGGGCTAAAAAGGTGATGGGCATGAAGGAGGGCATGTGTTGTGATAAGCACTGGGTGTTATATGTACGTGATGAATCGCTAAATTCTACTTCTGAAATGGAACTACGGTATATGTTAACTTGAATTTAAGTAGAATCTTGGAAGAAAAAAAAAAAAAGAAAAAAACCCCTGCATCTTTATAAATACCTCAGATAAGAGGTAATTCCTAGAAATGGTAGGTAACAAATGAGATTTTATCTACAGAATAATTCTTCATTGGCCTTTTCAGATGTTTTATGAAACACGTCTATTTTCAAATGTCTGCATCTGCCATCAAGACAAATCACATCAGAGTTCATTTAGGTGTAGAAAAAAGTGACAGCTGCAGAAATTGATCATTTTGAGGCTTAAGACTTATGAAAAGAAGAAATGTGCTTAAAATATGTGTAAAATATGAATGTTCAATTTCAACCAACTGTAACTCCCAAATGTTAAAGTTGAAGAAAAGAGTAGTGGATAGAAGTTTTGCTCCCAGAAAAATTCTGTTTCAGGTAGCAGAGTGCTTCTTCAGACATCTTAAGAATCTTCTCTGTGCCAAGCATATAAGATGTTAGAATATTCTTCGGAATAAGATATTCTTCTGTTTTTGCCTTCATTCCATCTTCTCCTGAGAGCCAACAAGAGTCACACTCTTGAGAAGGTTGACTTGGATTCCCTTGAAAGGCTGGACTATTGCAATGCTCCCACAATCTTTGTGACTAGCCTGTTCTCAATGTTCTCATCTCTAAGTAGAGAGGATTTCATTAGATTTCCTTACAGCTTGCGTGTGTCTGTGAAATGTTCTTTATTCTCAATGTGTATACTTCCATTTTGTTACCAGAAGTGAGAAAATTTGAAATCGCAGGGTGGGGAAAAAAATCTCAAACTACCGCATTTACCATATTACATTTATTTGACAGTATACTCTTTTTCAAAATTAATGTTGTAAGATTTATCTTACAATGGCTCTCCAACGTGTTGAATATTAAGAGGCACAACTATTATCGTTTAAAAATTTCAGGAGAGAAGAAATTACCAAAACAAACTTTATTCCCAATCTTTAGAGGCAGAATCAAGAGAATAGGAACATAACCACCTGTCACTCAGAGGCAGCCCACAGAGAAGAATGCATTGCATCATTTTCTTTTTCTTCTGAAAATAGCAATGACCCCTGGAAGAAGGAATATCTTTTTCTTTTATGAGTCACAATGTAAAAATAATAAACAGTATTATCTTAATGGCCTCTAAAATAGCAGCACTGTTGCATACTGGAAAAGAGTGTGCTTTGAACTTAAATTTATATGAATTTAGATCCCGGCCCTTTCATTTCCTACCGATGAAACTTTGAATAAGATACTTATCTTTGGCAGTTCTGAGTTCCAGTATCCTCATGTGCCAAATGGGAGATAATCACCGTTGCCCATTACAGTCATAGTTATGTTAGAATTACTATTGCTTAGATGAGTGCAGCGGGCACTCTGGAAAATGTTTGCTGCTCCTGCTACAGAGATGGAACGGCAAGCCACTGATGGTCCCATCTGACTAGGATGTGGGCAAAGGGAGTAGTTACAGTCCTTTGGCTTTTGTTATATAGAAACACATGGACAGACTTGAAATTTTAGCCTTTTTCTGCCCTAACTTCTTAGGCTTTTGTCTTTCAAACCCATTAATACACAATAAAGTTTTTAAATACTCCCAAAGTGGATAAGGAAACAAAATTTATATCCTTCATTCAGGGATTTGTGAAACTCATTAATATTTTGGCAAAATTTCTGTTGTCTGAGACCAGATGTATCAGTGGCTGCCCTGCAAGAGGCTTAGGAATGTACATTTCATTATGGAAAGTGTAGAATTAAAAGGCACTGTAGTCACAGGTACTTTCTGGATACTGGGGATACAGCAGTAAACAAAACACAAAAATGCCTGTACCGCTGAAACTTTTGAGGGTAGAGGGTGACTAAGCAAAACACACACTATGTTAGTAAGTTCAATGGAGAAAAATAAGATGAGAAGGAACAGGAATGTAAGGGAGGTTGTGATTTTAAACGAGGTGGTTAGGAACGGCCTGCCCAAGGAAGTGATCTTTGAGAGAAGGGAGAAGTTTAGACAACATAGAGGTTTCGGAAGAGAGTATGTTCTAGGCAGAGGGAACAGCATATAGAAAGTCTTTGAGGTTGGAATCTTATATTAATAATTATAAAGGCGAGTGTCTGGGGGAAAGGTAACAAGAGAATGATACTGTTTTTTGTGCATATTGAAACGTGAGGTATTTATGGGACATCCAGGTAGTGATGACCAGTAAGCAGTTCAGGAGAGGCTGAGGCTGGAAGGGAACGTGTGGGTCACTAGTACAAGTGGTACTGAGGTTGTGTGTGGAGCTGCTCCTGGAGTTACATTCAGAGGGAGAAGAGTCGAAGGCTGAGAAAGGAACCCTGGGGAACACAAACATTGGGTGGGGACGGAAGAGAAGCCTGCGAGGAAGACTCAGGACCAGCCACCTCCAAGGTCCGTGGTAGAGCAGCAGAGGGCGATGTTACCGAAGCAGTGGCAAGGGAGAGCCTTCTCTGACTTCCGTATCTTCCTCTTCCTCTCTCTGCCTGGAGTACCGCTGTCCCCGCCGCAGGCTAACACCTTAGTTCAGGCCTACTTCATTTCTTGCTAGGACTCCATTAATATCTAGTTACCTAGTTTTCTTACTTCTAAACTTACCCTTGTCAGCCAGTCTTCCACACTTCTGCCCTAGCAGTCTTTCTAAAATACCTAAACACTGCCAGTGGCTCCTACAGTTCATGCATTCAAATTATTTGTCCTTTGTGAAAGGACACTTCTTTGCCTCCAGGCCTCTGTATATGCTTTCCTTACTGCCTGGAATGATTAACTGTCCAGGGTTCATTAAACACTACAAGATCTGGCTAAAGTATTACCTACCGTCTCTACAAAGCCCTTTCTGATTTCCAGGCAAAACCAAGGATATTCGCTTAGGGCTGGCTTCCTGGTTTGTTGCCTATCTCCAGTGTAGTCCTAATGACAGTATCTTGAAATTGTCTCTTGCTTGTTTTCCCTATCCAGTTTATAAGCCTCCCAGAGGACAGTGGCTTTGATATAAGGATCTTTGTATTCCTAGTGCATAGTGCAGTAAATGTCTAACTTGATGGTTCTCAAAATGTGGTACCTACACTAGCAGCATCAGTAACACTGGTTATTTGTTAGAAATGCAGATTCTTGGACCCCCACCCCAGAAATCTAGGAGGGGAGGCCCAGCAACATGTGTTTAATAAGCCCCCCAGGTGAGTGTGGCACTTTTGAAAACCGTTAGTCCAGTGAAATGAATGACGGACATGTACTCAGAGGAATAAACTGTGGTCTCAGAAGTAGGGGAGAACTCTTCAACTTCAGTCCTTAGAAAAAGGAAATAGCCAGGGCACCTGGGTGACTCAGTGGGTTGGACGTCTGCCTTCAGCTTGGGTCACAGTCCCAGGGTCCTGGGATCCAGCCCCATGTCGGGCTCCCTGCTCGGTGGGGAGTCTGCTTCTCCCTTGCCCTCTACCTACTACTCCCCCTGCTTATGCTTCCTCTCTCCCTGTCTCTCTCTCTCCCTCTCTCCGTCAAATAATAAATGAATAAAATCTTAAAAAAAAAAAAAAAAAAGGAAACAGCCATGTTCTCGTGATGGCTACGAGAACTTAAAATATAGCATATGTAGTTAAGATTGCATATTTGATGTCATGAATTTGGGCTCAAAACCTATTTGGAGGCTATGGATTTAAACCTTTACAATTAGAATTAGATAAACTAAAAAGAAGACACAAACTTGTTATCTGAAAAACAATTCCATAAATTTTTCTTTAAAATTCCATTAGCCAACATATATTACATCATTAGCTTCAGATGTAGAATTCAATAATTCATCAGTTGCATACAACACCCAGAGCTCATCACATCACATGCTCTCCTTAATGCCCGTCATCCAGTTACCCCATCCTCCCCCACGCCTCCCCTCCAGGAACCCTTAGTTTGTTTCCCAGAGTTAAGAGTCTCTCATGGTTTGTCTCCCTCTCTGATTACTTCCCGTTCAATTTTCCCTCCCTTCTCCTATGATCCTCTGCACTGAAGAACCAGTCCATAGTATCACCACTAGAGATAACCAAATCAGTGACTATTTAGAGGTGATATTATTACGGTTTTGGGTCTTTTGTTTACGCTTAGCTATATGTTTTTTTAAATTCAGAAACCTTTATATTTAAGTCATTTGAAATATTAAAAAGGATTTGAAATAAACCCATCTGATTCTGACCCTTTTTTAAGGTATCTTTTTATTTTCTAACATCTAAAATAGGAATTAAAAGAAAAGATAAATCTTGGGTTATATTAAATGAAGTTTTATCTGATCACCGCCTATTTTTACGGATGCACATATACTTTAGAAAATTAGATCAACAATTTCATTGTTGATTTAAGCTTCTATTACAAGTCTGGGCACTAAGTTTTTGCCTATAATATATAACATTGTTTCTGTAAGATAATAAGTTTTCAGTTGGTGTCAATTTAACTTAGAGGACTCCTTTCAGTAAAGTAGTCTGTCATAAGAGAAATTGTGATTCTTTTCTTTCTAGTTCTAGAATAGACTCAGATTTTTTAAATTAATAAACTTTGGGTTATTTTATTTATTTTTTATTTTTTAGAAAAAGACAGCACATATGTGCAAGTGGTGGCGGAGGAGGGAGAGGGAGAGAGAGAATCATAAGCACACTCCATGCTCAGCGCAGAGCCCAATGCGGGGCTTGATTTCACGACCCGAGCCAAAATCAAGAGTCAGACACTCAAACAACTGAGTCTCTTAGGTGCCCCAATAAACTCTATTTTTTAGTGGAGTTTTAGGTTCACAGCAAAATTGAGTGAGAAATTCAGAGAATTTATGAATATCCCGTCTCCACATCCATACAACCTCCCTGACTCTTGACACGGTAGTACATTTATTACAGTCACTGAACTCACGTTGACACGTCATTATTACCCAAAGTCTGTTGTTCACGTGAGGGTTCATACTTGGTGTTGTACATTATATGGGTTCTGACAAACGTATAATGACATGTAGCTGCCATTACAGTATCATACAGAACAGTTTCACTGCCCTAAAAATCCTCTGCTTTGCCTATTCAGACTCTTTAAAAGATAAAAAAGTTTTCATGGATCTCCTCACACGGTGATTGAAATTATTCTTATTATGTCCAGTGCTCCTGCATACTGAAGTGACTAGATAGAAATGCCTTAAATTCTACTTGTGTACAGTTCTTAAACAACTACTTGAAAATACTATAAATTAAATGCCATAAAAATGATAAGAGTTGAAAAATTCAAATTAGCAATCAATATAACAAATGATGTTTTGCTTAAATTAAATGCCAGTGTTGGGTTTAATAGAAGCATTTATATATTTTTCACTAGTTAACTTTATTATTTCCATTTTAAGCATGATGGATCATCATGGGGACAATCATTGTCATTATCATACTACTACTATTTTCAACCCAATCTGTTATTTTGTTGGTCCATTTTAATAGTATACTGCAAAAAATAGCACTGAAAAAGAAGTACTTATTTAATGACAAGTTTTTTATTGCCTGTTTAAGGTGATACTTATTGCTCTGAAGTGTTGGAAAACAGTTCATAAAAAGAACCAGTCTGGCCAATACAACTGAATATAGTACTGCCTGTTCTGGGATACTTTCTTTCGTGTTTGACAGATGTGTGTGTCCTCTCTCTGTTCTGTCTGCATTACTTGGCCTCAGCCTGTCACTAGCGGGTCTATGAACACCTATGCAGAAGTGAGTACTGCAATCTTGTGGAGCATTTAGATCTAAAGATGGTCATTCAGAAAATCCAAGACGTAATCTTTTTTTTAAAGTTTAACATGAAAATGAAAACAATTTTTAAATTTTCAGAGAACTCATGAATATTCTCTACGAATAAGTCCTTAGATCTAAGAAACTCACCTTTATTATAAGTATTTTTAACATGATATCGCTAATAACTAAGCTCAAGAGACAATAATATGTAGTATTTAAACAGATTTACAATATTAAAAAAATCCCTACCAAAACACTGAATAGCTAGCCTAGTTTTAAAGTTTTTAAACTTGTGCCAAGTTTATTTTTTTTAAAGATTTTATTTCTTTCAGAGAGAGAGAGAGAGCTCTCTAGCACACCAGCAGAGGGAGGGGTAGAGCAAGAAGCAGAGGAGGGAGCCCAAAGCAGGGCTCGATCCCAGAACCCCGATCCCAGGACCCCCGGGATCATGACCTGAGCTGAAGGCAGATGCTTAACTGACTGAGCCACCCAGGTGCCCTATAACTTACGCCAAGTTTAAATCACATAATTTCTTGCTACTAATATTTTTTATTAAGTTCTTTAATTTCACACTAGTTAACACACAGTGTTATTAGTTTCAGGTGTACAATAGAGTGATTCAACAATTCTATACATTAGTCAGTACTTATCATGATTCATGTGTACTCTTAGTCCCCTTCATCTATTTCACCCATCCTCCCTACCTCCCCTCTGGTAACCACCTGTTTGTTCTCCATAGTTAAGAATCTGTTTCTTGGTTTGTCTCTCTCTCGTTTTTTCCCTTTGCTTGTTTGGTTTCTTAAATTCCACATAGGAATGAAATTGTATGGTATTTGTCTTTCTCTGACTGACTGACTTTGCTTAGCATTATACTCTCTAGCTCCATTCATGTTGTTGCACATGGCAAGATTCATTCTTTTATGGCTGAATAATATTCCAGTGTGTGTGTATATATATACCACATCTTCTTTATCCATTGCTTCCATAGTTTGGCTATTGTAAATAATGCTGCGATAAACACAGGGGTGTATTTCTTTGAATTCGTGCTTTTGTATTTTTGGGTAAATACCCACTACTGTGATTACTAGAAGGTAAGGTAGTTCCATTTTTAACTTTCTGAGGAACCTCCATACTGTTTTCCACAGTGCCTGCACCAGTGTGCATTCCTACCAACAGTGCAGGAGGGTTCCTTTTTCTCCACATCCTTGCCAACACTTGTTGTTTCTTGTGTCCTTGATTTTAGCCATTCTAAGAAGTGTGAGATGATATCTCATCTCATTGTAGTTTTGATTTGCATTTCCCTGATGACCAGTTATGTCTCTGTTTGGTCATTTCTAAGTCTTGTTTGGAGAAATGTCTGTTTATGTCTTTGGGCCATTTTTCTTTCTTTCTTTCCTTTTTTTTTTTTTTTTGGATCTTCTGCCCACTTTTCAATTGGATTATTTTTTTTATTTTTTGGGTGTTGAGTTGTATCAGTTCTTTTTTTTTTTTTTAATAGATTTTATTTATTTATTTGACAGGAGAGCCAGCGAGAGAGGGAACACAAGCAGGGGGAGTGGGAGAGGAAGAAGCAGGCTCATAGCGGAGGAGTCTGATGTGGGGCTCGATCCCATAACGCCGGGATCACGCCCTGAGCCGAAGGCAGACGCTCAACCACTGTGCCACCCAGGCGCCCCTCTATCAGTTCTTTATATATTTTGGATACTAACCCTTTACCAGATATGTCATTTGCAAATATTTTCTCCCACTCAGCAGGTTGCCTTTTAGTTTTGTTGATTATTTCCTTCACTGTGCAGAAGCTTTTTATTTTGCAGTGGTCCCAAAGTTTATTTTTGCTTTTATTTCCCTTACGTTAAGAAATATATCTAGAAAAATGTTGCTATGGCCAATATCAGAGACATTACTGCCTGTAGGATTTTTATGGTTTCAGGTCTCACATTTAGGTCTTTAATCCATTTTGAGTTCATTTTTTTATATGGTTTAAGAAAGTGGTCCAGTTTCATTCTTTTGAATGTTGCTTTCCAGTTTTCCCAACACCATTTGTTGAAGAGACTTTTTTCCCATTGCATATTCTTTCCTGCTTTGTCAAAGATTAATTGACTATACAGTTACAGGTTTATTTCTGGGTATCCTATTCTGTTCCATTGATCTATACATCTATTTTTGCACCAGTACCATACTGTCTTGATTACTACAGCTTTGTAATATAACTTAAGTCCAGAATTGTGATACCTCCAGTGTTGTCTTTCTTTTTCAAGATTGCTTTGGCTATTTGTCTTTTGTGGTTCCATACAAATTTTAGGATTGTTTATTCTAGTTCTGCGAAAAACGCTGTTGGTATTACAAAGATGTAGTCTTGTTCTACTGTTCTATACATCTTCTAATCACATTATTCGTCAGACTATTTTTTTCTCTTTTTATGTTTTTAGGCACTTAACCCATGGCCTCTGCCTGGCTCTCTTCTCAGTATACAAACATGCTCCTCAAAAGTGAGCATCCACTAAATTCGTACCACACACCATCCCATTCCTCATCCTGCAGCAGAGTGATCTTCCTCCAACAATCTCCTCATGCCACTTCTCCCTCTTAAGACCCTTCAGGGTATTCTGGTTAATGATACACAAAAGCTGAAGTATTTAGAGTGAAGCAAACTAGTATCAGCAACTTACTTTGTAATGCATAAAAAAAAAAAGGGGTGGAACAGTGAACTGCTTATGTGATAAAGCAAACATAATTAAGTTTAATGGTAGAATCTAGGTTTGGGTATATGAGTATTCACTGTAAAATTCCTTTAACATATTTGTAAGTTTCATAAGATGTCAGGAAAAACCCTCGGGGTCTTCCTGCTGCTCTTGCCATAAAGTATAAACTATAAAACGCAATGTTCCTTACAATAGCACCTAATTTTTCTGCCCCTCTCCCACCACATCCCAGAACCCACGTGCTAGGCTCCAGCCATTCACAACTTCTCGCAGAGCACTAAGAGGGTGCTCTCTCCCAACTCTTGAATCTTCACACATGCTGTCATTTCTTTCTGGAATATTCTTCCTTCCCCTCACATGTGGGAGAGCCGCAGCTTATCCTGGTCTCAGTTTAGGTTCCCTCAGGAAGCTTTCTTTGCCTCCCTAAGTCTGGTTAAGCGCTCTCCCTCACACTCCCAACAACATACTGTACACTGAAGACACTGTGGTGTAGCGTGTCAGCTCATTTATGGGTTTTCTTCAGCAGAATGTAAGTCTGCCAAGCCTGCCCCCCTTCAATCAACAAATATTCTTTGGGCAAGTTCTCTTAACAGTAAGCAGGATATAAAGTCCTTGCTTTTAAGATACTTAAGGATAAGAAATTATCCTATTCTTAACAGACACTGTCCCTGCTTGCTCAACAAAAACAGAAACCATGTTGTCTTAGTCTTTTTGGGCTGTTAAAACAAAAACGCCATAGGCTAGATGGCTTTTAAACACAGAATTTATTTCTCACAGTTCTGGAGACTGGGAAGTTCAAGATGAAGGCATTGGCAAATCTGACGTCTAATGAGGGCTTGTTTCCAGGATCATAAACAGGTGTCTTCTCACTGTGTCCTCACATGGTAGAGGGTTGAGAGAGCTCTCTGGTGTCTCTTTTATAAGGGCCCCAAAACCATTCCTGAGGCCTCTGTCCTCATGACCTAATCATCTAGGAAAGACCGCAGGTCCTAATGCCATCACACTGTGGGGTAGGATTTCCACATATTAATTTGGGAGGCACACATTCACCCTATACTACCCAATATAGTCAGAAGATCCTTTACCAACGTTCATTATCTCTTAATCACAACTACAGTCTCTATTTTCGTAACTATACTTCCTCTGTAATTACTTGTCCTGGACCTTTATCCACAACCTATAAAAATAGATTAAAATCCATTCATATCTATAAAACTCAAGTGGCTACCTCTCAATAACAGATCAATTAATTGTGTAACTCATAATACACACCTCTTTCACCAAACTTAGAAAAGCTTGCTGAGTTGTCAGTACTCAGATGCCTTGCCATAGCCAAGATGAACTATGTTTGACATATTAAAAAGTCCATCATGAACTCCTTCTCTTTATTCAATTATGCAATTAGAAGGATTAAAAAATATTTAAATGCAGGATACCTGTATTTGGCATTGACAGACATTTAAAAACCATCTTTACTGGCCAAACCATTCAAGAAACAGAAGTCACTAAATTCCAAGTTATTTTTAGAAAACAAAATAGAACCTAATAGTTTGAAAACTAAAATAAAAGAAAAATAGCTATATACATACTTAATTCTAAGCAATTAACATACCTTTAAAGCGGCAAGGAGGGCAATGGGGCTTTTGTGGCTTCACACCCAAAGTAATCTACAGATTCAATTCCATCCCTATCAAAATTCCAGTGGCATTTTTCACAGAAATAGAACGAACAATCCTAAACTGTGTATGGAACCACAGAAGACTCTGGATACATCAAAGCAATCTTGAGAAAGAAGAACAAAGCTGGAGGCATCATGCTCCCTGATTTCAAATTCTATTACAAGTTACAGTCATTAAAACAGTATGGTATTGGCATAAAAACAGACACATATACCAATGGAACAGTACAGAGAGCCCCAAAATAAACCCAAGCATATATGGTCAATTAATTTATGACAAAGGAGTCAAGAATATACAATAGGTGAAGGACAGTCTCCTCAATAAATGATGTTGGGAAAATTAGACAGCCATATGCAAAATAAAACTAGACCACTATCTTATACCATACACAGAAATTAACTCAAAATGGACTGAAGACTTGAACATAAGATCTGAAACCATAAAGTTCCTAGAAGTAAACACAGGTGGTAAGCTCCCTGACAGAGGTCTTGACAATGATTTTTAAAAATCTGACTCCAAAAGCAACAAAAGCAAAAATAAACAAGTGGGACTACATCAAACTAAAAAGCTTCTGCACAAAAAAGGAAACCATCAACAAAATAAAAAGGCAACCTACTGAATGGAAGAAAATATTTGCAAATCATATATCTGATCAGGAGTTAAATGCAACATACATAAAGAATTCATACAATTCAACTAGCAAAAAGCCAAACAATACAATTAAAAAATGGGCAGAAGACAAGAACAGACATTTTGTCAAAGACCTAAAGATGGCCAACAGACACATGAAAAGATGCTCAACATCACTCACCATCAGGGAAATGCAAATCAAAACCACAGTGAGACATCACCTCATATCTGTTAGAATGTCTAATATCAAAAAGACAAGAAAAAACAAATGCTGGAGCAGATATGGAGAAAAGGGAACCTCTGTGTCCTGTTGGTAGGAGTGTAAATTGGTGCAGCCATTGAAGAAAACAGTGTAAGGTTTCCCCCAAAATTAAAAAGTTTGAACATATTTTGACCATATGATCCAGCAACTCTGCTTCTGGGTACTTACTGAAAGAAAATGAAAACACTAACTTGAAAAGATACATGTACCCTCATGTTCATTGCAGCATTACTTATAATAGCCCAGATAAGAAAACAATCTATGTGTCCGATTGATGAATGGATAAAAGATGATGTGAGATACACACTATTCAGCCGTAAGAAAGAATGAAATCTTGTCGTTTGTGACAACACAGATGGACTGTGAGGGCACTATGCTAAGTGAAATAAATCAGACAAAGACAAATGCAGTATGATCTCTCTTATGTGTGGAATCCAAAAAAACTCAAGCTTATAGATAACAGACTGGTGGTTGCGGGGGATGGGAGGGTGGGCGAAGGGTGTCAAAAAGTAAAATTAAAAAAAAAAAGAAAGTATTCAACGCCAAATACATAAATAAAAGGAGGCAAGACAAAAAAAAACTCCAGAAATACAGGAATATTTGGGTGACTTTTACAACACTAAGGGGCATTACAGTACATCAATCAATGATACAGACTTAAAATCACATAAACACTTCTTAGAATCACTTAGAATGACATCTTAAAATTCTCCTATGTTACCAAAACCACAAAGAACCATGTAGAGCATGGAGAAAAATAAACAAAATAAAAACCATCTCTAATGACCAAACCATTCAGGAAACAAAAATCACTAAATTCCAAGTTATTTTTGAAAAAACACAGAACCTAATGGTTTCAGCAGTAAAATAAAAGAAAAATAACTACAGATATACTTCATTCTATGCAATTAATATATCTTTAAAGTGGCAAGTAGGGCAATGAGGCCTGTGTGGTTTCAAAAAATGCTGAAAGAATTCATCTACCTGTCATGTATAAACTCTAAGAAAGCTTTATCTTCATGGGGCACCTGGGTGGCATAGCGGTTAAGCGTCTGCCTTCGGCTCAGGGCGTGATCCCAGCGTTATGGGATCGGGCCCCACATCAGGCTCCTCCACTATGAGCCTGCTTCTTCCTCTCCCACTCCCCCTGCTTGTGTTCCCTCTCTCGCTGCCTGTCTCTATCTCTGTTAAATAAATAAATAAAATCTTTAAAAAAAAAAAAAAGAAAGCATTATTTTCAGTTCCTCAGCCTTCAGCTGGCAGTGAAACAGACATACTAGCTTTAAGTGTGCCAGCCAAATAGCTAATGATCTGTAAACATACACTTACACAAGTACTGAGAGTTCTGTTTAAAGAAACTAAGATGAAAGTCCTTCTTGGGGCACCTGGGTGGCACAGCGGTTAAGCGTCTGCCTTCGGCTCAGGGCGTGATCCCGGCGTTATGGGATCGAGCCCCACATCGGGCTCCTCTGCTGTGAGCCTGCTTCTTCCTCTCCCACTCCCTCTGCTTGTGTTCCCTCTCTCTCTGGCTGTCTCTATCTCTGTCAAATAAATAAATAAAATCTTTAAAAAAAAAAAAAAAAGAAAAAAAAGAAAGTCCTTCTACAAAGAACCCTTTAATGATGCTGAAGTTATTCTCTAAATATTTTATCTAAATTTTCATTTTATATTAGATTTTCTTAAAGAGGGCATAGTTTACAGATGTTTTTAAAACAAACAAATATTTCATAGATTAAATTATATTCTAATAGGGCTATTTTCATATCCTCATCCAGGTGCCAGGAAACTTTTTATGTAAAGGACTAAATAGTAAATATTTTAGGCTTTGCAGTTCACATAAGGTCTCTGTCACATATTCATCTTTGATTTTTTTAAACCCCAAATCTTTAAAAATACAAACCAACCAACCCCATTCTTGGCTTGCTGGCCATACAAAAATAGTCCACAGGCCAAACCTTGTCCTAGTGTATGGACCAAAGGAGGAAAGACTTGTTGATCAGATGACAGTGAAATTCCCCAAAGCAAGTAAGCCTGTATTCTAAATTATTTGTCTGAGCGCTGTTCAAATAAGTCACTCTCTGTAAGCCAAGTCTAAGATCCACGCACTTAAAAGAACTTCAATTTTATTTTAATTTTTAAAAAGATTTTATTTTTAAGTAATCTCTACATCTAATGTGGGACTCAAACCTATAACCCTGAGATCAAGAGCCACATGCTCTACCAACTGAGCCAGTCCGGTGTCCCAAAAGAACTTCAGTTTTAGCATTAAGCAATAACAACCATCAATTCTTACTTCTTTTCAGGTCAAGTTTAAAAACAAAATTGATTACAAAAGAAAGTCTCTGTAAACTTGACCAAGACACTATAGGGATAAAGGTGTGCTCATGATACTGTTTTATCACCCCAACAGATCTCTAATTCAACACCAGAGGTAATGTCCATAAACTTTATAATGACAATTTAATTAACAGATTTAGAAATAGGAAGATTCAGAAGATGTGATTTCTAACTGTAACAATATCACAATTAGCTGTATAAACCTGGACAAGTCAAGTATTTCCATGTGCTCCCCATCTTCTAAGTAGAGGGGGGTAAAAGCAGACAAAATTTACGGTGGTGGACTTAAAATTCTATAACTATTATCAACTCATTACTTCTTGGTTAGTGATACACCAGAAATAAAATCCTTCTATAAGACATCAACAGTGTTTAATTTAATTTTTTAAAAAGATTTTATTTATTTATTTGACAGATAATAAGAGAGAGAGAGAGCACAAGATGGGGGATGGTCAGAGGGAGAAGCAGACTCTTGCTGAGGAGGGAGCCTGATGCGGACTCAATCCTGGGACTCCAGGATCATGACCTAAGCTGAAGGCAGTCGCTTAACCAACTGAGCCACCCAGGCGCCCATCAACAGTGTTTTAAAAAGATAATATAAAAATAAGAATCACGGGTGCCTGGGTGGCTCAGTCAGTTAAGCATCTGCCTTCGGCTTAGGTCATGATCTCAGGGTCCTGGTATTGAGCCCCACATTAGGCTCCCTGCTCTGCTGGGAGCCTGATTCTCCCTCTGCTCCCTGATCCTGTTCTCTGTCGCTATCTCTGTTCTCTTTCTCTCTCTCTCTCTCTCATAAATAAATAAATAAATAAATAAATAAATAAATAAATAAAATCTGAAAAAAAAACCCCCAAGAATCCCAAGAAAATGAACTGTCAAAGCAAAACACTTAAGTACTCACATAATACATTAATAATAGCTATCTTCAACACTTCCAGTATATGTCACTGTTAGAAGTGTTTTACAAACATTTCTCCTATAATCCACATGATAATCCTAAAAGGTAAATAGTATAATCTGAAAGATGAGGCAATTTGCTAAAGAAGGGTCAGGCTTAGAATCCAGCAATGCTCCTAAACACTATAGACATTGCCCCTGTACTTGGAGCAGCTTCCAGTCTTCACTCACGATAAACAGGGATGACAAAAGATAGAATTAAGCAGTGCACTGCCTCCTCTTTCTCCCCAGTTCCTCTCCTGCTGTGGTGGAAGGCTGAGACACTGCTCTTCTCGCACTGCACAGGTTTGGATGCCTGATACCTGCTCTCTATGTCGAGCTTTGATTCACATCTCCACAGCTATATTAGATTCATTATGGCCTGAAGCATCAGGATAATCAGAACAGAAAGAATTCTAGCCTTCCATGTTCCTTCTTTATCCAAGTGAGATACCAACATTTTGAAGTTGATATTTTTTATTTGGCCTGGCATGATGTAAAAGAAATCATCCTATTTTATCTGAAAGCTCTGGTGACAAGAGCCATGAGGGGTCTTCACTGGAACTACTTTTGGACTCATACCTGCTATGTGGCCTTCCATAGGTTATCTGGATGACCCAGGCAGGGTGGGGGCTTTTGGTCTGCTCCCCATATCACAAAGAGCATCTCCTCCCTTGCCTCAGCTGGCAAGAACAGGGAGAGGCTGTTAATCAGCTGTAGCATCTGCACCCAGTGGTTCTAAGTAAACATGTATGCATGGCTGTTGAAGACTACATGCCTCTAATATGTCAAGGAGTAACTGTAGAGTGGAAAGTTAGACAAACTCAATTTTGAATCCCACTTCAGCTGTGTAACCAGGGGCTCAAACCCTCTTCTGTAAAAAAAATGAACATGCTATATAATAAAGCAGAACACCCAAGCAACAGGCATAACACATGATGTTCCTATCCCATCTGATGGCCAAAGCTCTACCTTTGAATATCATCATTCAGTAATCCATATTAAAAAACAGAATCTATCCTTCATCATTTCCCTCACTCTCGCAGACTAACTAGACATGAACTGAAAACCACTGAGTTTAATTCGAAAAAGATTTACCACAGCCAATAAATGCTAATCCCAACAGTTATTAACAGTTCCTATCCTCCAGGAGGTCAAAGTTACACTAAGAGTTTTTAAACAACAAATATGGTATATATTCTACAGTTCAACTGTCTTTAAATTAGGTTGTCAACTTTTTTTTTTTTTTTAAGATTTTATTTATTTATTTGACAGAGTGAGAGACAGCCAGCGAGAGAGGGAACACAAGCAGGGGGAGTGGGAGAGGAAGAAGCAGGCTCATAGCGGAAGAGCCTGATGTGGGGCTAGATCCCATAATGCCAGGATCACGCCCTGAGCCGAAGGCAGACGCTTAACCGCTGTGCCACCCAGGCGCCCCAGGTTGTCAACTTTTAACCTATCTACCAGACACATAAAGACTAAAGTGAATAATCCTTAGTGTTAGTAAAGGTGCTAGGTAAACAAGTACTCTCATATACTGACAGTAGGAATGTAAAATGGAACAACTTTCCTAAGAGACTGTTTTGTAATATATAGAAAGACCCTAAAGATACACACTTTTGATCCAGCCATTCAACTTACAGGAATTTATCCCAAAGATAATGGGATAATATTGGGCAAAGTGGAAACTCAGATACAACAATAATAATCTGTTTACCCACCAGTTATAATCATGGCATAACTATATATATTATTCAGTCACTAAAAGGAGGAATCCACATCTATGTCATGGAAAAAAAAAAACACCCAACCCTGATGGAGTAAAAAAAAAAAAATCTGATTTCAAAATAGTATATAAGGTATGAGCCTATCTGTTTAAAAAACAACTACAGAAACATAGAAAAAATGAACACTGGTATCTCTAGGTGGTGGGATCATGTGTTATTTTCATTTTCCTATCTTCATAATATTTCCTTTCTGACAAGAAACATGTATTACTTTACAATTTAAAATAGTGACTTCCAATTTTGAGAGGAAAGTGCTTTAAGACATAACTTCTTTAAGTTCTTTTAATCCCAGTAAGTATGAAAGAATCTCAGTTAACAGATCAGGAGGTTGTAATTCGCCCACAATGCCACAGCTTCAAATGGTAGGAAGGGCTGACTCCCAGACCTTGGTGCCTCTAGGTAAGGATCCCACTTCACCTGAGTGGCCCTGGCCTTTCCGCTAGGCATTTAGTTTGCAACTTGCTCCGTTAGTCTGCAGCCGTGTTCTCCTCCTCCCCACATTACTTAGCACAATTGTACTCCGATACTACCTTTTCTGCAAAATCTTATGTGACCTATTTCGCAATTATTTTATACTGGCATTTGATTTTCCTACTTTGAGTCTTTTCCCACAAGAGTTTATATAAGCTCCTAGAGGGCAGGGACGGAGTCTTATTTATTGCTGTTTTCCACAGACGACTCAGCAAAGCATTGTATGCACAGCAAGTTCTAATAAATGTTTGATGAGCAAACGAATAAAGAGATAACCTGTGAGGTCTAACAGCTACTCCCTGATTTTACAAGTAAAATAAGGCCCAAAAAGATTAGTCCATGGTCACTCACTTACTGGGTCCTTTCTTTTTCCTAACTCAAGCTGTGCCCTTGTTCACGCAGGCTCGAGCTCTTTCTCAGCGCTGGAAGAAATACATGAACTCCTCTTAACACCTCTTAAACCTATGTTCAGACTATACCGCTGGCTGGAATAACAATGATATTTTAAGTAAAAGCTCGTCACCATTCATTCAGCATTTATTTACTGAGCCCCTATTACGTACCAAACATCATACTCCATTAGTCAGAAAACTCTATTAACTGGCATCTGTGCTTACTGATACGACTGATGCCCATAATACCCTAAAGGGTCCACAAACCAGCACACAAATCTGGTCTGCTACCTGTTTTTGCAAATAAAGTTTTGTTAAACAACGCCACACCCATTCATCTATGTATTGTCTATGGTTGTTTGGGGGCTACAAGGGCAGAGATGAGTATTTACAACAGAGACCATAGAGCTCACAAAGCCTAAATTATTTACTATCTGGCCCTTTACATAATAATAGGTCACTGACTGACCATTGTAAAATACCAGTATGTCACTGGAGTCTCAAAACACTCTATACATGATATATTTTTAATAGTGGCAAGACGTAACATGCAGAAAGTAATTCTGTTAATTCTTTGAAAATTATCAATCCAGTATCATCCATATCCATATCAAATATGTGGTTAACATTCTATTCCCTGTAGCATATTCCGATAACCAATCGTTCCAGAAAACTGCACTAACATACTTCCACTGATAAAAATCTGTGTTTTCCAGAAGTCATGGAAACTTGATGATCTTTAATCCCAGCTCCTCACAAGTTAACAGTTTCAGAGTGAACAGTCTCATTATTTTCAAAGTCGGTCCTCACATAGAAGTTACTTCTGTGAACAGATCTCTAGTTCCGCTATATATCTTGAGGTTTCCTATCAATAATTCAAGCATAATAGAAGCTAGTTTTATTCCTGAATAAGAAAGACTATTTCAAACATACTTCCTGAAGATGCTCAGCATTTTGTGGGGCTTTGTTGGCTGTATACAATCCTGGACTAGTGCCTTCAGGGAAAAATACAGACTCTAGATTTCTTCTCTGAGTAGAGTCAAACAGCCCACATCTACAAGGAAATACTTTCTTAATTTCAGTCTCACTGAAATATGTCCTCAAAATATTTCTTTAAAAATATTTAACAACCTACAAGATTTAGAATTTAAACAAATTAAAGAATGTGGGATCAGGTAAGACTTCAGAGATCACTAAATCCAAATATCTTAATTTAGAGATGAGAAAGATGAGGCTTATGAGATTTACCAGAGGGCCAACCAGTTTTCATTAATTTATGTTGGCCCCCAATCAGAAAGTTATACTGATGTTCTATTTATAAGCCAAGCACTATGCTAGAGGCTAAGATTACATATGAATCTTAGTAAGCAATGAATTCATTTAATCTAAATCGATGGGATTTTTTGCAATGAAACAGATACATCAGGAGAATCAGATGAAATTCCTTCATATAAACTGTTAAACACCTTACTTTTCCTACAAAGAGAGCTCTCTTTTCCTTTAGGGAGACAGTCCAGTGTATAGGTTAAGAATACTGGCTCTCAGGGCGCCTGGGTGGCTCAGTCGGTTAAGTGACTACCTTTAGCTTAGGTCATGATCCTGGAGTCTCAGGATTGAGTCCCACATCAGGCTCCCTGCTCAGCGGGGAGTCTGCTTCTCCCTCTGACCCTCCCCCCCTCATGCTCACTCATTCTCTCTCTCTCTCTCAAATAAATAAATAAAATCGTAAAAAAAAAAAAAAAAAAGAATACTGACTGGAGGTAATCTACACAATTTAGACTCCTGATGTTGACTCTGGATGTATAACTCTACAGCAAGTTACTTAACAGCTCTGTGTTTGTTTCCTGATTTTTAAGGGGATAATCAAATTCTGTAAACAATCCTTACATGGCTGGTACATGTAAGTGCTCTGTAAGTGTTAGGTACTACTACTGTTTTTTCTTTAGGGAGTTTTCTTAACAAAACAGAGGAAAGTAACCAAGATATGGAGAAAGTGCCCTTTAAAAAGCAACTATTAAAATATAATTACAATCATTGTAGTAAAAGTTGATTAAATACAAAGGGTAAAGAGGAAAAAAATAGTTCTTCAAAGGGCAATTGATAAGTTAAACCCTACTTAAAATATGTGCACGAGAATTTTTACCTTTAATATTAAAAATAAACTTTACTGAAGCCCATTCTCAAAATCTTTCAAGAAAGAAAATGGGTAAGCACTAATGTCAGAGTGTTTCTGGATTTCACTGCAGGTCAGGCCTAGGTAGATTAAATGACTGCTTAACACAAGTGCCATGGCCACAGTGGTGCCCTCAGTAAGCTGCATTCTAGAATCCAACAAATATTTGGATTTTAAAATAATTACTAGTATTTTTACTCAACAATAGCCTTTTTAAAAAGTTACGCAGTAGGAAGAATACGAGGCACTCTCTCTCTTGCGAGGACTTGCATCAAGTTGGAAAGCCATGCCAGTCACAGAACACAGGGTCTTAATAACTGTGTGACCTTGGAAAACTCACTTAACAGGTCTTTAAAATTCATTATCTCATCTATAAATTGGTGCTAACATCTACCTCTCAGATTTGGAGGTGGTGAAAGAAGGGCGGCAGGATGGGAGATAAACTAAGATTTATATGAAAATGCTTTGAGAATGGCTCCTACACATGTATACACTGCTGGTCCTCACCCTCTTCTCCCATAGGCAGTGGGAGGGAAGGCCATGTGGCACACTAAGGTTAAACTGCAATCTGTGTTGGCGTACATAAGCAAGCCTTGATCAACTTGTTTCTGGAAATGTAAAACCTTATTACAGTCTCAGATTTTGTTTTTTAAATACAGGACTGCAGAGATCACCATAATTCATGAAAGACACATTAAGGCCAAGCATCCTCCTACACACTCAAACTCATAACAAAGAAAACCACAATACCTATTTATATATTTCTTCCCTCTACCAGCACAGACTGAATGCTGCTATAAAATGTGATGGTAAAATGTCTTTAAGAAATCTTGAGAGATATTTTTAAAAATTAATCCTATTTATGTAATCAGTAAAAAAATCTGTTCTTCCAAAGCTGAAAAGGACTTTGATGAAAATCCCAATAGTACCCAAAGAAAAATTTTAAATTTCAAGCTTGTACAACTTGATACTAGATGGAGCCTTACACACTATTAAGCTCATAAAGAAGGAAATTTAATCTATTTTAAGTATGGAAGGATAGAAGTGTCTGGGGCCTCTAAGTACACTCAGTCACATACACTGATCCAGTGTCAAAGGCAGGTTAAAAAAAGGGTTAAAAAAAAGCATGGTACAAGCTCAGCATATTAGGGACATCAAAAATGAACAAAACTGTCACTTTTGTTTCACTACAACCAGAACAATCTAAGTAATATCTAATGCACAGAAATAATTGAGAGGAACTTAGAAAAATGAAAACAAAGTCAGGAACCTTACAATGGCAGTAATCGAAAAGAAGTCTTATTTAACTTAGAGTCATTAAAAAAAAATCCACTTCAATGAGGTCACATTAAGTCCATTTTAATTTAGCAATTAATAGTAATTTGTTTAAATTAGTAAACTTAGGGGCGCCTGGGTGGCATAGCGGTTAAGCGTCTGCCTTCAGCTCAGGGCGTGATCCTGGCATTATGGGATCGAGCCCCACATCAGGCTCTTCCGCTATGAGCCTGCTTCTTCCTCTCCCACTCCCCCTGCTTGTGTTCCCTCTCTCGCTGGCTGTCTCTATCTCTGTCGAATAAATAAAAATAAAATCTTTAAAAAAAATAATAAATTAGTAAACTTAGAACATTTTCTGGGATTTTTTTTTTTTTTTTGCATTTGGATCCTAATCCATCTCTGCCCTATGAATACCACTTATGTGGACACTAATTCAATTTTCAAAAAGAGAATTCTTATAAAACACTTTCTAATTCAGTTAAGAGAAATCCATCACAAAAAGTCACCGTGCTGTTATCACTTTACAAGTATTATCTCATCAAGTCCTCTCCATAACTCTAGAAGGGAGGTGTCATTATTTCTATAACACCCACTTTGAAGAAAAAGAAACTAAGGTATTTATAGATATCAAGGAACTTGTTTAAGGTCATAAGACTGTGACTGAACTCAGGTTAACATGCAGTAGGTACTTTCAATCCCATTAAAAATAAGATAAAAACTAATTTTTCAACTAGCTCCATGTAATAAAGAACATCAAGAATCATATATATTCTAGATTGGCAGCAATTTGGGAAAAAAAAGTAATCTGTCTCTATCTAAACATTTTTATTAAAAGCAGACCCTGTCATGTAGCATTTGACTTGTTTCCTTTCCTGCTTTTAGATGTACATAAAAATAGTCTTGAGACACCAATACCTAAGTTTTTACAGTTTAACCATCATTTTATAAGCAAATGTCAACATCTCACATTTAAAGAATATGAAAGAATGTCTTCTGTAAATGACTCAGGAGCTAAGTCTGCAAAACTGTGAATCTGTGATTTATTCTCACTCAATGTCCAATATGCCCACCCTCAGAATCAGTAAAGAAACAAAATACTTAACTTCCAGAGAGCACAGGAGCTACAGAACAGGAGAACTGAGACATTAGACCATTTCTCCTTATTACAATCATTCGGCTGAAGGGGCTGGGCTAGTAAGGTGTTCTACTGTCCTTTCCAAATTTCAGAATTGTAAGTGACAGTTAAAGAGGCATTTGCAACACGAGTACATTGTACCCAAAAAAGCTGAATCAAATAAGAACATTTATCACGCTTACCAGGTCTCAATTTCTAGCTTCTCTGTCAATTATACAAAGAGTCAGCTATTAAATATTAATGTCATGCCATTTGCACTGGAGCTCTTGCAAAGAGCCTCCTGCTACCAATTTTTGTTATGAAAGAAAAACCGTCCCTTTTTTCTAGGCAAACCCCAAGCCTCTAGAATCCCTCAGATGGGCTACCGCTTTCTGTCCTTCCCATGGGAGACTGTCAGGGCCACCTCCACATCCAGGAGAGGAAGGGCTCTGGGGAGGGCGGGTCCCCACAGGTACCGGGGCCGGGGTCCCCGTTCCCTTTCTCCCCCAGCTGTCAGCGACAGGTCCGGCGGCTGGGCGGGGCCAGGCCCGGCTGTCCACACAAAGCGAGCGGGCGGGCGGACCCTGACCCGGGCCGGGGTGGGGGCCGGGCGGGGCGGAGCGAGGCAGGGGACACTTACCCAGCAGCAGTACATTCTTCCCCGCGGGGAGCTTGGAGCGCGAGCGGGTGGAGACCTCGCTAAGGATGCAGGACCTAGCGGGGAGCAAAGGCGCACGCTAAGGCCGGGGACCGGGGCCCGCGGGAGGGACGGACCCGGCCTCGGCGAGCTTGGGCGGGGGCTGCCGAGAACGCAGTGGCCTCGGCACGGGATCCCGAGGTGTCCGCAGGGCCGGGAGTGTCAGCGGGGACCCAGGGAAGGGTGGGGTCGTTACCAAAGGTTCTGTCCGTCCTCGTCGTCGCCCGCTGCGGCGCCGCCGTTGCCCGATGTTAGTTCGTTAGCCAAGGGGCCCCCTGTGTAAGTCGAGGCTAATCCGGGCGGGGAGGAACCGAAGGAGCCGACTCGGCCCACAGCCGCCATCTTGGTCGGGAATCACACCACTCCCGGCAACGCTGAATGAGCGAGGCGGCGGCGGTAGCGGCGGCGGGAACCCGGATATGGAGCATTCAACACACGGGAGCGGGGCGGGGTCTGCGGGGGCGGAGCCGCGGGCGCTGCGGGGACGGCCGGAACGAGGGAGGACGCAACGCGCGTGCGCTGCAGTCTGTCGAACGCGCGTAAGGAATGCGCGTGCGCGGGCGGCCCGACTGGCTGCTGTGCTGCGCGCCCGGTTCTGCAGGACTCAGCATGCTGTGGAGCCTCCTGCCGCCCCACCCGCAGCCCTGGGCTGCAGCAGAGCGGGTTGGGGTGTGTCCGGTGAGCAGTGCTCCCACCCACTCTTCAGTCGGGTCTACAAACCTCGCAGCCGGCGTGGAATTCCTGCACTGTCACTGCTGTCCCACTCCCGCCACCTCATTCAGGCTGAGCAGTGGTCACCCGCCTACCCGCACATCACCCGCGCGCCAAGATGGAAATGGGCCGCCCCGCCGCAGAAGAGGCATTGTGCAGCCCGAGTCCGGAGTGTTATTGGGGTCCCGGATTTCTGGACTCTACTTTGCATTCTCACGTGGCGCCGTGTTCCTCAGTCTGGGCCCCACTTCTGAAGCAGTTTCCTCCGGCCCCTAAGTAGCTGTGTGACAGAAAAAGTATTGATGGGGCTTGCTTTAATAATAGCCTCGATGTTTTCGTATGAGATGCCCCGCGTGAGATTTGACAAGACCCACTAGGTGAGTCATCCATACATCCAGTCAACAGACGTTTATTCAGCACTGACTATATAGCAGGCGCAGTTGGCACTGGGCATACACAGATGGAAAAGAACCTAAAGTAGCCCCAAAATAACTCCCTTTCTATCAAAATTTGACTGGGTAAATTGATTCGAATGTCTGAGCCCCACCTCCAGAAAGAGTTGATGGTTTTAAGGCTTGTCTTAGTCCATCTTGTCAGAGCCTTTGCTTAAAATAGTCTGGCCCTTCGTACGTTATTGCCTATCGTATTTGAACATCGCTTGCTAATATGTGATGTGATCATTGCCGTTAGGCTAGTGAGAACATCCATAGCTAACGACTGTATTTGTTACAGGTTAACAGTGCAGTTAGAGGGGCGCCTGGGTGGCACAGCGGCGTTATCCGGGTGTTCTGGGATCGAGCCCCACATCAGGCTCCTCTGCCATGAGCCTGCTTCTTCCTCTCCCACTCCCCCTGCTTGTGTTCCCTCTCTCACTGGCTGCCTCTATCTCTGTCGAATAAATAAATAAAATCTTAAAAAAACAAACAAACAGTGCAGTTAGAAGCCTAGAAGGCTTTGGAGGCTGGCAAATCTCAGTTGAGATTCAGCTGTATCAGTAACCATAGGCCATTTCCTTAACCTCTCTGAGTCTCAGTTTCCTTATCTGTAAGTTGGGGATAAAAGAACCTAGAATTTTTATGGAGATTACATGGATTGATTCATGTAAAATAGGTTAGAACAGTGACTGACAAATCTTGAGTGCTTGATACATGTTTATTTTTAATGACTAGTATTTTCCTTTACTGTTCAAACCATTCGTATCTGACCAACCCCTAGAATTGATAGGCTAATGAACTCCTGCAGCTAAAACTCTTCATTTTTTGTTAGTTTGTTTATATGGTTAGGAAGGGAACCAGAATCCAGTCTTGGGATCCGAGGCTTTCTATGGTGACACGCAGGACAAGGACTTCTGGGGGAACCTGAGTGTTTAAGTCACTGCTATAAAGGAGAGCTGTTTACTGCACTGGGCCCCTCTGAGAGTTGATTCTCTCTCTGTACTTTACTACCTCAGTCATCTCTTCTCATCAGAGCATTGTTTTCCCCAATTTTGTTTGTATACAGAGTTGTCAGTTCCATCATATTTACTTAACCTGGGAAGTATTAACTTTATAATGGTGTCAGGCTTCTAATGCCCCATGAGTTCTAGATGTCCAACTACCCACTTATACCGAGGTCAAAGTTGTATTCCATGTGGTTTTAGAATATCCCTACCCAGCATTGTTCCATTAAGATGGCTGACAAGAGTGGTCATTTATGATACCTGCTATGTGCCAGGCACACTACATGTTATTTTTTTCAATCCTCATACTTCATAAAGAGTCAGTGAAATTAAGTAATTTACCCCACAGGTTGGAGGTAGATAAATTGAGATTTTGACTTTCTAACCTGTCAAATGGCCTTGGTCAAATTACATTAAAATAAAGTCGTGGCAAATTTTGATACTGTTATGGTAAATATCTTCTATAGAAATCTCTACCTAACAAAAATAGAGAACCTTTGCAGCATAAGGAAGTCTGTAAAAGGAAAGAATCTGGCAGTTTTTTGGAATTTTTGTTATATAAATGCTATTTACAATTGAGCTGTTTCCTACACTATGATTACTTTTCTTTCTTCCCCAACTTTTTGTTATATCCAAAATTAACAACTCTCTTGGTTTTTCATTTGCTTAGATTTCTATGCCCTTAACTCTCATTCAGTCTCAAATTCTTGTCCTAGTTGTTTAAAGCTTCTCATTAGGTATTTGAATAATTTCATCTTAAACACATCTTTAAGAACTTTCTAACCTGCTTCAATTTGAATTGGTTTTTCTGTGTGCCTAATACGGACCTGTCATCATGGGATCTTCTCTCGCCATTGTTCTGGGGGATTTCCTTTGTCTCAAGCCTGTGCCTTCTCTTATTTTAGTGGAGAATTTCCTTGAATAGTTTGTGAGAAAAGATGTATAGATACATTTTTGGAGATATCCAGGTAGGGTCTAGCCAGGAGAAAAATGGCATTCTTGAGGCGGTGCTAGATGAAAGCTCAACAAAGGAACTATTTACAAAGGTGTGAACAGTATTGAGATGGGGCTAAGGAAGAGCAGGAAGATTTAGGCCTGAAGGGGAAAGAGGAAGGAGTGTTTACTAGAATCCAGAGAGAGTGAGAGTTGTACGAAAGAATTTCTCAGTAAGGTCTGTGACTTCAGTAAAGGAACACAGCACTGACTTCTCTCTTTCTGCCACCTGGTATCTTGCCAGAGTCTCATGTTGGCCAAACCCAACCAGAAGCTGGAGGACAAGAGCATTCAAGTGAAGCAGTCCATGCAGGTCTACCTCCCAGAGCACAAAGAAGGATAAAGAAGGGTGGAAAGTGGATCTGAAGGGGCAAACAGAATATCCAGCACACCTTATATGTTTGAAAATGCATTTAGTCTATACTCACTTAGTGATAGTTTGACTGAGTATAGAATTCTTATGTTGCAAATTATCTTCCTTTAGGTTTTTTTTTTATTTTTAATTTTTATTTATAAGAGAGAGCACAAGCAGGGGGCAGGAAGAGGGAGAAACAGGCGCCCTGCTGAGCAGGGAGCCCGATGAGGGGCTCAATCTTAGGACTCTGAGATCATGACCCAAGCCGAAGGCAGACACTTAACCATCTGAGCCACCAAGGCGCCCCTTCCCTTAAGTTTTTAAAGGCCTTGACCCCTTGTCTGCTGGATTCTAATATTGCCACTGAGAAATTCAAAGACATTCTGATTCCTAATCTTTAGTTATATGTTCTTCTTTCCCCCTCTTTGGAGGCCTCTAGAACTTACACAGATTTCCACTAACACATTTACTACCCCCCCAGTGTCTGTAATTTCGTACCAACTTTCCTCCCAATTATCACAGAAGAAGAATTTATACTCTTACACTAAAGCAATCTCTCCACTTACACACTAGTTTCCATCTCTTCTCAACTCTAGGACACTGCTCCAACAATTCTCCCCCCTTTATATAATCATCTATTGATCTCCACTAGATCATTTCCCTTGCATGCCAACATGCTATTCTTCCATTAGAAAAAAAAAAACAAACTCTCTTAATCCTACTTCTTCACCAGCTACTGCTACATATCTTTCCTCTCTTTAATAGCAAAATTCTTTAAAATAGTTGTCTTTATTTGGTGTCTTCAATTCCTCCTCCCCTTTACCCTTATAACCCACTTCAATCAGACTTTTACCCCTCTGACTCCACAGAGACTGCTTTTATACTTGTGGATAGCAACCTCCTTTTTGCTTAATCCAGTGGTAAATTCTCCATCCTTGTCTTTCTTAACCCATCAGCAGCACATGGTACAATTGGTCACTCCTTGTGGATATCTGTCTTCACAGGGCTTCCAGGTTACCATGTTCTTCTGGTTCTTTCCTGCCTCACAAGCTGTTCCTCCTCAGTCTTCACCATTTCCTCATTTTCCTGACCACTTAATGTTAAAGGACTACAGGGCTGGGTTTTTGTTCCTCTTCTCCATCTATACTCCCTTGGTGATCTCATCCGTCTATACTCCCTTGGTGAGCTCATCCAGTCTCATTACTTTAAATCTCAAATGTATGATAAAAACTCCCAAATTTATCTCTCTAGCCCAGAGCTCCATGTGGAACAACAAATTAATATATCCAGTTGCTTATTCCACATCTCCACTTGGATGTCTAATAACACGTTTCAAACTTGGTACGTCCCAAGCTGAACTTCTGACCTTCCCAAGAAAAGGCTCCTTAACCCAAGACCTTCCCACTGGGTAGCAGCTCCTTTTTGCCTGAGCCATTCTTGATTTCTGTATTCTTCTCACACCCCACATTAAATCCATTAGGAATCCTGTTGTCTCCACCTTCCAAATATACCCACAATCCAACTTCTTATTACTTCATCCACTGATGCCACCTTGGGCCAAGCTATCATCTTTGTCTAAAATACTTTAAAAAGCTCTTCAATATGGCAGCTAGAGGGATCCTTTAAAAATATAAGCCAGATTAATACTTAGGGACACCTGGGTAGCTCAGTCGGTTAAGCATCTGCCTGGGATTGAGCCCCGCATGGGGCTTCCCGCTCAGTGGGGAATCTGCTTCTCTCTCTCCGTCTGCCCTTCCCTACCCCCCACTCATGCTCTCTCTCTCAAATAAATAAAATCTTTAAAAATACATATATATATAGAGAGAAAGAGATAGAGAGATATATATACACATATGCACACACATATATATAAGCCAGATCATGCCACTCCTCTACTCAAAGTCCTACAGTGGATCCTTATTTTAATCAGAGTAAAAGCCAATGTTCTTACAATGACCCATACAGCTGTACAGGATCTGCCCCCTACTGCCTCTTTGAACTTTTCTGCTCTATTCTCTCCGTCAATTTCTCACATCTAGCCACGTTGGCCCCACTGCTATTCCTTAAACTTACTGTTTATCCCTTTGCTTTAGCTGTTTCCTCTGCCTTGAAGGATGTAAAGAGGCGCCCAAGCCAGTATCTTCCCCCAGACAGGCACTTAGCTAACTCCCACTCCTCCTGCAAGTCTTTGTTCCGATCTCAGCTTCTTGGTGAGGTCCACCCTGACTTCCCCATGTAGTACTACAACTTGAACCTTCACCCCTGCAATTTCAGATTCTTCTTACCTTGCTTGCCTTTCTGTTTACCATAACACTACCTTCTAAGATAGTGTAACATTTGCTTATTATTATCTCCTAACATGGTATAGGATTTACTTATTTATCAGAACTTACCAGAACTGTAAGGGCTTCATTAATGAACCCTAAGTGCTTTGTGCCTAGAATATAGTAGACATTCATACTCCTTGTCACAGGGGTTCTAAAATTTCAGGATGATAATGATATATATGTGCGATATGTGTGTGTGAAGAGGATACAAAAAAATTCTTCACTCCAACACTTGAAAGCAGGACCTCTCTTTTATAATATTTTCATCATTTTTGATATAAATCCTAAAATGTATTACACATTCTCTTACTTTAACAGGTTATGTGAATACAGATTTACCTTTTCTTGGAGGCTCTGGACTTTGTTAAATTCATCAATAACAGTACCCTGTGTTTGTATAAGGGAGTGCTTAGGTCCTACTGAGGTGCCCCTGAGGTGTACCACAGATGTCTTCTTTAGTCTGATTTCTAATTCAGCTGAGCCTTGGGGCCTGGAAGTGGGAAATGGAGCATGAGCCAGAAGAGAGACAGCTCCTTTCTCCAGCTTTCTGTCTCCTCGGAGCTACATGCCTCTCTTCTCTCTGTCAACCGTCATCTCCTCCTCACTCGTCAACTTCTTACAGGCCACAGTCGGATATTCTTCATCTCAAGAAAAGGGACCGTTTGGCAGGCCCAAGAGCTCTGTAGAAAACCAGTTCGTGAGGGGAGCCTTCTGTGGGGCTGAGGTGAGGCGATACAGGCCACTTCCTCTTTTTGTTGGGGATGCCTTCCTCTGTGTTTGAGAACTGGGACAAGGCAGCCACCCCTTGAGCTGCTTCCTGTTGTACCAGCTCCCACAGGCTGCCTCCAACAGATTTTCAAATAAGACCTGTTTCACCCACTGTGCCAAATCCTGGCAATCACAGTTGATAGAAGTGCCATCTGAAAAGCCAAAATAAAAAGAAAAAAGAAAAAAGGAAAGAAAAATAAGCAAGATGAGTGGACCGTTGAAGTTTGACTCTGTGAGCAACTCAAATAATAAAATAGTGTTGTAGAGAACTTCAGTGATTAAATAGTCCCCATCCATTACTCAGTATATGGGTTTTTGGTTTTTTGGGTAACAAATGGTAATGTTAGAATTGGCAGATTCCTTGCTTACAAACTTGCCCAGCAGGAGATCCAGGGATCCAATTAGAGGGAGAGCAGATGCCCAGTGTTGCTTATTTTTGCTTTCCTTTGAGTCATGTTTATCTCATTCTAAGTACTTACATAGAATGAATGAAATGAAGGGTATCTAATTCATTTTTCAGTCACCAGTCCCTTGAATTACAGACCTAACCTCTCTACTACTACTCACCTAAGATTTTTATCAGGTCAGCCCTCAAAGAACTTCATATCTTAAACAAAGAAAGAGTTGGGGAAATAAGTATCCAACAGGAGAAACAAACTTTCTTGGTGTTTTTGTTTTTCCTTCATAGAAAACACTAGGAAGAGAATCTCTTTGATTTCTAGGTCTAAAATTTTTTTTTCGTTTGCTTAGAAATGTATCTTTGAGAAAGAATACCTCCTAAGTATTTTTAAAATTCCAGGATAGGGTAATATTTAGAATTACCTTTTCATTTCAGAATCAGCTCCTAACCATGTTTATCTATATCCATTTCTGGAAAATGGGTGATGAATTGAAAGGGGAACAGCATATAAGTCAATTCATGTTCACAGATAGTCAGTGCAATGCACAGGGGAAAACAGAGACTTATCTTTTAGGCTAGAAGAATGTTTTTTCTTCATCTAAGTGTTGTAATTATCTACTTATACATTTTAAAATACAGAATAGATAGGGGCGCCTGGGTGGCACAGTGGTTGAGCGTCTGCCTTCTGCTCAGGGCGTGATCCCGGCGTTATGCGATCGAGCCCCACATCAGGCTCCTCCGCTATGAGCCTGCTTCTTCCTCTCCCACTCCCCCTGCTTGTGTTCCCTCTCTCGCTGGCTGTCTCTATCTCTGTCAAATAAATAAATAAAATCTTAAAAAAAATAAATAAAATGCAGAATAGATAGGATTTTTAGAATGCTTAGTTGTAGTTGTTTTAATCTGTTCTTTACCACTGAAAAGAAGAAAGAAAGTTTCACTGATAATAGTTGGATATTTATTGCATATATTTTTGGAGAATCTCATTTCCTTATAATTAAATACTCTGAAATTTAAGTCCATTACTTTTTTTTTTTTTAAGATTTTATTTATTTGAGAGAGAACAGGAGCAGGGGTGGGGCAGAGGGCAAGGGAGAAGCAGACTCCCCGCTGAGCAGGGAGTCCTACGTGGGGCTCATTAACTGACTGAGCCACCCAGGTGCCCCCAAAGTCCATTACCTTTTTTTAAAAAAATAGTGATTTTAATGTCACTTACTTCTTGGATTTCCAGCGTTACTCTGCCACTCTCCTTACTTCCTAAAAGAGAAGATAACTATTAACTGATTTTATAGATTGAGATCTGCAAACATTAGGTCACAAAGGTCATTAAGTTTTTCCGCTTTGGGTGCTCTACATGAGGCAAAATGGGAAAAAATATGAAATTCCCTGGTATTTTTAGAAATGTACTATCTTTTATAACTGTAGGCGATATCATATTCATAACAATTTAGTCAGCTTTGGTCTAGAGCTAATTGTGGTCTCTTGCTGCTTTTACTGAAAGTAAGCCTAGAATTATAACCTATTATATTGTGCACCAACAAAAGCATTATATATGTTTCTTTTTTTTCCCCACATGGCAGAGGATGAAAGAGTTGGTCAGTGGGAGATTTCTTTTAAGCAAAATGAATCAGTTATTTGACGCTATATAAGATCAAAGAGTTGTTTATTTGAAGGTGTTTAAGGAGAGTCTAATGATCCTAATCTTTTTACTAGTAGGAAACATAGAGTTGCCTAGTAATGTAAAAGCGAAAACAAGAAGCAGAATGTCCTTCTGGTCCTTTCTCAGTAAATCTCATTCAATTTCACCTTATATTTCAGTTCATCCATTGATAAATGAGGAATAGCCAGATAACCCGCTAGAATTTGTACCTTGATGTGTGTGTGTGTGTGTGTGTGTGTGTGTGTGTGTGTGTATGTGTGTGTGTCCACATTTTTTTTTTATATACTACCTGTAGTCTAAGAAGTGTATTAACCATATGATCTCATGGTTTAAAATGTAAGTAGCAGCAATATCATGTTGAGTCTGTCATTTTAGACTCTGTCCATACCATCAAAACTAAGTAGTAGAATAAACAATGTTAATTATAAATCAAGTGATATAGACAGCTAATTGCATCATTTAGATGAAATAAAATGTTTGGACTCAGTGTTTGGAGTGAGGCACGTAGGGTAATGGGTCACAGTCCAGGCTCCAGAATCAGACCAATTTGAGCTCGCGTCTCAACTCTGCCACTTACTAACTGTGTAAAGTTGTTTAAATTTTGAAGCCTCAGTTTTCTCAACTCTAATAGAATTGTCATGAAGAGTAAACAAACAAAATCTGACATATAGTGAGGACTCCATAAATGTTAGCAGAAATATTTACTCTTATTTGAGATATAAGGTGTTTTATAGAACAGAGTTTCTCTGTTCAAATGGTTTCAATGTTCCCCAATTCCCTAGGAACCTTGTTAAAATGCAGATTCTGGTGTAGTAAGCCTGGGGTGGGGCATGTGAGCCTGCATCAACAAGTTTACAGGTTGGTATCCTTATTGCTTGATCACAGACCAAGGGTATTCAGGAGAAAGAACACAGGCTTTGGGTTTATCCATCCATGGACTGGAATCCTGGCTCCACACATGGTAGCAATATGACCTTGGCAAGGTCAAGCTTTCTCATTTCTGAGATGGAAAGAATAATATGCATTTCTAATTAAATCAGTTTTCATTTAAATAAAAAATAATGTATTCACGTAATACCTGGCATATTGTAGGTGCTTCATAAATCTAAATTTGGTTTATATGAAATGCTTTAGTGGTCCCTCTAGTATGGGAGACTGATAGTTTCCCTTCCTGAAAGAGCTGAAAATTCCAATTTCTTTGAAAACTTAATTAAAATTCTATTATTATGAAATCAATGTCAACATTGTTCCAAACGTTTGTCATTGCATGGCAAGTAAGTCAATTTATACCAGATGTTGTGGGAACAGATTGGGAAAATGCCCCAGGCAAGTAGTGGGCCTAAGGTCACAGTGGATAGAATTTCTTCAAGTGTAGGTAACAGAAAAGAAGCTAGCTCATGAAGCATTGTTTCTTACTAGGATGACTTTTACTTTTTTTAGTATGGAAATTAAAAACATATATTACAATAGAGAGGTTTAATGAACCCCACATACCATTACTAAGCTTCAGTAGTTACCAGCACATGGCCAGTCTTTTAGTTTGACTCTCACTCTCTTCCTCCATCTCTGAGTTATTTTAAAGCAAATCCAAAATATGGCATTATTACATCCATAAGTATTTCAGTGTATATCTTTGAAGATTTATTTATTTATTTGAGGGGTGGAGAGGGAGAGGAAGAGAATTTCAAACAGACTCCCTGCTTAGGGCAGAGCCCAACTCAGGGCTGGAGCTCATGATTCCGAGATCATGACCTGAGCCAAAATCAAGAATCGGACACTCAACCATTTGAGCCACCTAGGCGCCTCTCAATATATATCTTTAAAAATAAGGATTCTTTTTCTTAAAAAAAAAGTGTATATACATATATATATACATGTATATATATATATATATATACATACATATATGTGTATATAGAATTTTAAACAAAAATGCAACTATTGAATTTATATTTAAATTGCCATACAATTTTTACTACAGGCAATAAGATATACATGTTAAAGTAGAATTCAAAATAGCCCAATATTTAAAAACAAAGTAAATACACTTGTTTCCTAACCATTGCGATTGTCCTTGAGGGAGGCAGAACAATCATTGTCTCATCTACAGGACTGACCTTAGCATCCCTCCTCTCAGGGCACCCTCTGGGTCCTAAACGGTCTGCCAAGTCTAGGTGCTGATGTCCACTCCACATTGTCCTCTGTATTCTGAAGCTTCCCCGCTTAATTCTTTCTAGCCGAGGAGACAGCAACTGCTTTTCACTTTAGCCAGGAGCAGAGCACTCCTGACAAACTGATCTAAGGTCTAGGCTCTCACAAAAAATGTTAGAGCTGGAAGGGATTTCATAGTTCAGCCAGTAGATAAGAAAACGGGCAGGAGTGTTAAGGGACTAAACCTTTCAAAATACAGGCAGATTGGAGCGCCCGGGTGGCTCAGTCGTTAAGCGTCTGCGTTTGGGGATCGAGGCCCCCCCCCCACCCCCCGCATTGGGCTCCTTGCTCTTCTGGGAGCCTGCTTCTTCCTCTCTCACTCCCCCTGCTTGTGTTCCCTCTCTCACTGGCTGTCTCTCTCTGTGTCAAATAGATAAATCTTTAAAAAAAGAAATACAGGCAAATTATTGCACATCTAATCTGACCTTTCTGTGATGATAAAATTTCAATCAAGGATTTTGATCCTTATTTTACAAAGTTTGGTTAGTCTCTCTAACTTCCTGCTAAGGGCCAAATTTCTTTTTGGATTTGGACATTTAAAAATATACACGATTAGAGTAAAAGTAAAGTTATTAAAGAAGATGAAAGGCTTTTCAGTGTTATCTCACTGAAATCTTCCTTGAACTCATAAAATTTCCATTTTAATTTTTAATTATAAAGTATTTCAAGAACATAAATATCAAAAAATATATTGACATTACTATGCATTAATAAAACACATTATATAAAATTAATGTAATAGCACCACAGAAAGTTTTCCCCTCTTAGAACTTTCTTTTATTGAATATATTTGATGTATAACATAGATATAAGGTGTATAATCCTCTTAGAATTTTTTAAAGAAAGCCCACTCTATTCTCATACTTTTCCAATCCTTTCTTCATTAGAGTTAGTCTGCCTTAAAAATAGGTGAACTTAATTCTCATGCAGATATCTATTCATAGTCAATTGTTATGTCTGTTTTAAATTTTTACATGAATTATATACTACATGTACATTTTGCAAATCACTTTTTTCACTTAGTTTTATATTTTCAAGATTGAGCCATGTAGACATATAGGTGGGGTTTGAACTGTTCATTTTAATTGCCATATAGAATTGTACTGTATGGATAAGCCACAGTTTATTAATTAATTCACTGTCCCTTAGAAGAACAGTTAGGTTGTTCTATTAGACATCTGTTGTTAGAGTTATCACTAGGTGTCCTATAGTTTTTGCAAATAGGCTGAATGGCATCTTTGTAAATACATATCAATTCATTTATTATTTCTTAGAATAATAATAAATTAAGGTTATATGATTGTTGGTTATATATGTTTGGGCATGCTACCGATCTTTATGTATTGATCCTATATCCACCAATTTTGCTGAACTTTTATTCCAATAGTTTATCTACAAATAGATATTCCTGGGGGGAATCAGGTTACCTGAGCTCACTGTTTTCCTTAATATTTTTCACTGTGACAAGATAGAGATTTTTGGATTTATCAGAATTCTAGGGGAAAGAGCTATTGAAAGCTAGAGAAACAGATGGGTTGGTGGGGCTGTTTCCCTTGAGAGAAGCAGCCAGAGCTGGAGGACTGCCCACCAAAAGCTCCCTCATGGAGGGTGGAAGGGTTTTCGAAAGGAGTGTGACCTGCAGAACTTGTTGGGGCCTCATGAGATGACAGATGGCTGTATAATCTGTGATGTGATCCCACCTCTGTGTCTTAACAAGTTTTTAGTAAAAATGAAAGCAATCACATACTTGGTCTCATTGATATTTTTGCAGGAACTTCTAAAGACATAACCTTGAAGCTGCCTTGTAACCACTGGAGGCAGGACTCAAACAAGCATGAGGAAGTGGAGCCTGAAATCCTGGAGAAGGACTGCCCAGCCTCCAGAAGGAGAATCTAAGCCAAGTTTCCTCATCCTTTTAGGGTAGGAAAGCTCCTAAGTGATATTTGGGTTTTCATTGACAGCACCTTAGCTGCATGTTCCCTACACACTGTCAAAAGACAGGATTTATGTACTTTTCCCTCCCAGATTTCTGCTTTCAAGTTTTGAGTTTGCTGATTTTTTGGCTTTCATTGAAATTAGAGTGTTTGTGATTTGAGGAGCATGAGAAAAATGTCACCCTCAAATTATCTCCTTTATGGCTTGTCATAAGGGCAAAATTCCATCATTAGATTCATTTCCTCAGGGCCCTCTACACATGTAATGAATTATGGCCTTATATTAGCTGAGGAAATAATAAACTAATATTAGATAATAAGTTAATGTTAGTGTATATTAGTTTATCCATTTAACTGATCACTATGGGAAAAGTAGAAGACAACAGGGGAAGAGCTTGGAGCCTAAGGGCAAACCACCTGAGTTGAACTTCCCTCTTGCACTTACTAACTCTGTTATTTGAAGCCATTACTTAATTGCTGTATGCCTCAGTTTGTTCATGTATGAAATGGAGATATGAATAGTACTTACCACATAGGGTGGCTGTGAAGATTGAATGAGTTCAATTTTGTCAAGCACTTAGAACAGTGCCTGCCACATAGAAAGTACTATTTATTATTAGCCTTAATTATTACAATCATTAGAGAGAAAGCAGAACCCTAAAGGAATGGCCCAAAGGACAGATCATTTTGAGGGAATAATGAGATGGGGAAAATCTACCTACAGTGTATGACTGAAAGTAAACAGTTGAGGACAATGAAGGGAAGGGGCATCTAGAGTAACAGTGGGGGCTTTGAAGAAGAGGGACCAATAGAAATGTTTTATCTTTTGAAGTTTTACATAGAACAATGTCTAGATACCTAGTTCTGGCATTTGGGGGATTAGAAAAGTTCTTCACTATATATACCTTCTATAGTGGCAAGCAATAATGCAATAAGGCAGCACAAAAAGGTACCCTTAAACTCAGTGGTATACACTAGGCACATATTTATTGCTGTGGATCTGCAGGTCAATGGAAATTGGTTCTAGACTGCACGTCTGCTCCACCGGGCTTATTCAGTGGTCCAGGCTGAGGGCTTGTGGCCACCTGGATGGTGTTCTTCTCCTGGTGGAGGTCAGAAGCTTCCAGAGGCCACATTCCATTGGCCAAAACAAGCCATGTGCCCACGTCGGAAGTCCAAGGGATGGGGAAGTACTATTTTCCTATGGAGGTGGGCAGGGAAAGGGGAAGAATTTATACTGAACAATAGCCTTATCTTCCACACCTTCCATCTAAGACTTCATAGTTTTGATCATGTCTCTTCTCAGCCTTTGTTTTTTCAGACTGAGGAATTAAAATCTCTTTCTTCTCTCCTGATAAAGAAGTCACTCTCTTCCTGCTTTGCTTTCCCTTCTCATCTCCCTATCTTGTTGGAAATGACCCAGTTTGTTGGTCTTATTGACTGTATGTATATATTGAACTGTTGGGCTTTAGAGTAAAGTTGGAAATAGATTCCGATATTCTTTTCTGTGATCAAGATGAATAAACTAAGTGAAAGGAAACTAACATTTTTGGAGTCAGTTACATGCCAGGCACCAGGCTGTACATTCTTTATACCATGTTAGATATTCTTCAGACTTTGTCCCCTTCAGTCCTCAAAATCAAATGCCTCTAGGGTCTAGGCAGGCAAATGAGTGAAGCAAATGAGATATAATTTTCTCACTTCATATGTAACTGTATTTCACAGCAGTACTGTTTATTTTATTTTATTCTCAATCAAAAAGAACCCCTGTTGAAAATTAAGCCCCATTTTTTTAGTTAATAAATTTTCAGCAGGCATTTTTTTCTACACCCAGCTTTTCCTGTGGGCCATTTCAGAATAGCCCATTAAATTGCCTTCTTTTGACATGGACACACTTTGCACATTAAACACTTATAAGTATTCTTTTCTTCCACAAAGAACACTACTGTCTTTTAATTTTATTTAAATACATAGCCATCATGATCTATATTTAATTTTCCCATTTTTTGTTAGGGATACGCATAGAGATATTTCACTTTCCTCTTGATATGAGAAAATGACTCCACAAGAGTGATGTCAAGTGGCAGCTGATGTTCAGCTGTATTGTCGGGGCTTAGGAAAGGTGTATTCTACAGAAAATGGTGAGGACAGTGGTGAAATAAAGAGTGCAAGATGGGGAGGCATCACTCCGCTTTAGACAATTACTGCCATTTAGGAATTGAAACCCAGCATTGCCAGATCTTCTGTTTCTTTAGACAAGTCAGGAATCCAGATTTTTTTGAGTGTAAAATTTCCTAATTTTCAATGTCACCAACTGTCCAAAATATCATTGGTTTAGTACAGCATACAAAATCAGGTGCAGGTGAGCAGGATTCTCCTCCATCTGGTGACTCAGGGAGCCGGGATCCCTTTACCTTGTGAGGCTGCCACCTCAACACATGGTTTCCAAGGTCACCACTGCAGAGAAGAAAGAGAGGAAGGTGCACACCAGCTCTTAAGTGCTTTGGCCAGGAAGTGACACATGTCGTTTCGTTTCACAGTCCATTGATCAGATGGAATTGCTTGATTCCAAAGAAGGCAAGGAAGTGGAGGGGAGAAGTTGGATATTTGATGACTGCTCACTGCTCCTATCATAGCAATTAATTCAAAACAAGCAGACAAACCAGCAAAATCTCTGGGCAGATCAAACAAAATGCAAGTGCCATCTAGATTCAACCTAGGGGCTGACATACTAGAGTCATTTTACAATTGGAAACAACTAGGGCTCACAGAGATAGAATGTCTTGCCCAAGCTATAGAGCTAATGAATGGCAGAACCAATTTTATATTCTTTTCCACATCATTCTGCTGGGTATTTTTTAATTGATTGACTTGTATAGGTAGGCGTCCATACTTCCTATGTATCCCTTAAAACTAGTCTATGTCTGACATTACATAAAATTTCACAGTTAACAAGAACTTTATGAACTCTAACATTTGATTTATGGACTTTGTTGTAGTCCAGTGTCCCAAACTTGAGCGAGCGTGAGAGTCAGCTAGAGAGCGTGTTCGGACAGATTACTGAACCCCACCCCAGAGTTTCTGATTCAGTGGGTAGGAGTGAGGGGTAGATTAGAATTTGCATTTCTTTTTCTAAATTTTTTAAATTACGGTTTTATTTATTTGAGAGCGAGAGAGAGAACGAGCATGAGCCCCATGCTGGGCTCAATCCCAGGACTCTGGGATCATGACCTGAGCCAAAGGCAGATCCTTAACCAACTGAGTCACCCAGATGCCCCAAGAATTTGCATTTCTAGCTAGTTTTCATGTGATGTTGTCCTGCTGGCCTGGGGGTCACACTTTAAGAACCGCTGGACTAGAATTAGGTCCTAAGTTCTAGAATGAGCCCAGACAACAAATTAATCACCCTGGGAGGATTACTTGGCCTCTGAGTTTCTATTGTGTCATTAGAACAGCAAGCATTTTGGATCAGTTCTACCAGTTTATGAGTCCATGTTTAGGAACTATCTTTTAAAAAAAAAAAACAACCAACAAACACTAAAATACCTGAGGTTGGTGGAAAGGGTGCATATTGCCTGGGAAAGAGCATGAGGAAGATGCTGGGAATGTTCTAGTTCTTGATCTGGATGGTAGTTATGTGTGTACCTCAGTAAAAAGTCATTAAGCTGTACGTTTAAGATTAATGTACATTATACATACACACGCATATTAGCCTCATTAAAAAGGTCAAGAATATGCTTCTTGCCAAAAATAAAATTTAAGTGCTGTTACACTAATTCTGATTTTTTTTTACTAATTCCGATTTTTATTTTTAGTGTGATACAGCTAATATTTCTTTTTATTGTCTTGCATAAATAGTATCCACCAACATAAGAAAAAGTGATGGAAAATAAAGTTTTAACATCCACATATTTGCACAGGTAGGCAATGTTAAAATTGCTGCCAGCATGAAACTGACTCCACATTCTGCTTACCTGCAGAGACCAAGGTAGTAAGAAGTCTAGGAGTATTGCAGAGGCTGAGGTGGAGATGGGAGAACATATTCTTCTGTGTTTCATAAGTTCAGCCTGGCCAGCAAGGAAACTTTGGTCCCCCAGTGACCTGGGTGAATATCATCTGAGTGGTCAACTTTGAGCATGAACCTGTTCCCAACTAAGGGAGAGAAAGATCAGAAGTACATTTCACTTGCATTGACTTGATTAAATGAATTTGACCAAAAAGCAAAACATGAAAAGAACACAAATGTTAAATAGCGTAGCCGATTGTGTCCGATAATCTGGACATGGAGCATATGCCCTGGATTGAGAGAGAAGTGACTGATCTCCCAGTCTGTCTTGGTCCTTGCCTCTCCAGGTGCTGAAGCAAATGTGCACACCTCTTCCCAACTCAGTGTTCAGTGATATTATGTTACTGGCCTGAAACTGGCTGTGTATCAGCAGATGCTGCAAAGGGGGGTGATTTATTCTATTTTTTTATTTTTTTAAAGATTTTATTTATTTGGGAGAGAGAGAGAGAGAATGAGTGGTGGGGAAGGGCAGAGGGAGAGAGATGGAGGGAGAGAGAGAGAGACAGAGAGAAGCAGACTCCCTGCTGAGCAGGAAGCTGATGTGCACAGGGACTTGATCTTAGGACCCAGAGAACAGGACCTGAACTGAAGGCAGACGCTTAACTGGCTGAGCCGACCAGGCACCCCGGGATGCTTTATTTTAGATAGCTGGCTGACCAGCACATCACTGCTTAACCTGCCTCTTGTAGTGGGGACATCTGGGCACACTGAAGATACTTCTGGTATCTAAAGGTGTGGATTTCTTTTCCCACAATGTGAAGCCTGATTACAAGTCAGCTTCCTCATCCCGTGTTTGACTGAGGGAACAGCTGGATGTTCATACATGGCAAGAAAAGTTGGCTGTTTTGGGCTTACACAGAAAACTGGTTTTGTATCCATATCTCTGTAGAGCAATATTTATGACTAAAGCTATGTAGTGATTGATTTTAGGCATTTTTCAAATATAAACTCAAGGTAGTTCAAAGGAAATCATGTGGGCCCCTGGGTAGCTCAGTCAGTTAAGCGTCTGCCTTCGGCTCGGGTGGTGATCCTGGCATCCTGGGATCTAGTCCTGCATAGGGTTACCTGCTCAGCAAGGAGTTTGCTTCTCCCTCTAACCCTCCTCCCTGCTTGTACTCCCCCCCCAAAATAAATAAATAAAATCTTAAAAAAGAAAACAAAATCAAAGGTTATCATGTGCTGATTTAAGACCATAGCTGCTGTGCAAGCTGGAGCTTCTAAGTGGACTAATTCCCGTACTAATATGCACGCCCCAGAACAGCCAGTGATTCATTTTGGTGTTAATCAGTGCAAGTCTGGGCCAGATTTAGGTAGCAACCAGAGTTGCATCTTGATATACTAAACAAGCATACTTCTTTATTTTGGCCAAAACATTGCTGTGATAACATGATCTCCTCAGAATGTACTAAGAATCAGGGGGATGTTTTTGGAGGAGCATTCACTTTCATGGAGATAAGGAGTTCTGTGGCATAATCTAGGATCTGTATCTAAGCTTAAGATATAAGATAAATTATTTCATTTCTCTGAGCTTTGGAGTCTTCGTCTGAGGGATGAGTTGTGTAATAACAGATAACAGATATCCCTTCCAGCTCAGGAAGAAAAGAAAAATTAAACCAGCTTGTAGCCAGTCGTATCTAGTATACAGTGTATATAAATACACAAAGTCTATATGTGATTAAAGAGGGTCCTTTCTGCCACTTTCCCAATATATCTCCTGCACCTATTCTCTGGCCTCATTGAGTCCTTGCATGGGATTAGAGTACATGGCACTGTGGCAAGGAGCCTGATGAAATAACTGTCACTTCCTAGCTTTGTGTCTTTGGGCACGTTACTTAACCTCTCTGAGTCTCAGTTTCCTCATCTATAAATGCATGGATCGAATACCTTCTTAGGGTTGTTGAGGATTAAATAAAACTATATGAATCAGTTTTGTAAGGTAGAAAGCGTAAAACAAATGTTGTTATCACTGTAGTTTGGAAAACAAGATATCAAAATTACAGTGAAATTCTCTGGGATTAATAATAAGAATGGAACAGTAGTTCTGTCTAGAATACTGAGGTATATACAAAAACCAGTTAACTCTTCATAACCCAGGAAACAGTTCATAAATAGGTGGATTCTTAAGAGATTGAATAGTGGATTTTTCAGTCTAGAATTATTTAGGCCTTTTATTTCTCCTCTTTTTATTCTTGCTAACAGTACATATTAAGGTTAGAGGAAAATGAAAGGCGAGAGAGAGGAGTGCTATCTGGAAGGGGACCAGCTGGCCACCTGGTGGTCCTCCTCCACTGGCACCCTTACAGCCCTGCCCTCAACTCTCAGTCACCAGCTCATTTCTCAGAGACAAAGTCACATGTCAGAATTCAGAGAGACTGGTATATAAAGCAGAATCTCATTGTATTAATTTACAAGGAGAGAGCTAACTGCTAAGGGGCTGAACATTTGCCTTTTTTTTTTTTCTTTTTTGGGCAGTAAGTTCTAGACACTTGCACAAGTAACAGCAACATATAACAGAAAATCCCAAAGTACAGGGACTTAAACAAGGTAGAGCTTCTCTTTCCCATAGAAGAAGTCTGCACGCATGCAACTCCAGGCTGACATAGTAGTTTCAGTGTGTCATCTGGGATATAAGCTTATATCTTTTTATTCTGCCATCCTGAGCCTGTGCCTTCCATGCTCAAGATCACCTCATGTCCCAAATGACTGCTGAAGGCCAGTCATGTCCATGTGCCAGCAGCAGTTAGGAGGAAAGAAGAAAGAATGATATACCACCTGTTTTTCAGACTTCCCATTAGGCCCATAAACATTTTCACTTGCATGTCATTGGTGAGAATCTAGTCTCATAGCCTCCTCTCGCTGCAGGGGCAGTTGGGAAGTGTGGGCTTTTAGGAAGGCACATTGCTTCCCCAAGTAAAATTGAAGTTCTTTTATTAAAGAGGCAAGGAAAATGATGTTTGGGTTAACATTTCCACTGTAGCAGCCAAATTATAATCATAAGGTGCCTGAATGAATGAGCAGAGAGGCTAGATTTATGATTTGTGATTTAAGGTGCTAACACATTTAAGGCTGGGCTTCTCAAACTTCACTGTGAACTTGGATCACCGGGGATCACCAGGGATCTTGTTAAAATTCAGATTCTTATTCAGAATATCAGAGGTCAGGATGGAAATTCTGCATTTCTAGTGAGCTCCCAGATAATGCTGGTCGATGGCCCACACTTTGGGTATAAGAGCCTAAAGCATTGTTCCTAAAATTGTTGGTGTTTTATCTAACAATTGGAAGACAACAGCTGAAGCAACCAGAGTAACCATCAGCTAGGGGTGACTTTGGTGTCCGGATTTTGAGTAAGAACAGACTAAACCTGAATGCACGGTTTGCTTTAACCAAACTTACTACAGCAACTTTTACATTCAGAGCATCTTCCCTGTAAGAAGACAAACTGAAATTCCCTAAAGGAAAGAACTGAGGAAGATGGAGGGGTGATAGCTGTTGGGGGGAAAGTGGGCACCCTGGATGTCATGGTCTTGACTCAGAATTCAGCTTATTATCTATTTCCTGCCTAAGAGAACAGACCATGGCTAGACGGAAGCAGGAATTTAATTTGGGAAGTGTCTGTGGAAGTCCCCTGGGTAAGGTCAAGGCCATCAGAATGAATATCCACATTTCACCACCCATGGGAGAGACCAAAACTACAACATCAAATATCCCTTGCTCTGCCTTTCTCCAAACAGACTTCTCCAGGTCACATAAGGTAGTTCTTTCTGTTGTATGTGGGAACCCATATTTCCATCAGCTACCCATTACTACTAGTTAAGCCAATGCAACAGAGCGAGAAAATGTGAGACATCAGGAATAGTTCTATATTTTAAATTCCTGACAACATTTGTGTGTGTGTGTGTGTGTGTGTGTGTGTGTGTGAAGAAAAGTCAAAAGAGAATTGTAAAAAATGTACTATTTATCTTATATATTTTTAATAAAGTTGGAATTTTAACATATATAGTTAACCCTTGAACAACGCAAGGGTTAGAGGCACTCAACCCCCACACAGTTGAAAAACCACGTGTAACTTTTGACTCCTCAAAAACTTAACTACTAATAGGCTACTATTGATAGGAAGCCTTACTGATAACATAATCAGTTGATTAACACGTATTTTGTATGTTCTATGTATTATATATTGTATTCTTTCAACAAAGTAAACTAGAGAATAGAAAGGGTTGAGAAAATCATAAGAGAAAGTACATTTACTGTACTATAAGTAATCACCATATGAATGGTCCCGTGCAGGTCAAACCTGTGTTGTTCAAGGGTCAACTGTATACAAAATGCAATGATTGAACAAAAGATCAAAAGACAAAATTTGAGGCCCCTTGTGACTGTGAGGCCAAAGCCAGTGGCCCTTGTTGTTCCCTGTGATACGCCTTGGGCAGCTTTGGGACCAGACACCCACCCTCCCTCCTCAGTCCCAATGTGCTTCGGTGGGCTCTGTGGCATGAGCTATTAATTGTCTACTGGATATCCAGGCCTCTCTTTTTTCTCACCAACAAAACTGTGGTTTTGCCTGAGGATCAACATGCCAGTTAAAATATGTAGTCTCCCAGTCTTCCTTACACTTGGGACAGGCCATGTGACCCATTCCTGGCTGATAAGATTTGGACAGAAGTCTGCTGGATGGGGCTTCAGGAACATTATTATTTTATTGCTAGAAAGGGAGAGCCTCATCTGGCACGTGGATTTTGCCCTTCTAGTTTCCTTCTTTGAATACTGATGTGCTGCATGGAGGTACAATAGTCATTTTGCCATCAAGAGTATAAAAGTCAAATGCCAACGTTGGAAGGGCAGAGAGATGTAAGAGATCTGGGTTCCTAATGGCATTGTGGATTTGTCGTATTAGGCTTGAACTACCTACCTTTGGACTTCCTGATATTTGAGAAAAATAATTCCTTATTTGGGACTTACTCTTTGAGCTCTGCTCTTTCTTCCCCACTCTTTACTCTTTCCCCGTCTACCTTTCCTAATATATTTTTTTAAAGATTTTATTTATTTATTCGACAGAGATAGAGACAGCCAGCGAGAGAGGGAACACAAGCAGGGGGAGTGGGAGAGGAAGAAGCAGGCTCATAGCAGAAGAGCCTGATGTGGGGCTCGATCCCAGAATGCCGGGATCATGCCCTGAGCCGAAGGCAGATGCTTAAGCGCTGTGCCACCCAGGCGCCCCTACCTTTCCTAATATTTTTATACTGTAAGATCGGTCCTGATGAAAACATATGATGAAGGCACACATTACCAAGGAATTAGTAACCAAAAGGCAAGAGAGGAAGAGCCACGGATTCTAATAATGGTGATGAGTCTTAGGCTGATTGCTCTTGTAAGAGTGGCTTGATTAGTAAACTCTAGATGCTCTGGACAAGCAGTCTAGAGAAGCACTTATCAAACTTTAATATACAAATAAATCACCAAGGGATCTGGTTAAAATGCAGCATTCGATTCAATAGGTTGTTAGGACAAGTAGGTGCCATGGGCCCTAAGTGCCCCTGCATGTTCTTGCTGTGTATGCTAAGAATGCAAGGCCCTTGACTCCTTGTTACCGGGCCATTTCTTAGGGTTGTTTTTGTAGCGAAGGATAAGGTAACATCCCTTTGGAACACCGCCCCCCCCCAAAGAACAAAAAGCAGGATTGCTTACTGCTCACTCTGAAAGCAGTGAATTTCCTTAGCTAAGTGTTCCTCAGCTGTGATGCAAATAGTGTCACCTGGACCTCTCCATGGCTCTGCCGTGGGACTTGGAGGGGCAAGGGGAACCAATGCAAACCAACAGCATGCTCATGCTGCTAGCTACACTGTGAGTAATAAAACCCTTTGACTCAGGAGTCTTGTGTCTTCTGTCAGTTTCCATGGGACAGTAACAAACTCATTTATTAGCTTGAGAATAGGGTAAAGCCTCCAATCCTTCATAGACCTTGATAGGAGTTTTGGGTGGGATCTGAGATTCTGCCTTTCTGATAAGCTACCAGGTACTTCTGTGCTAATACTAGTCTACCCACTATACTTTGAATAGTAATAATCTTGAGATTTCAAGTCAGCAAGCTACTTTACAGGGGTTTTGGGATTTTTTTTTTTTTGAGATTTTATTTATTTATTTGTCTGAGAGAGTGAGCAAGCAGGGGGAACAGCAGGTAGAGGGAGAAGCAAACTCCCCGCTGAGCAGGGATCCTGATTTGGGACTCAATCCCAGGACCCCAGGATCATGACCTGAGCTGGTGGCAGACCAACTGAGCCACCCAGTCATCTGCTACTTTAACCAACTGAGCCACCCAGGCGTCCGCTACTTTACAGTTCTAAGACTGGACTTTCTCACCAATAAAATAGATGAGTTTGAAGGTCTCTTCCCATTCTAACTCAGTGATTCCAGGTTCCAATTATCATTGGCAGGTAGGGCCTCCTCCCATTCATTCATTCATTGGATGGATAAAGCCAATGTCCTCATCCATCATTTGCAAGGCACCAGGAATAAGAAGGATGAGCAAGTTCTGGATGTGCTCACAGAGCTGGGCAATGAGCAGTAGAAGCTACCCCAGAGATACATATATGGGTAGTACCAAAACAGTCAGTTGCCTCTTTGAGCTATCATTCTTAGGTTGAGTGTCCATACAATTTATTCCAAATCAGGACACTTTTGAGAGTGTAAGGGGATGCTATTCATGGTTACACTGGGATGACAGGTGTAAATTTGCTCAGTCCTGGGTCATCATATTCTGAGGGACGCAGAAAACTAGCTATCCAGATTTTCTTTTTTCTTTTTTTTTCAATTCAAATGAGCATTTATCAAGCCCATATTAAATGGGACATGGTTAAGAAGTGCCCCTCCCCCATCTGTGTACAACTCCCTTCACCCTGCTGTTCCTCTTCAGTTGGGTACATCGTATGTCCACTAGTTTTCTACAGTTATGCACTCTATAATTATGCAGTCCTATAATGTAATGGCAGCCTTGTTCAAAAGCTCAGAATCTTTTTAGAAAGTGATGGATAGCAGAGTGATGGTCACAGCTAATGGCAATGTGTTTCATTTTAAAGTTTTTTTTGTTTTGTTTGTTTTGTTTTGAGAGAGAGAGAGAGAGAGAGTGAATGAGAAAGCACAAGTCAGGAGGAGAGGCAGAGGGAGAAGCAGACTCCCCGCTGAGCAGGGAGCCCAATGTGGGGTTTGATCCCAGGACCCCAGGATCGTGACCTGAGCTGAAGGCAGACGCTTAACTGACTGAGCCACCCAGGCACCCTGGCAATGTGTTTCATTTTAAGCAAGTACTGAGAAGGACTCATTACTTCCCATGGAGATGCTGGTCTGGTCTAGTGCTCCAGTCATGATAAACAGCAGTGACAGCTGCATAATTGTCACTCAAAAAACTCTTAGTATGAATTAAATTGGAATCAACTGTGGCCTCTGGCTTCTTCCACAAAGTTGAGAGTGTTTGATTCCCTATCAGTAGACCTTTTGAAAGCCTGTGTGTTCTCCAGATACCTGTCAGTGGTTAACTCTAGGTCAGTGGTGAACTCCAGGTCAGTGGTCAAGTCTAGGTCAGCAGTCAATTCTGGACACAGTGCAGGGAAATTCCCAGCCAGGAAGAACCAGACAGAGAGGATTAGGGCCTTCTGGAGCATGGTGCCGGTGGGGAGTGTAGGAGGCTTCCCAACGCAAGCAGGGAAGTAGCCAGGCCCTTCTCTGATCCAGGCTTTCCAATCCTCTCTTCCGTCTTCACCCCTTTCCTTCCCTCTTGTGTGGATCCTCAAATGTCCTGTTGTATTACCTTGAAAGCCCATCACAGAAGAGTGATTTGCTTTGCCCAAAGATAGCACCAAGTCATTACATAATCCCTCTCAACACTCAGAGCTCCTGAGCAGCTGCTCTGGAGGTGGATGGAAACAACCCACCATTTCAGTTTTTATAACCCATGCAGGAGTGAAAATGTTATTTTTAGTAGTTTAAAAGCTCTTGCTGGCCCGGGGGGAAATGTCTTCAATGCTTTAGGGAAACGAAGTGAGTTCTGTCTTTTCTTTTGCAGCCAGTGTCCAGAATGAGTTCTTTCTTTGTAGTAACAGGAAACAGCGCACTGCTTACTGGCACCTAGGGTTTTAATCGGTGCTAAACACAGCCAACTTAGAGACCTTCAAACTGTTGGAATTTAGGGCACCCTTCTCCTTTATGGCCTATGTAGTAGATAAATTTAATATCCTTAATTCCGCTTTGGTTTCGGGGGGATCAAGATGATGTCTTTTGTTCCAAGTGGCCCAGAGCATTGTTAGGTACACAAAGGGTGAATTTTCCTTAGCTTGAATTCCCCCAAAAGCAGACCCGAGGCAAGGATTTTGGTGCAAGTAGTTTATTCAGGACAGCAGTGAGGGAAGGGAGAAGGAAAGGGTGGAAAGCCAATAAAACAGATGTTAATCAGCAGGTTTCTGTTGTCAGCAACTGGGGCTTAATCCTGCGCAGGCCTATCTGAGAGTGTGCTGGGACGTGCTTCCAAACTGTCCCACTAAAGGTGAGAGAATGGGGGTATTTATACATTTATCCCTCAGTGTCTTAGGTTGCTCCAGGGTATTAGCTGTCTGACACTTCTGGCCTGTTCTAGAGTGGATCCAACAATGCCCACTCCCCAAGGTCAGAAAATGTCCTCGGACAGAGAGTCATGGGCAGTCCTCCAGGGAGGCAAAGGGCATAGGGGTGGGGCACTGACACACTCTGCTATAAGAGTCAGAGTCATATTCATAAATGGGCTGTGTGTTCCTTACTTAAAATATACAGTATAGTCTTTTGAAAAACCCATTTTTTGCCTTGTAGGATCTGTTTGCCTTTAAAGTAAAGTAGCAGAAAATCCAGCTGTAGCTATCGGCTATGAACCAAAAGCAAATCGGAACTGAAGCCTTCACCATTTGCAATTCCCAGCCCCCTTCTACAACTGTACCCAGAGCAAATGAGGTCACCCTCTCCCTGTAGAGTCAGCATAAGTCTGGGCAGAAGATGACGCCGTTGACACTCAGCTGAAAACTGAGACTGCAGCATTTGCAAGATGCAGGAAAGAACAGAGGCTCAGACTCTGTCATCTATATGCAGGCAATGCAGGTAACATGTTAAATACCTATAATGGCCATGATAATTAAATCCAGTGAGAAAAGAATGGCCAGCAGGGTGCCAGTGCCCATATTAGAGCTCTTGCAGACAAAGAAGAAGGCTCAAATATGTTGTTTTAATTCTTCTGAAAAGAGAAAACACTTTTCTTTTTTGTTCATAAAAATAATATATACTGTGGGGCGCCTGGGTGGCACAGCGGTTAAGCATTTGCCTTCGGCTCAGGGCGTGATCCCGGCGTTCTGGGATCGAGCCCCACATCAGGCTCTTCTGCTATGAGCCTGCTTCTTCCTCTCCCGCTCCCCCTGCTTGTGTTCCCTCTCTCGCTGGCTGTCTCTATCTCTGTCGAATAAATAAATAAAAATCTTAAAAAAAAATAATATATACTGTAATAATAATTGCAGAAAACTTAGAAAATATAGGAAACGGTAAAGAAGAGAAAAATCTACTGTAATTCCATGTTCCAATCTTTTACAACTATGTAAACAAAATGGATTAACTTATAAATATGTAATTACAATTCAGATCTTTTATACTATAATCAGATATTGGAACCGGTTGGGATCCTTCTACATATATAATTTGGTATCTGTGTTTCATATAGTGTATCATGGGCTGTGTGAGTTTGTGTGTCATTGACAATTCTTCAAAATGTTTCTGCCACCTGAATTATATTCCATCACCTGGATATGCTATAAACCATTGGCCATTCTTCTTTGAATTTGTGGTAAACACCTTCGTGCTTACCACTTGACTTCTGGGTATTTCATTGGGATGTTCCCTTAGGTGTGGGATTACAGAGTCAAAAGGGAATAAGACCAGAAGTCTGAGGACAGAGTTGAGGGGAAGCCTCCACAGCAGTCCCTGGTGTGACATACAAAGATGATTGTTCTTGGCTGTGGAGCTGCAGGCCAGGCCTGCCAACACACAGATCAGAGTCCTTAAGCTTGCAGGAACCCTAAAGATAACCTCTGCCCACACCCCCTTTGTTGTTTTTCAGATAAGGAAACTGAGTCGCAAAGATTTGCCAGAATTGGCCAGGCCATCAGGCTCCAGACTTGGGTTGTTTTTAGAAATTAAATTACATCATGGCACTGAAAATGGAATGGCCAGATGGCCAGCTGCCCAGTTAGAAATGAGGCTATGTTCACAAACTGAGGGCCTCAGAGGGGAGGGGGGTGGGGGGATGGGATAGACCGGTGATGGGTAGTAAGGAGGGCACATATTGCATGGTGCACTGGGTGTTATACACAACTAATGAAGCATTGAACTTTACATCAGAAACCGGGGATGTACTGTATGGTGACTAACATAATACAATAAAAAAACATTAAAATAAAAAAAAAAGAAACAAACTGAGGGCTTCAGAGGGGAGGGGGTTGGGGGAATGGGATAGGCTGGTGATGCGTAGTAAGGAGGGCACGTATTGCATGGCGCACTGGGTGTTATACACAACTAATGAATCATCGAACTTTACATAAAAAAAATAAAAATTAAAAATTAAAATTAAAAAAAAAAGAAAAAAAAAGAAATGAGGCTATTATGTTCTTCTGGTGCTTGGGAACCTGAAAGAGCACCGCCTTCCCCATCAGCTGACTACACATAATAGGATGAAATAGTTCTTCCTACATTTGGAAGAACCACAAGGTCTGGTGAAGTGCCTAGAAACAAAAATAAACCAGACGGAACACGGTCCATTGAATCAGAATAAGTCAATGAAACCCACACTGGGAAAGGCAAAGCACTTTCGAGAGAGCAGGTAGTTCTTTCTTGTTTGTTGAATGGATACTGGGGCTCCAGGAATGATGTATATTACAGACATTGTCAGAGTCCTGCTCATATTCCCTCAGCACATAGCATTCCTGGATATGTCAACCACTTCATACTGCAAACAACCTGAGAAGTTTTGCTTGAGGGCTTTCACTGGCTAAAGGAGACTTGTTCAGGCCCATCTGAACAGGCAGCCTAAAAGTGCAAGAAGATACCTTCTGAAGCAATGCTCAACCAATGACCTAGGGGAGTCAGTGTCTAAATATCCCTGTTTCCTTGTCCCTTGGGTAGGACATCTTTGTTCTATACCATCTCACCAGGTCCCTAGTGGAAGTAGGTCCCAGATGCCCATGGCAATAACCTGCTCATTATCACACTCTACCGAGTTCACTTTCCTTCCCTGTCTCAGTTTCCTACTGCCGTCCCAGTCTGGCATCACCCCCAACTCAAATCCTTGTATCAGTGCCTGCTTCTAGGGGAGCCCAACCTAGGGCAACGTAGCCCTTTCAGAATTAATTGTAGGAAATTCTGAAAAGGGAAACCTCAGTTAGTGGAGTAGACACAAACTGATACAGATGTTAGAATTAGCAGACAAGGACATTAAAACCATTATTATAACTGTATTCTATGTTTTCAAAAAGATAGAGGAAAGATTGAACATATTGAGGTGAGACATGGAAGATACTCTAAAGCCCAATGAAACTTCTAGAAATAGAAGCAACCCAAGATATACATGGATGATGGATGCAGTGGAGGAGGATCCCTGGGTGACAGGCAGAGGCCAAATTCCTATAGCTAGGATTAAATTCAGATACACAAAACAGTGTGTGTGTGTGTGTGTGTGTGTGTGTGTGTGTGTGTGTGTGTGTTGGGGGGGCTAATTAGCAGTACTTTAAACAAGAGAGAAGCTTATTCTTGTCCCATATAAAAGAAATCTTGAGGTAGGCAGTGCAGAGCTGAAAGGGCAACTCCACCCTGTTATCAGACATTCAGTCTCCTCTTCAGCCGTATTACCCTTTGTGCATAGCTTTCATCCTCAAAGTCATCTCATAGGTGGCAGTTAGAGCTCCAGCCATTACATCCACATTCCAGGCAGCACACAGAAGGAAGAACAAAAGAGCAAAAAGGGATCCTTCCTAGCATGTTAATCCCATTTAAGCAATATGTCTGGAAATCCCACAGAACTCTTCCACTTAGATGTCATTGTTTAGAACTTCTTCATGTGGCAGCCCCTAGCTGCAAGGCTTAGAAATATACTATCTTGGGGTACCTGGGTGGCTTAGTCAGTTAAGTGTCTGACTTAGGCTCAGATCATGATCTCAGGGTCCTGGGAATGAGCCTCACACTTAGCTGGAAGTCTGCTTCTCCCTCGCCCACTGCCCCTCCCCCCATTCATGCTCTGTCTCTCTCTCTCTCTCAAATAAATAAATAAATAAAATCTTTAAAAATAAAGGAATATACTGTCTTAGCTGGATGCATTGCTAAAATCAGAGTTGTGCTACTAAGTAGGGAGGGGAGAATGGCTGTTGGGTCAGGTGACCAGCAATCTCTACCTTACCAAGAAAGATTCAAGGGTTAGAGATGTTTGGTGTGAGGGCTGGAATGAGAAGGACAGAAAACAAGGGTTAGTTGAACTTATGTTTTCAGAATAACTGAACCATTAGATCTCTACTTTGCATCTACCTCACATATGCAAAACACAGGCAATCCAGACAAAAACAAAAACAAAATTTTAAAAGCTCTGCATCAGTTATCACAACTGCATGACAAACTACTCCAGATTTTAGTGGCTGAAAATTTTAAAAAATTATTTATATTTCTCACAATTTTATGGGTTGGCTGGGCTCTTACCTAGTGTCACATATGCAGCTGCAGTCAATTGGCAGCTTCATTGGTCTGGAGAGTCTAAGATGGCCTGGGGCCTTAGTTCTGACTGTCATCTGAGCCCCTCTCCATGTGGTCTCTCATCATTCAGTCATCCAGCTCAGTCTTTCTTACTTTGTGGTGGCAACATTCTAAGACAAGGAAGGAGGAAGCTGCAAGGCCTCTTGAGACCAAGGCTCCAGGACTTGCATTTTGTCACTTTTGCTACATTCCGTTAGCCAAAGCAAGTCACAGGCCAGACCAGATTTAAGAGATGAGAAATAGACTTCACCTTTGATGGGGTTCCTGCAAAGCCACTGTTAAAAGGGCATGGACACAGGGAGATGTGATTCATTGGGAACCATACTGTTAACAATCTACCGTAGACTCTCTAAAGAAACTAAATAAACTGCCTGGAGGGCTCCGGGAATGAACCCTTCCCCCATTCTGGGATCTTTGGATCTCATAACCACAAACCTACTCCCTTCTTGTTCATTCTAAAGCAAAGTCTGCTCATAAATAAGCCCTGGCCACCTAAACAGAACTCTCAGTTGAGAGAGAGGCCAAAAGAAAGAGACCAATACATACACTACCAGAGAAAATCAGTATCAACTATCTTGAAAAATCTATCCAGTCTCTCAATCTTAGGTATGTACAGTTAACAAAAGACTCAAAAATATTCAGAAAATTTGAATCATGAAAAAGAAATACCAAGTCAAAGGAAAAATTAACCCCAGAGGAAATGGAGATAAATCAGAGAACAGAAGGCAGCATGATCAAATATGTAAACAAACAAAGAAAAACTTAAGTGACTTGAAAGAGATTTGAGAAGCTATTACATTTATAAAACAAGAACAGAATACTGTAAGGGAAAACAGGAGCATGAGAAAAAAGATCTTTGGAAGCATAATGGCAGTTATAAAAAATTAATAGAGAGCTCGTGGGAGGGGAAGGAAATCATCTAGGAAATGGAACAAAATCAAAGAAATGGAAAATAGAAGAGATAGTGAAAATAGAAAACCACTCTATAAGGTTTTATCTCTAAATAATAGGAGGTCAGTGAAGAGAGAATTTGGAAACCAAAGGAAGGAAGTTATTAAAGAAATATGGAACAACATTTTCTACAAAGATAGAAATCCTTAGTTTGAAAGAGCCTTCTGAGTATCTGGTATAGTAAGTGTTTTAAAAAGTAAAATAAGTGTTTTGTTTTTTTTTTNATAGAAGAGATAGTGAAAATAGAAAACCACTCTATAAGGTTTTATCTCTAAATAATAGGAGGTCAGTGAAGAGAGAATTTGGAAACCAAAGGAAGGAAGTTATTAAAGAAATATGGAACAACATTTTCTACAAAGATAGAAATCCTTAGTTTGAAAGAGCCTTCTGAGTATCTGGTATAGTAAGTGTTTTAAAGTAAAATAAGTGTTTTAAAAAGACTCAAGTCTAGAATGAAACTTTAGAACATCATGGATTAAGAAAAGAACCTACAAGTTTCCCAGGAGTGTAAAAAACAGCAGGTCATCAATAAAGGAACAAGAGTAAGGCATCAAACTTATTATCAGACATGAAAGGGCTTAGAAATTTTGTCTCTCAAGTATCCTTTCTGCAGAAAGAAGATGTGATATATATGACACAGTGGAACTCCCGAAGGAGTGCTGTAGAAAGACATTCTAGCATATCAACTGTTTAACCAGCCTAAACACAATCAGTTCACATTAGACCAAAAACTCAGTGGGCTTTCACAAGAATGTTTTTAAGAAGCATGGAATAAATTTCAAACAATAGGAAAAAGGAATAAGAAGCTAAATAATATTAGTCATGTAGTGAAGAAAGCATATATTTCTTCTTTCAATAGCAAAAAAAGAACCAATTGGAAATACCAGAAAATAAATGTACAAATGAAGCAAAGGAAAATGTGGTATAATTTTGAGGCACTGGTAATGTAAGTGTAGCAGACTTAGTGACTTGCATTAATGGCCCAATTAATAATGGCTATCCTGTATCCACACTTTCTGTGGAGTCCCTACCAACACCCCAACTCTGGGCCATAGGACTTGATTTAGCTAATAGCACAGTAGCAAATGATGGAAGAAGAAAACATGAAAAGGTGCTGCATGTTTTAGCTCTCTCCCTTGAAGCCCTGCCACCACCATGAGAACAAACACAGGATAACCTGTTAGAAGGATATGAAAAACACATAGAAGAAAACTAAGTCCTCAAAGCCAAGGCAATTCTAGACCAACCAGCTCCCAGCCTAATCCAGCAACCAAATACAGCCATGACAGTGATTCCATTGGAGATTGGCCAAGTCCAGTCAGATGAGCAGAAACACTTAACTGACCTATACTCTCATAAGAAATAATGGATCATTATTTTTTGAAAGGACTAAGTTTAGGAGTGATTTGTTATGCAGCAATAGCTGACTAATACATAAATGAAAGAGTATTTATTTGACTTAGATACTAAGAATATTCTTCTTCAAGTGATAAAGAGGGCATGACATTGGCCCTGTTGTCAAGAAAATGTATTTCTATCCATCCCACTTGACTCAGCCAGGAACAAGATTTATATCATCACAATAATGTAAACTTTTTTTCTTGGATTTCAACATGTAGGAATAACTTAAAACCCAGAAGACTTCATTATGGTTACAGAACAGAATGTAACTCTTATTGATCTCAGAAATGTGAAGGACATCTGAAAACAACTGGGAGAAGAAAGAGGGGCTGGAGAAGAAGGGGGAGTAAGCATAGTAGCCCCAATGTGTTCATCTTACTTGGTAGAAGCAAGAACTATTGACAGAAGTTGATGGAAAAAAAACCCAGAGGTTTAAGTGTATTATCTAAAGTTGCAAAGGTAATCAGTGATGAGGAGGAGGTAGAGAACCTGAACTAAATGAACACTACCTGCTTCCTGTTCTTCTAGCACAAGAATTGATTTTTTTAAATTGAGGTATAAAATACATACAGGGAAGGGCGCCTGGGTGGCTCAGTCAGTTAAGTGTCTGCCTTTGGTTCAGGTCATAATCCCAGGGTCCTGGGATCGAGTCCTATGTCGGGTTCCCTTCTCAGCTGTGGGACCGCTTCTCCCTCTGCCTCTCCCCTGCTTGTGCTGTCTCTCTATCTCTCTTTTAATTTTTAATTTTTTTGAAGTAAGCTCTACACCCAGTGCGGAGCTTGAACTCAGAGCCCTGAGATCAAGAGTCACATGCTCCACTGACTGAACCAGCCAGGCTTCCCCGATGACTCTCATTCTTCACTCAGGTCATTTTTACTTGCTGTTTCCTCTACCTGGACTACTTTGCCTCCAGATTTCGCAAGGCTGGCTTTCTCACCATGCTGTTAGGTGGAGACTTAAGAGGGCAGGCTGGGGGCTGGAACACTTGGAAGCTGGTTGGTCACCCCTCTCTCTTCTTGTAGTTTTAGGGCCTCTCTCTGGTTCCTTTCTGTGTGCTAGTTTGAGCTTCCTCACAGCATGGCAGTTTCAGGGCAGCTGGACTGTTTTCTATGGCAACGGAAGTTTCAAGAAAGTATTCCAGCAAACGGGAAATTTTATCACCTTTTATGACCTAGGAAATCATAAGCATTGTTTCTACTGTGTTCTACTGGTTACAAGTCACCAATCCACCCAGATTTAAAGGTAAGGAAAATATAGTCTACTTCTTGATAAGTGAATGGTAAGATTCTAGATGAGTGTGTGAGATGGAAGATGCTGTTGCGGCCAATTTTTGAAAAATATACTCAGCCATACTGCCCCATACTCTATGTGGTTTTCTCCATAGTACTTTTTATTACTGGATATTATTTCTTTGCTTTTGATCAGCCATCTCCCTTTACTAGAGTATGGGCCATAAAAGGGCAGGATCCATATCTTTATTATTCTCTTCCCTGTCACCAGTACCTGAATGGTGCTGGCACATAGTAGGTATTCAATGCATTTGTTCAATAAAATAATAAAACTTTCATAACAGGGAACCTATAGATGCCTCAGGTTAATAAATCAGGTAACGGAAGTGTAAGCACGTTATTTAAGGATGTGGACCTAACCAATCAACTAAAACTAGAAATAGTTAAAGGGGTTGCGTGTGGGGTGCAAGATGGGGAGAGAAAGTGAAGAATGGATAGTTAGTGCTTTTCTGTGGCACTTGAGGGAGGGATTTTTTTTTAATCTGTGTACTTTTATCTCTTTGATATTAAGATTTTGAAAAACTTAAATTGAAAACAATCATTGTAGAAAATATGGAAGCACTGGAAGAGAGCAAAAAGCTAACTTATGAAGGCTTTTTTGTGATACCACCACCCACAGAGAGCTGCTATGACCATTTTAGTCTATTACCTTCTTGTTGAAAAGAGGCAGCTCTGAATCTTGCCTTTTTATTTTCCTTGCATTAATTCTATTGTGAGGATTGCTCTGGGGCAGAAATGCTGCCTGGCAAAGGTGTGCAAACTAAAGATTCTGTTAGTTCTTGTATCCCCTACTTAGATGTCTGCATAATTATGCTCTTTGTCTTTTTTTTCTTTCCACCCCTGGCAATTGTGTTGTACCCACTCTTTCCCTTCCCATCTTTCTCTCTTGTTCAAGGACTTCGTAAGTTCATCATTGTCTCTTTCTCTTCAACCACAGGACAGAGGTGTGTCTTGGTTACCTATTGCTACATAACAAACTACTCAAAACTTAGTGACTTAACCACAATTTTAATCATTTTGCACAGTTCCACTGGTCAGGAATTTGAACAAAGCAAAGCCCTGTTATCTCTGTTCCACATGATGTCTGCTGGGGCATAGTGTCCATCATGTCTGATGCCTCCGCTAGGCTCACTGTCAAGGGTAGGGGGTAAGTGCTAATGGGAATGGTTTAATTGGGATCATATATCTGGGGCTTCATCTTAACTCTGGCTGCTGGGTGCCTAGTTTCTCCATATGGTGTCAGAGCTTTTCCCTCTCCACGTGGTCTCTCAGGGGCACAGTCAGCCCTCTTGCATGGCAGCTCAGGGCTCCCGGGAACTTGGACCTCGAGCTCTACCTGCATTCTGTTGGCTGAAGCAAGTCACAGGCCTAGTCCAGATTCAAGGGGAAGGAAACACACAGGACATGAATACAAGGAGACATGGGTCACTGGGGCCACCAATGTAACATTACCACTGAGTCAGATGGATATGAATTCAAATCCTGGCTTCTTGGCTTGCTAACTATATTTCCTTGGCCTGATTTCTTTCTTTCTTTTTTAAAAATTTTGAATATGCAATGATGCAATGTTCCATGATTCATTATTTGCATATAACACCCAGTGCACCATGCAATATGTGCCCACCTTAATACCCATCAAAAACTGGGGATATGGGGCGCCTGGGTGGCACAGCGGTTAAGCGTCTGCCTTCGGCTCAGGGCGTGATCCCGGCGTTGTGGGATCGAAGCCCCACATCAGGCTCCTCTGCTATGAGCCTGCTTCTTCCTCTCCCACTCCCCCTGCTTGTGTTCCCTCTCTCGCTGGCTGTCTCTATCTCTGTCGAATAAATAAATAAAATCTTTTAAAAAAAAAAACTGGGGATATACTGTATGGTGACTAATATAACAAAATAAAAATTATTAAAAAAATAAATAAATAAAATAACTGTTGTTTAAAAAATAAAAAAAATAAAATTTTGAATATGAAAACATTTATTGAATTTAAACATTGACTGTAAAGTCAAGTGAGCATTACTCTTTAATCTTATAAACTATAAAAGAAATCAAGTCAGTAGCTTCAAGCTGACACAAAAGACAGATTTCCCTCATTCCCTTCTCCTAGGACTTTTATTAATATACATGCAAAAATAAAATCAGCATCATCATTATGCATTTTTTTTTATTTTACCACTATCTTTTTTTAGCATTAGCTCCTCTCTTGGATTTTGAAATATAGAGGCATTGATAACAAATTTCAAATGATACACACACACACACAATAGTAGCTATGAAAACATTTCCATGGTTAAAGGGCTCTTGATATTTACCATTCAACAATTTCTCAGGCTACCTTTTTAAAAAGGCTTTAGGTTAACTATAGTAAACTTAACACTACAGTCCTGTCCCATCCATCTTCAAGGTCCAGGAAACAGATCAATATTTGAGCTACAGGCAGTTGATCTATAAGCAAACCTTCCAAAGGACCTTAATATGAGCAAGTAAATTTCTCAAAATTAATCACCTAACATTATTTATTTATTTATTTATTTTTATTAAGTATAGTTTTGACACATAATGTTACATTCATTTCAGGTGTATGACATAGTGATTTGTGAGCTCGAAGTTACGCTGTGCTCACCACACGTGTAGCTCCCCATCTGTCACCATACAGTGCTATTACAATACCGTTGACCGTGTTCCTTATCCTGGATCTTTCATCCTTGTGGCTTTATAACTGGAAGCCTGTACCTCCCACTCCCTTCACCCTTTATTGTCCATCTTCCCATCTACCTCCCCTCTGGCAACTCCTAGTTTCTCTATTAATGGGTGTGTTTCTGCTTTGTTTGTTCATTTGCTTTGTTTTTCAGATTCCATATATAAGTGAAATCATACGGTATTTGTCTTTCTCTGTCTGACTTATTTCACTTGGTCCATCCATGTTGAAGCAAATGGCAAGATTTCATTCTTTTTTATAACAGAGTACTAGTCCTCTGTGTGTGTGTGTGTGTGTGTGTGTGTATGTGTGTGTGTACCATGTCTTTATCCATTCATCTGTGGATGGACACTTGCGTTGCTTCCGTGTCTTAGCTGTTGTAAATAATGTTGCAATAAAAATAAGGCTGTATATATCTTTTTGAATCAGTGTTTTCATTTTCTTTGGGTGAATACTCAATAGTGGAATTAGCAGATCATTTGGTATTTCTATTTTTTAACTTTTTGAGGAGCGTCCATACTGTCTTCCACAGTGACTGCACCAATTTACATTCCCACCAACAACGCATGAGTGTTCCTTTTTCTCCACAACCTTACCAACACTTGTTATTTCTTGTCTTTCTGATACTAGCTATTCTGACAGGTATAAGGTGGTATCTCATGTGGTTTTGATTTGGATTTCTTTGATGATGAGTGATGTTGAGCAGCTTTTCATGTGTCTGTTGGCCATCTGTAGGTCTTCCTTGGAAAAATATCTACTCTGGTCCTCTGCCCATTTATTAATCGGATTATTTGTTTTTTGGGTGTTGCCTTGTATAAGTTCTTTATATATTTTGGATATTAACCTCTTATCAGATATATCATTCACAAATATCTTCTCCCATTCAGATTTCCTTTTCATTTTGTTGATGATTTCCTTTGCTGTACAAAAGCTTTTTATTTTAGTGTAGTCCCAATAGTTTACTGTTTTTGTTTCCCTTGCCTGAGGACACATATCTAGAAAAATATTGCTAAGGTCCTTGGCTAATTTCTTAACCTCTCTGAGCCACCATATCCTTCCTTAGCAATAAAATAATTAGCATATAATTCTACCTGGGCAGAATCACTCTATGCACTGAATAAGATAAACAAGTATCGTGCTGAGTGCAGTCATTGCATGGTTTTTCATAGAAGGGACTTGAGCATTAGAAAGACGTGCAGAGTGGTGGTGGGGTTGTTTTGGTGCCAAGGCTGCAGCACTCATAATAAACGTAATTCAGATTGTTCGTGACCACCAGTTACGTATACTTGTGCCTGTGGGTTTTGTCCTTGGATGTTATCTAGACAGAAAGACTGATGAAAGGCTAACTGCCTTCTGGAACAAGAGTATATTGTTTAAGAGGGAATTGAGATGCAGTGAAAGAGTCACCTGGAAGTTTAGGCTGTGACTGAATCCCAGAATGTTCACATTTTAAAAATTAGGAGAGAATTAAAAACACATTCATTAAAAAAAAAACAAAAAACGTGCAACTGTAAACCTGATGGACCCTACGAGAAAATGAGCTCCTGGTAACCTGAAGACACCTTTGGGAGGGCTTTAGGTTTCCAAGGGTCCAGGAGTTGGAGCCAATGGTATTTAAATCTCAAAAAAAAAAAAAAATGATCTCAGCAAAAAAATAGATATTATTGTATGGTTCTAGGAGTGAAGAATTTCTTCTCTTTCTTTCATCTTGAGTTACTTTCTTTTATTTACCAACCTCTTCACTGTATTTCAAGTTTATTCTTTTCTTTTCTTGTCTCTCTTACTGACTAATTTCCTCTGCCTAGTAACCTTTTGTTCTATCCAAACCCTGGAGCCCCAAGAAGCCCTTCCCATGTGTTTGTTCATTTGCTGTTTTTCAGATTCTACATGTAAGTGAAATCATACCATATTTGTCTTTCTCTGTCTGACTTATTTCACTTAGATCCACTCTGCCCTGTAGAAGAGAAGTCCCTTTAAGCCTAGTGGCCATGACTGGTTACTACCCACACTGGAGAAACAGAACTCATACCCCACAGGAGGCCCCTAGAACAATGACCTTCCTCCTGGCCTCCTGCCTTGTCCTTTAACTGTGAGGCTCCTCCCCAAGGACTGTTTGAGGCTCCCTTGTACTGAGGAGATTTGTGAGCAAATGACCTTTAACCCAGTGAGACTCTCGTCCTGCAATCCCTGCTAATCTTCTTAGGTGTTAATATTTAGCATTACTTTGTACTACCCAAGTGCCAGGGACCGCAGCTGTCTGCAGCCTTATCAGCAAAACCTGCTGAAATCCTTCTCTTGCTTCTTTTCCCTGCTTGTTTGATGGAGGTTTCTGCTCTGGCAAGGGGTCAGTAGAAGTGACACCCCTTTTTCAGTGGGAGGAACACACTTTAAAAGTCAGAGGTTTGATGACGGGCACAGAAACTGTTTCTTGGAGTTGCTCTCTGACAAAGGATAATTAGTCTGTTATTAAAGGCCTGTAATAAAGATACCAGTAAGGAAGGTGATCAGTTCTCTTCCAACATCAGAGAGTGGATTCTGGCTTAGTAGGTCTGGGGTAGGGCCTGAGTTTCTGCACGTGTAAGATGCTTCCAGAAGATACTGAGCTGATATGCTGATCTGGAGACCACACTTAGCAAGGAAATGCTACTAAGTTGCAAGTAAGGTGAAGGAGAGCCTGTGGACGTATTTCTGCAGCTCAGAGGGGCAGCAAAAAACTCTCATTTTTTCCAGGCATTTCCTTGTAGCAAAGAGCCTGGGCTTTTGGGACAAAGCTCTTTTCTAATCTTTGCTTTCCACCTACTGGGTGGTCATGGGCAAGTCACTTAGCCTCTCTGAGACTCAGTTTCCTCATTGGTAAAACAGAGAGTGGAGGTAATACATGCCCTACTGAGTTGTCCAGGAGACTTTGTGACACAGTGTGTATGATGGCCTAGCAGAATGCCTGGCACATTTAGGCCCTCCGTAAATGCGGCCATGTCTCACTATTGCAAGGATGGAATCGAGAGAACTGAACAAGAGCCTGCTGTCTTCAGCTTTATATTCAAGGTGTGGGCTTGGCTTTGTTTTCACAGGCCCAAAGTTAAACAGCAGTTTAGTGGGTGTGCTCCCCATGTTCAGACAGTTTCTCTGCTTTGATGGATACACTTGAGTCACCCTAGGGCAAAATGAAGTAATGCTTTGGAATTGTGATGAGAAGGCCTCTTTCTTATTAGCTGTCACACCCTCAGATGTTAAAGCAGCTTTCATAGACTTTTCTGTTATTCAGTTTGTGTGACACCTTTGTCATGGGTCTTTCTCAAGTGGCAGAAAATGAAAATATCTCATTGTTCCTATGGGTTCAAGTCCATTTTCTTGCCCTATACACACAAAAAGCGTTTTCTTTGGATACATGTGCTCCATTCCTAAGCCTCTGGCTTATGCAGACTTCCTAGTTAAGCAACAATACCGGCAAATCCTTTAAAGTTCTGTTTGCTTGAACTTTCAAATCACTTCAAAATAACGACAGACTGGGTCGGCTGACAAACAGGAGATAGAACTCAGCTTTTTCCCTCTGTGTGTTTCTGCCTGTTTTGACTGCTGCTGTTGACACCCACATGTTGTCTGACTGTTGCTGATGATTCAGCAGAAGCCACCAGGAGCAAAACCAGTTGTTTTGTGCCTGAGAACACACTCTTGCTGGCCTGATTCTCTGGCAGTGATGGTGACAGCAACCTGATTTCTGGAGGTGAAATTTGTAGATTTCTCTCTCAAGATGCTAGGTAGCAACAGTATGGATGGCTAACTTGTTAACTTATATCCCCAAATTTACTTCTCCTTACTTAAAGGACTAGTTCATGTTAGCAGAGTGAAAAAGACTGTATCTTGAGCACATTTTCTCTAAATTCCTAGCCTGCAGTTGCTACAATTTCTAACTTAAGAGATCAAAATGGAGTAGCGGGAGGTATAGAATATAGAGTGAGCAAAGAAAGAAAATAAATGGAGTAAGGTTGAATAGTGACTTGGGGAAATCAGAAATGGTCCCCAAATGGTTTACTTCAGGAGCAGTGAGTACATATTCACTAATCTGACAGGGATTTCAGAAACCTCCTAAATCCAAGTTAAGATTTTTAACTTTAAAGCTTTTTAACAGTAATCAGTTTATTAGCTATGTTACATTTAGGGAAAAAAGGTAGGCCGTGAGATAGGCTATTTAGTTGGAGGAAACCTTGATGAAGAAAAAGTATGAACACAAGCAAGCAGGAGGCATTTGAATTTTTTTTTTTTAATTCTTAAATTTTTACTTATTTTTTTTTTACCTTTTTAAAGATTTTATTTATTCATTTGAGAGAAAGAGCACAAGCAGGGGGAGCAGCCAAGGGAGAGGTAGAAGCAGGCTCCCTGCTGAGCAGAGAGAGGCAGGACTCAATACCAGGACCCTGAGATCATGAGCTGAGCCGAAGGCAGTCGCTTAATTGACTGAGCCACCCAGGTGCCCCTAAATTCGTTTTTTCCTCCAGAGATCATACATACTCAAGTGATATGGTGAAATTTTCCCATTTTCAAGCCTGTATATTTATATGTACATAAGGTGCTCTTCTCTTTCCTACAGAAATAATAATAAAATACATAAACAAACAGGGAACTGTGTATGGAGGCAGCAAATATGTACTAGGTTAGTGCCTAATCCATGCTAGCACCATGCTACGTGCTGGAGGCAATACACAAGACAAGTAAGCAGTGTTCATATAGGATATTAGGCAAGAGCTTTCAGGTTACAAGAAACAAAAAAAGCTACTCTAGCAAATGTAAGCAAAAATGGTAATGTATTGGAAAGCTACTCCTGGAAGAGTTCAACACTCAAGCCCTGGATAGGGCAAGACCAAGTGTTCATGGACCTTCCCTTTAGGGTGACGATACCATTATGGTGACTCAGCCCCAACAAATACCAACCCTCTGTCTCTCAGTTCAAGTTTCAAGTTTCTGGGGATGAGAACCTGATTAGCCCAGCTTGGGTGAGGTGTCTATCCTTGGTCTAATCAATCATGGCCAGGAGGGCAGGCTCATGTGGCTCAGACATGACCAGGAGGACCTCCCCTATATATTAAGTCTATCTGAAAACTAGGAGATTTTATGAATGGTGGAGGCACTCCGGTTAGTTCTTATGTTATGTAGCCCTAACACTTAAATAGGCTCTGGGTTGGTATTCAAAATACTTTACTGCCATGGCCCAGGCAATGATTATGCAGAGCAAATGCTGGTCATAGCCCAGGAACAGGGTCCAGAAGGACTCCTGCTGGATCAAGCATTAACTCTGTAGTTACTAGATCATGGGGAGATGTGGGGCATCCTATGGAAGGGGCCAGAGGGGCCTTGAAAAGGGGGGGGTTTGGGGGAATTATCCTAGAAGGTCAGGTGCCCTAGAGCAGACTTTGAGATGTGTATTCCTGTAGAAGTGATTTACTAAGGAAATGTTTCCAGGGAAGGCCATTTAGAAAGTGAATGAGGCAGGAGAGGGAAGGGGAGGAAGCCAAGAAAGGATGCTGTATTAATCGGGGTTTTCTAGAGACACAGAATCAGTATATATGTAGATATATATCTGAAGTTAGAAACACAGTGAAGAGACACAGAATCAATATATATCTGAAGTTAGAAATTTACTAAAAGGAATCGGTTCACATGATTTTGGAGGCTAAAAAGTACTTGTGCGTCTTACAAGCTGGAGACCCAGAAAAGCCAGTGGTATAGTTCCAGTCCACGTCTGAAGACCTGAGAACTGGGAGAACTAGCAGGATGACAATAGAAGGTCACAGTCACCTAAGGCATAAGTTTCCTTAACTATAAAATGAAAGGTTTGAAGTAGATGATTTTACCTTCAATCTTCCATAGATACTTTCACCACTAATAACTAAGAATTGTCTTCATTGTGGCAAGACTGTACCTACATTTCAAGATTCAACAGTAAATAATATATGTAGGGGACACTTGGCTTTTTTTTTTCTTTGTTTCTATAATTGAATCTTACTTTGCTATTCGCTGATCACTATTTGAGGGAGTTCCCCCACATGTGTGGTCTTGGTAGAAAATAGTGGCAGCTTCCCAAGGGGCCTAGCCCCCCTCCCCCATCAGGTCCAATACAGGCATTCTAGATCACGTGGGTACTCTCTCCTGAGTCTGGAATTTGGAGTAAGTGGCACCTGGAGGTGGAGATGGTTTGGAGGTCATTCCTTGCAGACAGCAGCATTTACTGACTATACTCTTCTGCATATGGCCTCCACCTGGGTTCTTGATGCCTAGCCCCCTGGAGCCCCTGAGGCTTCACCTTTTCCATACCTGGCCATGCAAACCTGATTCCCCAACATCCTCTCCTACATTCTTTTTCTGTTTAGTTAGTTTCCACTGTTTGTGCCAAGAACCTTGAGAAAACACAACAGGCTCACACTATAAATAATGTATTTCATAGCTCTGAGGCCTTAGGCAGCAGGCCACTGTAATGGCATAGACGATAGATCCTACTATCACTCCTATATCACGGAGGTCAAGAGTCGTTGACATGTCTCTCTCCATCTCTAGAAGGGAAACACCTTGAAGGCTAGGACTATGGATGCTTCCACTGGAGTAGACTCATATCTAGCAGAAATCTTTGCACAAATTAGGCTTTTAGTAATAAAAAAAATGAGTAAAAAGTAGCATATCATAGTATAGACAAAAAGAAAATGGAAAATTAGTATGGAATTTTTTCTAAAACTCAACTCTGAGATTTTATACACAAGTCCTTGAACACAACTGTGTTACTGAAAGGATTTCTTTGAAATATTGATGAAAACACTCTTCCATGTGCCTGTGTCCCTCTCCTCTTTATATAATAATAGTTTGTTAACCTATGTGCAGAGACCCTGTTTCTGGGCATAGAGCTGAGTTTCCCAGGACTGTTGTTTTAGGTGATGTTTATGTGCCTTTTTTTCTTTTGTTTCTGATGGACAAAACATGTTACTGATCATAAGATCAGAATCTGAAGCAACTAGAAATCAGTATCTTAAGTGGTCTTCCATTCTTCCCTACCCTCATCAAGATCCAACAAAAACATCCCAAACAGATGAAAACCTTTTGACACAGAACTTTGAAGGCACACAACAAAGAAACTGTGAAAGAAAAACAAAACAAAACAAAACAGTGGAACACATGTGCCAAGAAAGAGAGAGGTTTCTGCTTATACTTTTTTAAAATCATGAAGATAAATTTATTATGATCCCAAGATCTCCTGAATCAGAAATTCAAGTACCTGATTATTCTATAAAATCAAAATGACAACATCCTTGGAAAGACAGTTGCCTGGTAACTCAAACCAGAAGGTTGTCTTTAGATTCCTCTGGAATCATGTGTGTCTCTTTTGGTTTTTCTGTTGAGCTCATTTCCTTCCCTATAATCCAAAACCCGAACAATTTCAGGGGAAAATTCCACTCATAAGAAAAGCTTTCCTCCAGAAGATATTTTTATTAGGGAGTATAGCTGTCTTCATACCATTGAATTCCTCTATTTTCAGGATTGTTGTATAACCTTATAAGAAAAGAAATGGGAAAAAATGCATCAACATATAAGAAAAGGAAAAATGTCAACTGACGGAACGTTTCAGATTGAGGTGTATGTATATTTGGATGTTGAAAGCCAGACAATGGCTTTCTAAGACAAAAGACTAATTCAGCATCTCACACAGGATCAAAGAATAATTTACCCAGCTGAAAATGCTTTGTCTACGCCTACCTCTTCCTTGAAGCCAGGAGAGCTGTTCAGGTAGGCTGTTACCAAGCTCAGAAGCCCTGTGTCTATCCTCTTCCGAATTAGTGGTCCTGTACTACATCCGCTTTTATTCTGCGCTTAGACAAAAGGCAGTAAGATAACCGCATTACTTATTATTCTTTTGGTGATGAGCAAAAGACCCTGGGTGATAGACTTTACACAAGAGGGAAATTACTAGAAGGATTTGGAGCACTCACAAAAGGCTAGCCAAGTAGCTTGAAAATGGACAGGAACCAAGGCTTTGGACNCATTACTTATTATTCTTTTGGTGATGAGCAAAAGACCCTGGGTGATAGACTTTACACAAGAGGGAAATTACTGGAAGGATTTGGGCACTCACAAAAGGCTAGCCAAGTAGCTTGAAAATGGGCAGGAACCAAGGCTTTGGACGCTAAAAGGCACAGAAAGTTTGAGAAGGAGAAACAGGCTAGCAGAAGTCTGTAATGGAATAAATGAACCTCAAAGAACCATTCTATCTTTGTATTACTCACTTAAGGTTCATAATCCCAGAACAGAATGTCAAATTGACTGAATTTAGGTCACATGCCTGGGCCTGCTATACCTAAGCCGTGAAAGGAAGGGTTTAATGGAAGGGACCCTCACAAGCCCCTGCAGCTTCCATGATGGCAGAGCACGTACCCAGATTCAGTCACATCAAGACTGTTCAAAAGGGGCGGGGAGATCATTTCCCAAAGGAAACTCTGATGCTATTAGGAAGGGAGAATGCATGCTGGGAAGTGAAAAAAAATGTCTGATGTTGGGGGCACCTGGGTGGCTCGGACGGTTAAGCATCTGCCTTTGCTTCAGGTCATGATCCCTGGGTCCTGGGATTGAGTACTGCATTGGGCTCCCTGCTCAGGCAGGGAGGCTGCTTTTCGCTCTCCCTCTGTCTGCTGCTCCCCCTACTTGTACTCGATCNAGGTCATGATCCCTGGGTCCTGGGATTGAGTACTGCATTGGGCTCCCTGCTCAGGCAGGGAGGCTGCTTTTCCCTCTCCCTCTGTCTGCTGCTCCCCCTACTTGTACTCGATCTCTCTCTCTCTGTCAAATAAATAAAAAAAATCTTTGAAAAAAAATGTCTGATGTTCATCATCGTCTTTGGTTGGGTTTCTAGAAACAGAGACTGAGGCTGGGTTCTTATTCAAGAGACACATTGAAATTGTGCTTTCAGGAGAAACTTGGAAGAGATAAGGGAAACAAGATAGATAGCAGGGGAAGTGGCTAAACAAAGATGAGGTTTCTGTTGAAGTCTAACTTAAGCCTAATCCCATGGGGAGTTTTGGAGTGTGAATGACACCACAGAGTTGTCCTCTTTGAGGCAAGGGGGCTCGGCTTTTGTATACATATATCAGTTAGTCCCTGGCTGCATGATGCCTGGAGGAGAGATATAGCCTCCCAGGCATTTCCCCGTAAGGTGGCTCTCATTGGCCAAGAATAGTTCTCCAAGGAAGGGCATATGTTTGAGCCATCAGCAGCTCAAACACTTACAATAGCTGAGGATGGGGCACCAGCACAGTACAGGGGATCAGGGCAGGACACCTACAATGTTGACTACTACCACAGTAAGACAGGCAAAACATTTGGATTTAATTTGCTAAGTCCAGGGCTTCTCATCTGTAGACTTGCACAAGCATCCTGGGATTACCACTAATTCTGGGACAGGTCAGATGAAAGAGATTATTTATTGTGTGGCTGTCTCACTAGGGAAAATTATGTAATTAACAAATACCAACAGACAGTGTAAGAAGAGGTAGAATTTCTTTAAAAGGAAAAGATATGGAAACTTATGAATATATTCAAAGGATATATATAAGGAAAGAGGATTACAAAAAGGAGATCACTTAAAAGAAAACAAAGAAATGGATAGACATTCTAATGCATTTGAAGAAAGGAGAGTAGTGAGGGAAGTGGCCATTAAATAGAGTTTAATCCCCATCTTCCATAATGGAAAGGTATGCTGGGAATTTGCCTATTTGCTCTCTAATTCATACCCTGCCTTCCCCTCTTGGGCTCCTATTGCAAGGGCTATGCTTCCCAGACCTGGATGACTGACTTCTGGCTAAGTTCAGCCAATGGGAGTGCCAGGAGATTGGAGGCTGGGAGTCAAGGAGAAGCCAGAATATTTCTTTTTTCCCATTCTCTCTGCTTTGGACAATATCTCTGGTAGTAGCTGCTTCTCCTCTATGTCCTCAGTTTCCTCTAAACATTTCCTGATACTGCCAGGCCATCCTACCTGGTTTGTTGCCTCCTGTGATGGCCTTTGTTAGCACTGCCTTCTCACACTGACCCACTGGCTCTGAAAGTGATAGTGGCTTTCTGCAGTTGCTAATCCTAGGGTTGCCTCCTCTTCCCCCAGTTCTTTCCAGTTCTTCTAATCTAAGGTTTCTTCCCAATCTTAACACTATTGATATTTTGGGCTGGATGGTTCTTTGTTGCAGGGGCTGTCCTGTGTGTTATAAGATGATTAGCAGCATCCATGGACCGACTCTGTCCACTAGATACCAGGAGCCTCAACGCAGCTATGACGACAGAATGTCTTCAGACATTTGTCAGAACACTGCCAAATGTTCCCTGGGGAGTGGAATCAGCCCAAATTGAGAATGACAATTTCAACTCCTTTATAGCTGCATCACATTTTCTTTACTAAATAATCTGATGAGGGTTTAATTTTTCTAACTTGACACTAACTGATTCAGAAAGCTGTAAAGATGTCTAAATATGATAAATATTAATGTAATAAACATATTGTTTACAAACAGGCAACTAATAAAAGAATAAACAAAAGTATTGAATGCAGTTGGTTCTAGATAGTAGGGTTGGAGGGCAAGGAGTGGTGATTTTGAGCTTTTTAATATTATTTTATTTTTAAAATTTATGTATATATATAAAAATTAAAAACAATACAGGAAAAGAAAACATGGAAGACTCAGCCATTCTATTACCGCATAGAAAGTTCCAGAGAGAGGCTTAAATTCTTATTTTCATAAGAGATTAAAGAAGTGCTTATTCTGATCTTTTGTTTCTAATCTCATCTAAACCATTTTCTCTTATATTCTACCCAGAGGTAAGTGTGGCAGTCACCTAAGCTTTTATATATATATATATATATATTCCCCCCGCCCCAAGGTTACTCCAGGCTGCCTCCTCTATAATGGTTCTAGGTGGAGAACTGGCTTACCTGGTTTTAATTATGTAGTAGTCAGAGAAGACAGGAAAAACACTATTGTAAAGATTATATGAACATTGAAATAACATTAGAGTCTAGATCCTAATGGATTTTCTCCCTCCAAAAACAGGAGGTGGGGTGCTGTTTCAGACCTTGCTGTGCTGATGTGTGTCAGTGCTCCTTATTTTCCTAGCATGTCTTTCCCCAGTCTCCATCCACCGCCATCTCCCACACACTGTAATCTCCTCCCCCATCTCTAATTCATCCTCACCTCCCCCCATCCTAGCAACTGAAACAAAGTCTTGGGATTCAGTTCTTGATTTACTTGATTGACTAGCTGTAATTGTGTTCAATTATTTTCGAAATGCATCATTCTGATATGACTATGTAAAAGAAGACAGTTTTCAACCCTCTAAACATAAAAAGATGGAAATGTATGTTTATGTATGTCCATATATATATATATACACACACACACAATATACACATACAAATATGACATAGATGTATTTTCATATCTATATTTATGTATTAAATTCATATATGTATGTTTTAGTATATGCATTAATATCACTATATATTTATTTACATGTAAATAGCTTTTTTCTCACATAAAATAATAAATGCTAATAAGGAAAAAACAGGTAATACAAAAAATATTAAAAAAAATAAAAGCAACCAATATTCCTACAATCCAATGGTAAGTGCTGTATAAGTCAGAATTAATTATCAGGGAGAGAATATTAAAAATAATAGTAAGAATAATATTTATCTAATATATCTGGAAACAGGCTGTCTAGAGCTTGTACAGTGGCTCCAAAATCATCATGAGGTGTCTATTATAGCTCTCCACTGCACCATTCTTAGCATGTGGCCCTCATTCTCAGGATCCAAGATAGCTGCCAGAGCTCTAACCTCATCTTCATATTCTAGGGAGCAGATTGGAGGAAAGGAATAGAAAGGGAACAAAGGGCACATCACAACTGTCTTTTTTGTTTTTGTTTTTGTTTTAAGATTTATTTATCAGGAAGAGAGCAGGAGGGAGAGGCACAGAGAGAGGAAGAGAGAAACTTTAGCAGACTTCTGTGCAGAGCTCAATCCTAGGACCCTGAGATCACAACCTGAGCTAAACCAAGAGACGAAGGCTCAACTGACTGCACCACCCAGGTGCAACTTTTAAGTTGGTTTCCTCAGAAGCTGCCACACAATACCTTTTATAACTCATTGGCCAAAACTTAGTCACACAGTCACAATAGTTACCAGGAAAGATAGGGAATATGGAAATTTTGGCTAGGCACTAGAGTGACATTAGTGGGAATGGCAAAATAAAGATCTCCAAAAATCCATTCCTCCATAAAAGTAATGAGAACACAGGCAAAAATTGTCAAAATCTTTTTCAGAATGCTGGATATAAATCAAAGACTTGCAATAATCCAAAAAACATTTATCCAAGAAAAGTCACTGAACCATGGTAAGAACGATGAGCTTTGTGGCATTTTAACTTACCCTGTTTACATCTCCCTCTTCCCACATGAAGAAATAAAGATCACTGGTGAAGGTAACACATAGATAAATATAAAAGACTATAAATATAACTTTTGTTTGAAACCCTATTCTTCTCCCACCTGATTTAAAAGACAACTGGGTAGGGGTGCCTGGGTGGCTCAGCTGTTAAGCATCTGCCTTCGGCTCAGGTCATGATCCCAGGGTCCTGGGATTGAGCCCCGCATCAGACTCCCCACTCCACAGGAAGCCTACTTCTCCCTCTCACACTCCCCTTGCTTGTGTTTCCTCTCTCTCTGTCTCTCTCTGTCAAATAAGTAAATAAAATCTTTAAAAAAATAAATAAAAGACAACTGCATAAAGCAATACTTATAAATATGTGTCATTGGGCATATAATGTATAACAAGGTACTTTGTATGTCAATAATAGCACAAAGGAGGAAGGAGGGAATGGACTTATATCAGAGAAAAGTTTCTGTATACTATTGAAATTAAGTTGGTACTAGTACAAACTAGATTATTAGAAGTTTAGATGTTAATTGTAGTCTCCAAGGCAACCACTAATAAGACAACTAATATATATGTGTATATATATATGTATATATATAAAACTACAAGGAAATAAAAATGGTACAGTAAAAATTATGTAGCACAAGATAAGGCAATAGGAGGAATAAACGAAAATACATGAGACAAATCAGAAAAAAATGGCAAAATGACAAAAACAAATTCTATCTTACTAATAATTTCATTAAATGTAAATGGTTTAAATACTCTAATCAAAGGCAGAGATTGGCAGAATGGTTTTCAAAAAGATCCAACTATGTTGTATCTGCAAGAGACAATTTAAATTCAAAGACTCAAATAGGTTAAAAACAAAAGGATGGGAAAGATATACCATTCAAAGAGTAACCAAAAGAAAGCTACAATGGCTATACTAATAACAGACAAAATGGACTTTAAGATAAAAATTGTTACTGAAATGAGGGAGGACATTTTCTAAAGATCAAAGAATCAATCCCTCAAGATGTAGTGATTGTAAATATGTATTCACTTACAACAGGGACAAAAAAATAAATGAACCAAAACCTGACAGAATTCAAGGGGGATTTGTNTGGAGAAAGGGGATCCCTCCTACATTGTTGGTGGGAATGCAAGTTGGTACAGCCACTCTGGAAAACAGTGTGGAGGTCCCTTAAAAAGTTAAAAATAGAGCTACCCTATGACCCAGCCATTGCACTACTGGGTATTTACCCCAAAGATACAGACGTAGTGAAGAGAGGGCCAGATGTACCTCAATGTTCATAGAAGCATTGTCCAAAATAGCTAAATTGTGGAAGGAGCTGAGATGCCCTTCAACAGATGACTGGATTAAGAAGATGTGGTTCATATTTACAATAGAATATTACTCAGCCATCAAAAAGAACGATTTCACAACGTTTGCAGCAACATGGACGGGACTGGAGGAGATAATGCTAAGTGAAATAAGTCAAGCAGAGAAAGACAATTATCATATGGTTTCACTCATTTATGGAACATAAGAAATAGGAAGATCGGTAGGAGAAGAAAGGGAAGAATGAAGGGGGTAAACAGAAGGGGGAATGAACCATGAGTGACTATGGACTCTGGGAAACAAACNAGAAGGGGGAATGAACCATGAGTGACTATGGACTCTGAGAAACAAACTGAGGGCTTCAGAGGAGAGGTGGGTGGGGGATTGTGATAAGCTGGTGATTGGTATTAGAGAGGGCATGTATTGCATGGTGCACTGGGTGTTATACACAAGTAATGAAANCTGAGGGCTTCAGAGGAGAGGTGGGTGGGGGATTGTGATAAGCTGGTGATTGGTATTAGAGAGGGCATGTATATGCATGGTGCACTGGGTGTTATACACAAGTAATGAAACATGGAACATTACATCTGTACTGTATGGTGACTAACATAACATAATAAAAAATTATTATAAAAAAAAGAATTGAAGNCATCAAAAACTAGGGATGTACTGTATGGTGACTAACATAACATAATAAAAAATTATTATAAAAAAAAGAATTGGAAGGGGGAAATAGGCAATTCAACAATAATAGCTGGAGACTTCAACACCTTACTTTCAATAATGAATAAAACAACTAGACAGAAGATCGACAAGAAAATAGAAGACTTAAGGTCAGGAAAAAAAGTACAAGACTTAGCACTATAAACCAACTAGGCCTAATAGACATCTACAGAACACTCTGTCCAATAACAAAAGAATACACATTCTTCTCAAGTGCACATGCACCACATTCTCCAGGATAGAACATATGTTAGGCCATAAAACACATCTCAATACATTTTAAAGGATTGACACCATACAAAGTATCTTCTTCAACCACAATGGAATGAAATTAAATCTAGTAACAGAAGAACTTGTGGAATTCACAAATATGTGGAAATTAGAAACTTAAAGGATCAAAGAAGAAATCACTAGTGAAATCAGAAAATACTTTGAGATGAATGAAAATGAAAGCACAATATTCTAAAACTTAGACGATTCAGATAAAGCAGTGCTCACAGGGAAAAATTTATAACTGTAAATGCCTACATTTTCAAAAAGGAAAGATATCAAATCTATTGCCTATCCTTTTATCTTATGAAACTAGAAAAAGAAGAGCAAATTAAACCCAAACCAAGCAGGAGGAGGGAAATAATGAGAATTAAAACAGAAATTATATAGAATAGAAAAGTAGAAAAATAATATAAAATAGAAAAATAGAACAATAAAAAAATAAAAAATAGAAAAATAGAATAGAAAAATAATATAGAAAATCACCAAAACTTTTGTTTTTTTTTTTATAAAGACCAACAAAAGTGACAATTCTTTAGCTAGACTAAGAAAAAAAGAGAAGACTCAGATTACTAAAATCAGAAATAGAAGAAAGGACATTACTACAGACCTAACATAAATAAAAAGTATTAGAAGGTCTATGGACAATTGTATCCAACAAATTAGATAACCTAGATGAAATGCAAATATTCCTTGAAAGACACAAGCTACTGAAGCTAGCTCTAGAAGAGGTAAAAAATCTGAATAGAACTCTAATAATATATAAATTTTACCTGACAGAATGTCTTAGGTAATATAGAATGCCATTATACTTACAAAGTATAAAGTCATTATTTATATAAAATATGTCATATTTATTAAGTTGTTTTACTTATAAAGTTTCATTTAGGGGTTTAGTTTGTTATTAGACTTATAGAATCACAGAAATTTTACTGATAATGTGGCCAGCAGTCAGGATTACTCTACCAGGAATTCTTTCCCCTCCCAGTTTCCCCCATTTGTGCCCATAGTGACTCTAATGTCTCACAGAGACCTAGGAAGAACGGAAAGTGGCACAAGAAGAAAAGACAATCAACTTTATGAGATCAATGAGTTTAGTTTTTGACAATTCAGGTCAATAGGTTTTAGTCAGACCCTGACTCTAACCTTTCAGGATAAAATATGCAATATGTGATTTGTAATGGATATTTCCCTTTTTAAAAATAATATATTGAGGTAAAATTTCCATTATATAAAAGTAACTATTTTAAAATGAAAAATTCAGTAGCATTTAGTACATTCACGCTGTTACACAACCACTACCTCTATCTACTTGTAAAAAATTTTCATCATTCTAAAGTAAAACCCTTTATCCATCAAGCACTCTACCTGCTCTCTTCTCTCCCGGGCCCTATCCCCAACATCTGGAAACCACCAATCTGCAACCTGTCTCTATGAATTTATCTATTCTAAGTATTTCCTACAAATAGTAATCATATAATATGTGACCTTTTGTTTCTGACTTCTTTCACCTAGCATAATGTGTTCATGGTCATCCATATTGCAGCATGTATCAGTGCTCCATTTCTTTTTATGGCCAAGTGATATTTCATTGTATGTATACACTACAATTGTTTATCTGTTCATCTACTGATGGACATTTGGGCTGTTTCCACTTATTGGCTGTCATGAGCAGTACTGCTATGAGTGGGTACATGTACATGTTTCAGTGCTTGTTCTCAATTCTTTTGGGCCTATACCTGGGAGTAAAACTTCAGAGTCATATGGTAATTCTATATTTAACTTTTTTGAGAAACAGTCTTCCACTAGGACTGAACTGTTTTGCATCCCCAGCACAAAGTACAAGGGTTCCAATTTCTCTATGTCTTTGCCATCACTTGTTATTTTCTGTTTTTCTTTCTTTTTTTTTTAATTATAGCTATCGTAGTGGGTAGGAAGTGGTACCTCATTGTGGTTTTGATTTGCCTTTCCCTAATTGCTAATGATAATTGAACATAATTTTGTATGCTTATTGGCCATTTGTATATCTTCTTTGGAGAAATGTCTGTCTAAGTCCTTTGCCCATTTTATGGGTTGTTTGTCTTTCTATTTTTGAATTTTAAGAGTTCTTCATATATTCTGGATACTAGCCCCTTATCACACAACATTTCCTCCTATTCTCTAGGTTGTCTTTCATTTTATTTTTTATAAAGATTTTATTTATTTATTTGAGAGAGAGAGAGAGAGCACAAGCAGGGGGAGGGGCAGAAGGAAAAGGAGAAGCAGACTCCCCACTGAGCAGGGAGCTGACTTGGGACTCAATCCCAGAACCCGGAGACTGTGACCTGAGTCAAAAGCAGATGCTTAACTGAGTCACCCAGGAGCCCCTTCATTTTCTTGATAATGTCCTTTGATACACAGAAGTTTTTAATTTTGGTGAGGTCCAGTTTATTTAATGGATTGTTGTTGCTGGTGCTTTTGGTGTCATATTTAAGAATCCATTGCCAAATTCCAGGTCACAAAGATTTACCCCCCCCCCTTTTTAAAGGGTTTTATGATTTTAACTCTTACATTTAGGTCATGGACCCATCTGGAGTTAATTTTTGTATGTGGTGTGAGATAGGGTTCCATATTCATTCTTTTGCATGTGGATATTCAGTCTGCAGAGACTATTCCTTCCCCTATTGAGTGGTCTTGATACCTTTGTTGAAAATCAATTTGCCATAAATGTTTAGGTTTATTTCTGGATTCTCTATTTCACTGGTTTGTTGTCTACCCTTATGCCAATACCACACTATTTTGATTACTGCATTTTTGTAGTAAGTTTTGAAATCAGGAAGCTTGTATTCTCCAATTTTGTATTTCTTTTCAAGATTGTTTTAGCTATTTGGTGTAGATGTATCCCTTTTGCTCCAAAGCCAATTTCTGCTTTCATCCAGGTTTGTGACAGTTTCTAGACCATCATGGGTGCCTGGATCTTTGGAAAATCACACTTATTTTATGATGAAAAATACAAGGTCAAACAAGATTTTTGTTTTAGATTTTTTTGTGTGTGTCATATAAGTGAAAACAATACATTTATAGGCTGAAATATTTGTCTAAATAGAAGATACAGAAATCCACTTTCTATAGTATTGATACAACTTTGGACACAATGGTAAATCTAACATGATGGACACAAGTCTATGTTTGAATAATATTCTTGCTCTATAGGGATCACAAGGCAGGTCCATTTGAACAAAAATCCTGTGGATATACTTTTTTCCCCCACCCTTTCCATAGCCCTTCTTACCTTTTCTTCCTACTTCTTCCTGGTCCAATCCCCAATGCTCCTCTCTGAACATCTTTCTGTCCTCCCTCTCATTTTCTGGTTTCCTCTTGCCCCACCTTCTTTTCCTTGTCCTTCAAAACTCCCATTCCCTCACTGAACCCCAGCTCGATTTTAGGAAAACAGATTGTTAAACTGATCCTCAGAAAGTGATGTCAACAACTAACTCACTACCACCACCAAAACACTTAGTCCTTAGTATTTGTTAGTCCAAGGAGTGGGCTTATTTGTGCTTATTTGTTAGCCTAAGGAGTATCCAGCAGGTGGAAGAATGGCAAATTGTCTAAAAATGGCGTTTGAGTCTTTTTGAGTCTCTGGGTCTTCCATTAAATTTCTCCAGTGAACCTATAATGCCTATATTTTGAGACAACCTAGGACCCTGTCTCGATTTCCTCCTTTTCTTTAGAGCAGAATCTGGCCCATCACATGTGGCTGGGAGTGTTTTAGACAGGATCGATAGCTGGTTCCTTCTGGCCCCATGTTAGTCAAGTGCGGAGCCTTTCCTTTTGCTTCATTAGTCAATCCCTCTGAACATCGAAGGTTTCACTTTTTGCTTTGGGCTATTGTGCCACATGTTACCCACATAGAGTCATTCTTCCTGAATGATCAACATGTTTTGTGTTGCCTGCTGCCAGTGATTGGCCCTTAACTGACTCCCATAAGAAGGACCCAGACACTGATGTCAATACCCCTTTCTTGTGGCTCCCCAGCAGTGAGAAGGGCTACCTGCAGTGAGGTTCTATTCATGCAACTTCCTTCCAAAAGTACTGGTGGTTCAAAGCCGGCTGCCAGGGCTAGTATTCGGCCACTACACTTTTTCATTTTGCAGGAACAGTAAACTTCACACACAGCTATTTGGATTCCTTTTTGTTTTTTCTGCTCACGTATATTTCTAGGAGGTATATTGGATTTTGTTTCTCAGTCAACATAACCCCTTCCAGTTCTGAAACAGATAATTATCTGACCTCACCTCCTAAATGTTACTTAAACAGAATAAAAGAGAAAAATCTGCAGCTTGCCAGGAGGAGAATTTGACTCCAGAAGAAAAAAAAAAGCCCATGATTGTAATAAATATTGCAATAGCCCAGCAGTAGCATTTAGGATTTAAAAAAACTATATTCAGGTTCTCTTGTGTCCGGCTATTTTACTTAGCACAGTGTCCTCAAGGTTCATCCCTGCTATAGTATGAGTCNTTTACCCAAAGAACACAAAACACTGATTTACAGGGTTACATGCACCCTGATGTTTACTGCAGCATTATTTATGGTAGCCAAACAATGGAAACAGCCCAAGTGTCCATTGATAGATGAATGGATAAAAAAGATGTGAGATAGATATATAATTCAGGAATAATAAAAATAAAATCTTGCAATTTGCAATGACATGGATAGAGCTGGAGAATATAACGCTAAGGGAAATAAGTCAGAGAAAGAAAAATACCATATGATTTCATTCATATGTGGAATTTAAGAAACAAAACAAATGAGGAAAAAGTAAAAAAGAGAGAGAGAAAAAGACAAACCAAGAAACAGACTTTTCGCTACAGAGCACAAACTGAGGGTAACAGAAGGAAGGTGGATGGGGAGATGGGTAAAATAGGTGGTGGGGATTAAGGATACACTTGTCACGATTAGCACCAGGTGATATATGGAATTGTTGAATCACTATATTGTACACCTGAAACTAATATAATACCGTATGTTAACTGGAA